>NC_060119.1:638219255-638523630 GCF_021461395.2 Schistocerca americana | reverse complement strand
ATGAGCTCCCAGCTTTATTGAAATACAGTAGAGCGTCGATTATCCGAAGTAATTGGGGGACATGGGTGTTCGGAAAACTGGTTTGTTCGGATAATCGAACTGTACATGTTTATTTGCCAAAAAGAAGTACTGTACAGTAAATTTATTAATAAAAACAGGCATCTCTTTTAGTATTACAAAGTAACATACAAAGGCAATTTCAGTAGGAATATTTAGTATGTGGCACAGTTTATTAAACAAAAATATATACATATCACATACGCATTTTGCATGAACAATACACACAGTATACAAAATTAACGTTTAAAAAAATCTTAAGAGACTTTCTTCTCCATTCTCTTCTCTTTCTAACAATAACTTACGCAACAATTCTTTCCTGTAATATCGTTTGAAAGTCTCAATAACGCCAGCGGTGGTCCAGTGCGGCGACTACTGTGGGAAACTTGGTTTGGGAGTGAGGGGGATGATGGACGGTAGGGTGGGAGAGTAACACGTGCGAGCGAGTACACAGTTCGGTTAAGCGGTCGTTCGGTTGACCGACGTTCGGATAATCGACGCTCTACTGTACTTTCCTACGGCTACAAGAATGTGTACGTTCCTCCAACATGACGGGGCTCCTGCACATGTCCGAAAGAAAAGACGCCACGAATACGGCTTTGCCGGCCGGAGTGGCCGAGCGGTTCTAGGCGCTACATTCTGGAACCGCGCGACCGCTACGGTCGCAGGTTCGAATCCTGTCTCGGGCATGGATGTGTGTGATGCCTTAGGTTACTTAGGTTTAAGTAGTTCTAAGTTCTAGGGGACTGATGACCACAGATGTTAAATCCCATAGTGCTCAGAGCCATTTTTTGAACCTTAATGCCAGAGCGAGAACCTTATGGTACTGCAAAATTCGTATTGCCACTTTTTCTGCCGACATCTTTTTTATTGTCGTGAATATATAATTTCATCTATGGACTGCCACTTGAGAATGATACCGGACATGATGTAAATAGAGATCTTTTCGAAGTCAGAAGTCGGTAACATCCTACTAATTCGTGTTAAAATAGGCACACAATCGTCTTACAGACAATTAATGGTTCATTAAGAAAGACTGCCGTCGTAATGTTTCTTTAGTAAGTTGAATTTAATTTGTATTAGAACAGTGAATATTTTATTTGCGTTTTCCATTAGTTTATTGAGCACAACAGTAGTAAACAAAGAGAAATTAATCAGCAACAGTAAATTCTTTCACAATATCTAAAACAATCTGACAATGCTAAAGTAGTTTATAAATTCTACGCCTGTGGGAACCTACTGGTTCTAACGATGTCATTAAACGAGTGTAGTTTGAAGACCATTTTCGTCTAGAAGTGAATTGCCTTGACGATTGATCGTCAAGTGCGGGAAACGTAAAAGTTTACGAGAATACGACCAGACGGTGAGGTGCCCGAGAGATGACTTCCCTGACAATACAACTGCCTGAGAGATGACTTCCCTATCAATCTCATAGATAGTTTTGTTTCGCAAATCAACAGGGTGCGTTCTCATGCAGTAGCACACGTGATGTAGTTTTGCCAGTCGATTTTCTTAAATTGCGACCGAAAGGCGTCTCAGCTGTTGGCAACAAATTCCAGTTGTGATGGACACAAAAAATGATTCAAATGGCTCTGAGCACTATGGGACTTAACATATATGGTCATCAGTCCCCTAGAACTTAGCCGGCCGAAGTGGCCGTGCGGTTAAAGGCGCTGCAGTCTGGAACCGCAAGACCGCTACGGTCGCAGGTTCGAATCCTGCCTCGGGCATGGATGTTTGTGATGTCCTTAGGTTAGTTAGGTTTAACTAGTTCTAAGTTCTAGGGGACTTATGACCTCAGCAGTTGAGTCCCATAGTGCTCAGAGCCATTTGAACCCTAGAACTTAGAACTACTTAAACCTAACTAACCTAAGGACAGCACACAACACCCAGTCATCACGAGGCAGAGAATGATGGACACACTCTTGGGGAAGAATTCGTAGTGCAAAACACACTTTTGGAGCTACCAGATGGAAAATATCATGTTGACGCTACTCTTTGCTCGAGATCACGTCTTTTGGTAGGGTTCAGCCTTTCATTTCTTCTTAGGAAGTTAAGGGTAAAAGCATCATAACTCGTCACCAGTAACAGTATTGCATAGGATTGCCCAATGGGCGACCTGATGACGTTCAAGCAAAACTGTAATTATAGTCATTCCGTTTATTTTTGTTGTTTCAAATTAGAGCATCAGTACTCCTACATCAGACTTCTGAACCTTGCCTGTTGAACGCAAATGTCGCATGATGGTTAAATGATAATCCATCACTCATATATCAGCAGTCGAGACTTCCGTAATGTGGAAAACTATTCATGTTAGAACGATCTTTGTTGAAACAAGAATATCTTTTTCCGGCGTATTTTTCCCAAAAGCGCTCGCTCCATACACAGTTCAAATCCTTCGAGTTCTCTCCTCTGCAATCACCCCCCTATTATACCAAAAGTAAATATTTCCACTTGCGACCCAATTTTACAACGCTTAACTGTAGTTCATGATTTTCAAGTAAGCAAAATCCAACGCTTAACTGCAAGATATAACTAGGATTTCAAATTCGAAAACGACAGTTGATACGTACACTGACAGCGTCGCTCCGCGTTCACCTGGGCGGCGCCGGATTTCAGGCGGCGTGTGGCGTCTGGCCGGTGGCCGGTAGCCCCTGCAGCGCGAGGAAACGCTCGAGCGTAAGCTGTTCTGATCGTGACGCAATCACGAGCTGTCCTGCGGACTTGTTTCTGAAAGTATTTGCTATTACTGGTGGGTAGAATGTGAAACAAAGTCAAGGGCCGAAATGAGGTAAAAAAAGAAAAATACGGTTGGACGCGTACATGCGACTTTAAGTTTAGAATGCACGACGACTACCACAACACCACCGGCTGACGGTATACGAAAAGATCTCGGAAGTAGACAACACTTCCTCCTGATACTCCCGTATCTAACAGTGTTGCCAGATGGTGCAGATGGTCGGACTTAGCGTTGTCAGGGGCGGTCGATTTTGTCGACCAACTTAAGTGAACGACTCGGACTTTGTATCTGTGGCGGCCGGTCGGCGGTCATTTTTTATGTCTAAGACTATATAGGGCGATTGTAATTAAACTTTCAAAACGCTGT
Organism: Schistocerca americana; assembly: GCF_021461395.2. Lineage (NCBI taxonomy): Eukaryota > Metazoa > Arthropoda > Insecta > Orthoptera > Acrididae > Schistocerca > Schistocerca americana. Next base: position 638,520,467 of record NC_060119.1, on the reverse strand, counting down.
AGAAATAACACCACTGGTCAGAATGACGTCAAATTGTAACGGAATATTATCGGAGAAGGGGGAAAACGTATGGCAGAAGAAAAAAATAGTGTGAAAACTGATCAATAGATGGAGCTGGATGTGTCAGAATACGTAAATGAAAACACCTGTAATGCGCACGATCCATTACAGCTGGTACAAACACGCCGGTTACACGGCTTTTCCTCCTTTCGCGACTGCGACATTCGCCATGACTGTCTCAATGCAGCTTCGTGCTCTTCTTGTAAAGCTCTATTACAAGAATAACGACTGTGCACACGTAGCTCTGCAGAAGTTGCAGATACTGAAGGGTTTGAAAAAAGGCGTTGGTCTGATGACTGCCGTGGGTCTGGAGAAAATGACTCGGAAATTCGAAAAGACGGGTTCTTTTGATGTGCAACCTGGTAGAGTGAGGAAACGAGTTGATTCGACGTCAGTGGAAGCAGTGGCCACAGCAATGCACGAGGAGATGAGTGGTGGTGTGCAAAAGTGTAGTGCACGGAGAATTGTCCGAACATTGGACACACCCGAGAGCATGGTGCGTAAAATCCTACGAAACATCCTTCTTTGCTATCCATTCAAAATTGTCCATGTGCACGGGTTGTTCCAGCTACCTACTTTAGAATTTCTTGCTCGCATGGAAGTGGACAATGATTGGCTGTGGAAGATTTTGTGAACAGACGAAGCCCACTTCCATTTGACAGGATATGTCAATACACAGAATTGTCGAATATGGGCAATGGAAAATCCACACGCAAATCAACCAATACCAATTCATCCTGAAAAGGTCGCTGTGTGTTGTGGGTTCACGACATCATTTATCATAGGGTTACATTTTTTCGAAGAAACAGGTGCTTCTGATCCTGTTACGGGTACTGTCACTGTAAGCGATATGAGTGTATTCTGCGCAGCCACGTCATTCCAGCTCTCCAGCAGCGTGGATGTGTGGAGGGGATCATTTTTATGCAAGATGGCGCACCTCCGCACATTGCTAATCCAGTTAAGCAGCTGCTGAAGCGCCATTACGGAAATGCTAGAATTATCATTCGCCATTTCCCTACAGCCTGGCCGTCCTGATCTTAATTCGTGTTACTTCTGGCTGTCGGGCTATTTGAAAGATGTGTCCAGCGATCCGATTGCAAAATAGCTGCACTGAAGGCTAGCACTGCGCATCACATTCTGAACGTGACACCAGAAACACTTCAATCAGTTGTGGAACATACTGTTTCTCGATTTCAACTTGTTGCAGAAAATGGTGGACAGCATATTGAACATGTTTTGCGCCAGTCTCACAGAAATTAATAAACCAATTTGATTTTGATAAATGCTATTTATAAGATTTTTGGACTCAGGACAACCGAAAACATATGTGATTGATGCTTTTTATGCGGTTTTGGCTACAGGACAATTAAAACTGCCGCGCGGGATAAGCCGAGCGGTCTAGGGAGCAGCAGTCATGGACTGTGCGGCTGGTCCCGGCGGGGGTTCGAGTCCTCCCTCGGGCATGGGTGCGTGTGTTTGTCCTTAGGATAATTTAGGTTAAGTAGTGTGTAAGCTTAGGGATTGGTGACCTAAGCAGTTAAGTCCCATAAGATTTCACACACATATGAACATTTTTTGAATTAAAAACCGATTTTTCCCATCCGATGTGATATGACATTGCCATGGTTGATGGGCTTATGTAACTAACAGTATCACACCTGTACGCCATGCACGCGCAGTAGTACAGTTTGTTTAACGTCAAACGTACACCTTACGCATTGTTGTATGATTTGATTGTCATTTGTAGTCTATCACTATTAAATTATATTGCATACAACGCCATCTACTGCTACATTTTGTAACTATTTATTTTTCTTCTGCCATACGTTTTCCCCCTTCGATGATATTCCGCTGCAAATTGACGTCATTCTGACCAGTGGTGTTATTTCTACAGCGGTTTGAAAGTTTAACTTTGATTATAATCACCCTGTATATCTTTTATTTCTTCTACTTTTTATATCGTTTCAGTTTTAAGATTGTTTAGCTTCTTTCATACCACGTGGTGGTGATTTGACAGAGTTTAATTTCAGTAACATCTTGAAAATATTTTATTCTTAATTCCACATTGTCCGCAGCTCGTGGTCGTGCGGTAGCGTTCTCGCTTCCCACGCCCGCTTTCCCGGGTTCGCTTCCCGGCGGGGTCAGGGATTTTCTCTGCCTCGTGATGACTGGGTGTTGTGTGATGTCCTTGGGTTAGTTAGGTTTAAGTAGTTCTAAGTTCTAGGGGACTGATGACCATAGATGTTAAGTCCCATAGTGCTCAGAGCCATTTGAACCATTTGAATTCCACATGATATTTCATTGATGTTTGTGTCCATACGGTTTAGATGTGTGTTTTTGAACATTTCACGAGCCTTAGTACTTTTGCTTTGTTCATGGATATTCAACGGCATTTTCCGGTGTTTCACGTCAGCTTACCTTAGTTTCATGTGCAAGGTGATACAGATAAATATCTTTGTCCAAAAAAGTTCTACAGTATTCTTATTCACAATAATTCAATCATAGCGATAGGGGTGAACCTCCGAGCCTTTGACTTATTGTGATGGCAAAATTCTTTTTATCTCTACTCTTGAGTGTGTGTATCTATTATGTTTGTGTGAACTTTTCCCATGCGCGCCTAAGATTTCCTTTTCATTTATCACCGCAGTGTACATCAGGACTCAATATAATAATAACGTAAGTGAATTAATTAGCCGGCCGGTGTGGCCGAGCGGTTCTAGGCGCTTCAGTCTGGTACCGCGCAACCGCTACGGTCGCAGGTTCGAATCCTGCCTCGGGCATGGATGTGTGTGATGTCCTTAGGTTAGTTAGGTTTAAGTAGTTCTAAGTTCTAGGGGTCTGATGACCTCAGATGTTAAGTCCCATAGTGCTCACAGTCATCTGAACCATTTTTTGAATTAATTAATTAAATAACAGGCAAGGACGTAACGTAATGTGAATTTTTAATATGTTGTGTTATTCTAATAAACTATGTTAAAATGTGATGACTGTTTCTCAGACAAACCCCTCCCCGTTTGTAAGATTATTTTAAATAAATCCCACCTGGCGTTTCTGAAGCGCCAAAGATATGACTTATATTTGTAGACTTTTGCCTGGTTATCTTTCTCTATTTGCTGAGACTTAAGGTCCTGCTTGCACTGAATTATTTCATTGAACGTTTGCACTTAAATTGTTCCCATATACTCATTCCATAAATTCACTTGGACATTTTTATAGATATTAACACCTTAGTTATGCTTAGCAATTCAGAGATTAATTCTGGTCTTGTATTAAATTTTCCCTATTTTAATTAAAGTTCCTGGCGGCCCAGCAAAATTTTGTGGCACATGAAACTTACAGAAGACGGCAAAGCTAAACATTGACTAACTTCCCCCAGTTTCTGGTTGCAAATCATTTTACAAATTATCATTCACCCATTAATAACCATTTACATGGCGACCCTGCATGCGAATATAATGGAGCTTAAGAGAAACAGTCAGTAGGTAGGATGCATTAATTGCTATTTTCTTCCTTTAGCGCTCGAATAACGATTTCTGCTTATGATTATATAGAGTTGTTCTGAGCGACATTGTTCTGTTTCATATATATACTAATTCTGTAAGTTTGGGAGTTCTTTTGTTTTATTGTGTGTGGGTATATATTACTTATGTCGATTCTAAGTGTCAGTTTATGTATCATACTTGTATTTAGATTGCATGTGAAACTTATATTCTGACTGTTTGTTTTGGAAAGTAGACTTATATTATTTTTAATTTTTCTGTGGCTGTATGTTTTCGATAGTAATATTTTGCGGAAGTAGGCTTCGTATATGACGACTCGTAATTGGACCATAAGCAATAATAGGCCCGGAAAAGTTGACACGATAGAAAAGAGTAATGGTTCAGTTGCAGAGGTCGAGCAAAAGGGAAGTATAACAGGTGGGATACTGTACTCCTCTGATGTAGTGCAGGGTAATAAATAATTTTCAACTGGAAACGTTGGCAACAATTCCAGGCATCCGCTTTCGTATCGGAAAGTGCAGGAAAGATCTAAAATAATAGTATAGAAGCCCGCCCGGCTAGCTTCCGGAGCGGGAAGACGTGCCGGTCCCCGGCACGAATCCTCCCGGCGGATTAGTGTCGAGGTCCTGTGTGCCAGTCGGTCCGTGGATGGTTTTTAAGGCGGTTTTCCATCTGCTTCGGCGAATGTGGGCTGGTTCCCCTTATTCCGCCTCAGTTACATACACTATGCCGGCGATTGCTGCGCAAACACTGTCTCCACGTACGCATACACCGTAATTACTCTACCACTCAAACATTTGGGTTACACTCGTCTGGTATGATACTGGAAGCCGAACTGCACAATAACCCTGGGTTCGGTGTGAGGCGGCGGTGGGGCGAGAGGACTGCTGTGGCCTGTTGTGGGGTTGTGAACCACTGAGGGTTACGGCGGGGACGAAGCCCCTCCGTCGCTTCCAGGTCCCCGGTTCAATACACAAACAATGCTATTGAAAGTATAGCTGAGCCCCCAGTCAACCGTGTAGTAAACTATCAATCTGATATGAGAGAGCTAGTAAGAATATTGTCTGAGGAGAATCCTAAGGCGTTAGAAGAGAGTGATAAAAATTTATCTGAAGAAAATCTGAGAATATGAATCACAAGGTGGGGGTTTCGCAGTAAAGATGAAAAACGATAGAGTTGCGGAATTTACGGAGCAGGTCCTAATTTCCGTGTTTGCACTCTGGAAGAGGGGCAGCTGTACGCTAGCGAACAACTTAAGTTGCAGGAAGAGTGTGTTACGGGGATTTCCGAGTGCTATCTGAGTCGTACAGGCACGAAGACGAGGAGCTGCGGACGCTTGCGGAAAGTCCGGCGGCGCGGGAACCGCAGCGCACCAGCGGCCGGGTGGACGCTAATAGCGAAGCGATCCAGGTATTGGAAATCGAGGTCGCAAGAGTGGCCATTAAGTTTGGGGACTTATTCATTGGCGAAAATTGCGACAAGAATGCACCGATCAGTGTAGCTGAGACGGTAGGGAAGGGATCACCACTGAAAACTCAACGGGAGAGAAGCAATATATAACATAGGGACATTACAACCTAATCGCGGCAGCGGGTAGCGCCCTTAGAGAACCTTAGGTATAGTGCAGAAGCTGCCGAACGTGTCTGTAAACACAAACGGAGGAGTACAGATCGGGACTCTGGATACGGTGATGATTCGGACGAGGATTGGGGCAGAAGAAAGCGAAATGGGAGTCCTCGCGAGCTATCTCCACGGGAGAAAATGCACTGATTAGATTTTAAACATTTCCTACCGGTGAGAAAATTCGACTGGTTTCGGAACGCTCCAAACGGGATTCATCCCAGAGCTTGGCGACAATAGTTCCAGTATTCCCGTCCTCCTGACTGGCCGGACGCGCGCAAGATTCAATACATGTGTCGGTACCTCAAGATTGAGCCAGCTATAAACATGAGGGCGGTAGCACACGACTACAGCTCAGTCAAGGAGCTACAACAGATTTTTCTGTCGGCTTACTGGTCTGAGGCGGCACAGGACAGCGTTAAGCGCAGGATGATTATGATGCCAAACTTGCATCTTTCAGACTTTTCAAGCTCGGCTCAGTTACTCAAAGATATGCTATACAAAAAAACAGTTCTTTTATGACCCTTACGGATCGGCAGAACTAAGTCGCATTTTCATTATGAAGTTACCAATGAACTGGCGCCACATCATCATTGAGATGACAGATGGGTTTAGAACCACGCAAAAGGAACTGCAGTACGAAGCAGGTGACGGCGCACAGGGAATCAGCGATCATAAAGCGGTTACTGTATCGATGATTTCAGTCGTAAATAGAAATATTAAAAAAGGTAGGAAGGTTTTTCTGTTTAGCAAAAGTGACAAAAAGCAGATTTCAGAGTAGTTGACGGCTCAACACAAAAGTTTTTCTCAAGCGCAGATAGTGTTGAGGATCAGTGGACAAAGTTCAAAACCATCGTACAATATGCGTTAGATAAGTATGCGCCAAGCAAGATCGAAGGAGGTGGAAAAGAGCCACCGTGGTACAAAAACCGAGTTATAAAACTGCTGCGGAAGCAAAGGGTACTTTACAGCAAACATAAACATAGCCAAAGCCCTGTAGACAAACAAAAATTACACGAAGCGAAATGTAGCATCAGGAGGGCTATGCGAGAGGCGTTCAATGAATTCGAAAGTAAAGTTCTATGTACTGACTTGGCAGAAAATCCTAAGAAATTTTGGTCTTATGTCAAAGCGGTAGGTGGATCAAAACAAAGTGTCCAGACACTCTGACCATAATGGTACTGAAACAGAGGATGACAGACTAAAGGCCGAAATACTAAATGTCTTTTTCCAAAGCTGTTTCACAGAGGAAGACTGCACTGTGGTTCCCTCTCTAGACTGTCGCACAGATGACAAAATGGTAGATATCGAAACAGACGACAGAGGGCAGAGGGATAGAAAAACAATTAAAATCGCTCAAAAGAGGAAAGGCTGCTGGACCTGATGGGATACCAGTTCGCTTTTACACAGAGTACGCGAAGGAACTTGCCCCCCTTCTTGCAGCGGTGTACCGTAGGTCTCTAGAAGAGCGTAGCGTTCCATAGGATTGGAAAGGGGCACAGGTCATCCCCGTTTTCAAGAAGGGACGTCGACCAGATGTGCAGAACTATAGACCTATATCTCTAACGTCGATCAGTTGTAGAATTTTGGTACACGTAGTATGTTCGAGTATAATGACTTTTCTGGAGACTAGAAATCTGCTCTGTAGGAATCAGCATGGGTTTCGAAAAAGACGATCGTGTGAAATCCAGCTTGTGCTATTCGTCCACGAGACTCAGAGGGCCATAGACACGGGTTCCCAGGTAGATGCCGTGTTTCTTGACATCCGCAAGGCGTTCGATACAGTTCCCCACAGTCGTTTAATGAACAAAGTAAGAGCATGTGGACTATCAGACCAATTGTGTGATTGGATTGAAGAGTTCCTAGATAACAGAACGCAGCATGTCATTCTCAATGGAGAGAAGTCTTCCGAAGTAAGAGTGATTTCAGGTGTGCCGCAGGGGAGTGTCGTAGGACCGTTGCTATTCACAGTATACATAAACGACCTTATGGATAACATCGGAATTTCACTGAGGCTTTTTGCGGATGATGCTGTAGTATATCGAGAGGTTGTAACAATGGAAAATTGTATTGAAATTCAGGAGGATCTGCAACGAATTGACGCATGGTGCAGGGAATGGCAATTGAATCTCAATGTAGACAAGTGTAATGTGCTGCGAATACATAGAAAGAAAGATCCTTTTTCATTTAGCTACAATATAGCAGTTAATTCCATAAATTATCTGTGAGTACGCATTAGGAGTGATTTAAAGTGGAATGATCATATAAAATTAATCGTCAGTAAAGCAGATGCCAGTCTGAGAGTCATTGGAAGAATCCTAAGGAAATGCAATTCGAAAACAAAGGAAGTAGGTTACAGTAAACTTGTTCGCCCACTGCTTGAATATTGCTCACCAGTATGGGATGCGTACCAGGTGGGGTTGATGGAGGAGATAGAGAAGACCCAATGGAGAGCAGCGCGCTTCGTTACAGGATCATTTAGTAATCGTGAAAGCGTTACGGAGATGATAGATAAACTCCAGTGGAAGACTCTGCAGGAGAGACGCTCAGTGGCTCGGTACGGGCTTTTGCTGAAGTTTCGAGAACATACCTTCACCGAGGAGTCAAGCAGTATATTGCTCCCTCCTACGTATATCTCGCGAAGAGACCATGAGGATAAAATCAGAGAGATTAGAGCCCACACAGAGGCATACCGACAATCTTTCTTTCCACGAACAATACGAGACTGGAATAGAAGGGAGAACCGATAGAGGTATTCAAAGTACCCTCCGCCACACACCGTCATGTGGCTTCGGAGTATGTATGTAGATGTAGAAGTAGATAGCGGACCATATTCGCACGGACAAAGGCGTCGCGACCGTAGCCGCGGCCGCAGCGAAAACAGGAGGCAGGACCGCACGCGGAGGACGACCGATACGAGAGTGAAACACATCAGCCATTTCAGAGATGACGTAATAATAACAGGGGACGCAGGTATCGTAATATTAATCAACAAAATTACGCTAACAAACAAAATAACTGTAACAGACAGCATTACGGGATCCGAGAAAACTACGGCAACCATGACAGTCACGGAAACCGGAAGGAACGTTGTAGCCATGGGAACCGCAGTCGATGTCGGGGAGAAAGGGGTACGAACGATGGTGTACCAGGACTTCCTCCCGGAGTGGACAGCAGGCCACTAAATCCTAGACACAGTCAGGCGAGCACTAGTGTACGGACTGAGCAGTAATTATCATATAACGAGGGCGAGACACTGGAGGAGTCTGGCAAGAGCGAACGGACATGTAATCTATACAGGGTGTTACACAAAGGTACGGCCAAACTTTCAGGAAACATTCCTCGCACACAAAGAAAAAAAAAATGTTATGTGGACATGTGTCCGGAAACGCTTACTTTCCATGTTAGAGCTCATTTTATTACTTCTCTTCAAATCACATTAATCATGGAATGGAAACACACAGCAACAGAACGTACCAGCGTGACTTCAAACACTTTGTTACAGGAAATGTTCAAAATGTCCTCTGTTAGCGAGGATACATGCATCCACCCTCCGTCCCATGGAATCCCTGATGCGCTGATGCAACCCTGGAGAATGGCGTATTGTATCACAGCCGTCCACAATACGAGCACGAAGAGTCTCTACATTTGGTACCGGGGTTGCGTAGACAAGAGCTTTCAAATGCCCCCATAAATGTAAGTCAAGAGGGTTGAGGTCAGGAGAGCGTGGAGGCCATGGAATTGGTCCGTCTCTACCAATCCATCGGTCACCGAATCTGTTGTTGAGAAGTTGACTAAAATGTGCAGGAGCTCCATCGTGCACGAACGACATGTTGTGTCGTACTCGTAAAGACACATTTTCTAGCAGCACAGGTAGGGTATCCCGTATGAAATCATGATAACGTGCTCCATTGGTGGAAGAACATGGGGCCCAATCAAGACATCACCAACAATGCCTGCCCAAACGTTCACAGAAAATCTGTGTTGATGTCGTGATTGCACAATTGCGTGCGGATTCTCGTCAGCCCACACATGTTGATTGTGAAAATTTACAATTTGATCACGTTGGAATGAAGCCTCTTCCGTAAAGAGAACATTTGCACTGAAATGAGGATTGACACATTGTTGGATGAACCATTCGCAGAAGTGTACCCGTGGAGGCCAATCAGCTGCTGATAGTGCCTGCACACGCTGTACATGGTACGGAAACAACTGGTTCTCCCGTAGCACTCTCCGTACAGTGACGTGGTCAACGTTACCTCGTACAGCAGCAATTTCTCTGACGCTGATGTTAGGGTTATCGTCAACTGCACGAAGAATTGCCTCGTCCATTGCAGATGTCCTCGTCGTTCTAGGTCTTCCCCAGTCGCGAGTCATAGGCTGGAATGTTCCCTAAGACGCCGATCAATTGCTTCGAACGTTTTCCTGTCGGGACACCTTCGTTCTGGAAATCTGTCTCGATACAAACGTACCGCGCAACGGCTATTGCCCCGTGATAATCCATACATCAAATGGGTATCTGCCAACTTCGCATTTGTAAACATTGCACTGACTGCAAAACCACGTTCGTGATGAACACTAACCTGTTGATGCTACGTACTGATGTGCTTGATGCTAGTACTGTAGGGCAATGAGTCGCATGTCAGCCCAAGCACCGAAGTCAACATAACCTTCATTCAATTGGGCCAACTAGCGGTGAATCGAGGAAGTACAGTACATACTGACGAAACTAAAATGAGCTCTAACATGGAAATTAAGCGTTTCCGGACGCATGTCCACATAACATCTGTTCTTTATTAAACCTTTGAAACGTCCTGGAGGAGGTAAATAAACAGTGACTGGTAATAGTAAACTTGTTTCATTTAACATGAGGGGTTACACAAGGCTGGTGCTTGCCTCGGATGTTATTGTAGTTGATTTGATTAATTTTTGCTAGTGATTAATGAGAAAACTGTGCCTATATGAATTATCTTAGTGTGTAGATGGTTTTGGTTGCCGACCTAAAAAAATGAGGTTCGTACCCAGTATTCATGATGTTGTATCCTGTTCACATTACTAATCCACGGTGCATTGGAGAGGCGTTGGGAAAACAGGGTCGAAAATGTGTGACCTCTCCTTGATGAAGTAACTGCCTGTCCCACTTAGACTATAAGGATAATTTTATTTTATACACTTATGACTGAAAGAAGGCTAATAATACTTGATTTTCAGTTCCGCTACATATGAAATGATTTGAAGTTGACGGTATTGAAAGTTTGACACCACGAGTTAATATGTTAATTACGGAGCCCAGAATAAGGGGAGCATGTTCATTTGAAGTTTGGATATCAACTATTCCTTTATTTTGTGGGAGATATGAAGAAAAGGAGGCTGAATAGAAGAAAAGCCGCGAGAGTATGGAAAGAATTGGTCCGTGTCGCGTGAAACGCATTCCACACAGAAATAACACGCTCTGGATGCGATGGTCGAAAAGCCTGCATCACATTTCGAATGTGTAACTATTAAGGGAATGAGCAGTGCGCCGATGGACGCAGAGTATGTCAGAGTGACACTAGAATTTTGTCCGCAGTATCTGGTAGTTTTGTTTTCTTCGCTAATTTTTGTGAATTAATTTTAAGAAGTGAAGTGTCATTAATATTTTGTGATTTACTCTAAGAGCGACGTTTTAAATAGTCTTATTGTATTCTAGGTATACAGAGCAAGAAATTTTAAGTTTGTTTTGTTGTTTCAAACAATCAGCGTTTTCTTGTTGAGCTACTTTTCAAGGGAAGGTTTCTCCACTGTTTTCCGCAGACCAGCAAAAGTGTACACAACAGAGAAACTGTCAAAGAAACCGTAGTATCATCGGTGTTAGGTATCAAAACAACGGTTTTCCTCTTTGTTTATGTGTGGGTATCGTAGTGGTTACATCTGTTTGTAGTAAATTGTCCTAATTCTGTAGATCGTTGTACATGTGAATGTAGGTAGTGGTAAATAGCTCTCTGTGTTTGTAGACAGCAGTGAGAACAAATCTACTGGAGTCCTTAACAAATCTTGTACAAGATATTTCCTATCCAATTTCTCCATGTAAATAACATGTTTTATCTCTACCATGAAAGAATTAACTTTATTGCCTACATTTTGAGTCTCACTCCAAAAATGTTAAAAGAGCTCATACAGGGTGGTTTTTTCCACCGTGTACGAACTCTAGGGATTGATCGATGGAGGATGCGGAACAAAAAAGGTCTAATGAATTTATCTCCGTCCTAGATATCATTTATTCAATCATACATTGTTACAGAGACCGTGATCTAATACGTACTACACAACGCAGCCACAGTAACATTATGTGCTGAAAATGGTTTCCATGTGCCTCAACGCGCGCATGTATGCGCGATAGCGTGTTTGACTCACACGTTCACATCGGCCAGTCTGCAATTATCCCGAAACTTTTGAAAAGACCCCATAACGAAAAATCGCACGGGTTGAGGTCCGATGAACGAGCAGGCCATGCAACTGGACCCTCTCGTCCAATCCATCGACCAGGGAAGACACGACTGAGATTCGTCCGGACGTTAACGGCGATGTGGGCTGGAGCACCATCATGTAGCAGCTACATAACGCTTCAAATCATCAATGGCACTTCTTCCAGCAGGGGAGGCAAAGTCACCCACAAGAAATGCCCATAGTTCCGGCCTGTTAAGTGACGTAGAGGGAAGACTGGACCCAAAATACGGTCGCCAATTATCCCGGCCCACACATTCGGGCTGCACCGATGCCGATAATTCGCTGTCATCATACCATGAGTGTTCTGCATACTATCTTACAGATGACTGTTACGAAAGTTGAACATACCACTCCGTGTAAAGGTGGCCTCATCTGTGAATAGGATAGATGACACAATCCTGGAATCGGGACTGCCTGGTGAAGAAACCAGTGACAAAATTGCTCCCGGTGTGGAAAATGTGTCGCTAATAAGGTCTGCACACGCTGTAAGTGATAAGAGTAGTAACCATTGTCATGGAGAATGTTCCACACGGCCGTCTGTCTTACCCTATACTGGCGGGCCAACTGCCTGGTCCTGACACGGTGGTCGCCTTCCACAGTGGTAATCACATTTTCCTTCAAGTCTGGTGTCCGAACACTTCGGGTACGTCCTTAATGATTTCTTGCTTTCTGAAACGATCCTGTCTCAGACAAATGGCGAAATACTGTTGCAAACATTGATGTGGTTCTTGTCGGCGGGGATAGGTCTCCTGATATTACCGTACTGCCCGCCGCCCATTGCCACTTGCCTTTCCGTAAGTAAACACTATGTCGCTAAGCTCTCGATTCAAATATGGAACCGTTGTGTTCAACGCTGTATCACATCTAATACATGGTGAGTCACTAACTGAAGTGAATCGGACACAACATCACCGATTACTATGGCAGGAGAGGGCGCTAGGGCATGACGTACGAGGAACAGTACCACCTTCTAGGAGGAAAGCATGCATACTTTAACTGTGGCTGCATGGTACAGCGCATACATTAGACCACAGTCCCTGTAACAAAGTACGACTGAATAAATGGTTTCTGACACGGAAACCATGCATTTCCGGACATAAGTTCATTAGAACTTTCCTGTTGTATCCTCTCACTGATCAATCCCTAAAGTTTGTACACGGTGGAAAATTCACATTGCATATGAATTTCGTAAACATTTTACTCATACAAGTAACCTTCTTAGAAGTAAATTCATTTCTTTTTATCGTTGAAATATTTTCTAAAGCTTGATAATTTAGTGATTAAGTTTTCGTATTTCTTTCTCTTCATTTTATTAAGAAGGCTCACATTGTAAAACAATTTTTGGTGCAGTTCCTCATGTATTAGTGTTAGATCCGTAGCAGAAATTTCCTTTCTAAATTCTGTAATTCCTATATAATGTTATCGTGAGATGTTTCTCAGTGCAGTTTGAAATGAGCTCCGCGAGCCAGCACCATCTGCCGGAGGTTACGCAGTTAAGAGCACGGCAATTCAGCTACCGACAGATTTCCCAGGTACGCTAACAGCAAGCCCGGTCTGTCCAGTGTCAAGGAAAGCAGACCAGCAAGAGAGGGCGGCAACTTGCCGAGCCAAGACCTACGGCCGAGCCCGTGTCCGCAGGAGGGGATGTCACTCCCATCCAACTCGGCGCGCTCTGTGCCAAGGGGGTGTGCTCTTCAACGGTAGCTTACGTCATAGGGCCACTGCACCTCGATCGATGTCTCTGCTACCGAGGAAGACACACAGAAGAGCCAATTCGTGTCCCCCTTGTGCTGAAATATCGTAGGCGACCGACCGCGCATCACAATTCGACGTCACTGATGACGCATGGAGGTTTGTGCTGTTCCCAATGGTTGCCCAAAGAGGCGTGCCGGTAACGGTGGCTTATGTCAATCGGCGTCTCTGCTACAGAGAGCCAGTTCATGTTTCCCTCGCACAGAGATACCATAGACGATCGAAGACAGATTACATTTCGACGTCACTGACGACGCAAGGAGACGGAGCACCACGCGACCACGAGCTGCATGACTGATGACGGAGGCGACGGAAGCAGCGAGATCGCACACAGCAACTGAGTGTACACGTCATGAACTGCCAAAACGACGTGATCCTCTTGCTTCGGACTTCAGTACAGTGCGACGACTGAGTGTGAAAACAATGCATAAGTAAGTGTTGCTAATTTCTGTGCGACGCAAACAAAACCTACGTGCAAATTTTCGATAAAGTGATGAAGACATAGACATCAAATTTAATGACTCATCGAAACACATGTCTATTTTCCTTGTTTGTTGATCTGTTGACACTTTGTATATGGCCAAGAGATATCTTAAAACTTGCTTTCAATCTGATTTTTTTTATTATGCACCATCAAGTCAGAAATGTCTGACAAACATGTTGAGCAAAACGTGCCAATGGAGAAACATCTCAATACTACATTACATTTGCAATGTAAACATTTTTTTCCAAAGTATTATTTCTCAAGTACAATGTATTACCTACGTTGAACAATGTAACTGTGCACAAAGGCGCCGTGAAGAATTTTCTTTCTTATACATATTTTTATATTTCTCACGATAACTATACAACCGATTTGTTTATGTCTTTGCTTAGACTAAATTTTTATTCTGATATTTTTTGATGTGCTGCATTCGGTAATGACACTATACACAGGAAGCGACTACACGGGTAGCGGGGGCTGTGTGGAAGGGACTGGGCGGTTTCTTAGGTTAGAGGGTCTCAGGAAACCACAGGTACAACACAGTAAGGTAGTTGTAGAAACGATCGGTTTTGTAGTTGTATGTTGTCGTAGCTGTGTTGGAAAAGAACCGGAGCTCCAACCCGTATAGAAAGCAGTGAAGCTCAAATTGTTATAGGTACAGAAAGCTGGCTAAAGCCGGAAATAAGTTCAGCCCAATTTTTTTTCAAATGATCTAACAGTGTTCAGAAAGTATAGATTAAATACAGTTGATGGTGGAGTATTCATTACTGTCGGAAGTAGTTTAACTTGTAGTGAAATTGAAGTAGATAGTTCCTGCGAAATAGTAAGGGTAGAGGTTATAATTGACAATCGGACTAAACTATTAATTGGATAGTTTTACCGACACCCCCCGACTTAGAAGATATAGTTTCTGAACAGTTCAAAGAAAGCTTGAATGTCATTTCAAATAGGTACCCCACTCGTACAATTATAGTCGGTAGTGGCTTCAAATGGTTCAAATGGCTCTGAGCACTATAGGACATAACATCTTAGGTCATCAGTCCCCTAGGACTTAGAACTACTTAAACCTAACTAACCTAAGGACATCACACACATCCATGCCAGAGGCAGGATTCGAATCTGAGACCGTAGCAGTCCCGCGGTTCCGGACTGCAGCGCCTATAACCGCACGGCCACCGCGGCCGGCGGTAGTGGCTTCAATATTTCCTCGATATGCTGGAAAAATTATACATTTAAAGCCGGCAGCAGGCATAAAACGTCATCCGAAATTGTACTGAATGCTTTCTCAGAAAATTATTTTGAACAATTAGTTTATGAGTCCACTCGAAGCGTAAATGCCGGTCGTTGTGGCCGAGTGTTTCTAGGCTCTTCAGTCTGGAACCGCGCTGCTGCTACGCCCGCTGGTTCGAATCCAGCCTCGGGCATGGATGTGTGTGATGTCCTTGGGTTGGTTCAGTTTAAGTAGTTCTAATTCTAGGGGACTGATGACCTCAGATGTAAAGTCCCATAGTGCTCAGAGCCTTTTGAACCATTTTGAAGCGTAAATGGTTGCGAAAGCATACTTGATCTCTTAGCAACAAATAATCCTGGACAAATAGGGAGTATCGTGACGAATACAGGGATTAGCGACCACAAGGCAGTAGCTGCTAGGCTGAATACCGTAACTCCTACAACCATCAAAAAGAAACGCAAAGTACATCTATTTAAAAAAGCTGATAAAAATTCCCTTAACGCCTTTTTAAGAGACGGTCTTCACTTCTTCCGATCTGGTCATGTAAGCGTAGAAAAGATGTGGAATGATTTCAAAGAGATAGTATCGACGGAAATCGAGAGATATATACAACATAAATTAACAAGTAATGATGGTACTGATCCCCCATGGTACACAAAACGGGTCAGATCGCTGTTGCAGAAAAAAGCATGCCGAATTTAAAAGAACGCAAAATCCCCAAGATTGGCAAAGTTTCGCAGAAGTTCGAAATATAGCGCGTGCTTCAATACGAGATGCTTTTAATAATTTCCACAACGAAACTCTGCCTCGGAATCTGCCAGAAAACCAAAGAGATTATGGTCATACACACAGCACACTAGTGGCAAAAAACATCACTGCACGATAACGACGGTGAAGTCACTGATGACAGTGCCACTAAAATGGAGTTATTAAACACGGTTTTCCGAAACTCCTTCACCAAAGAAGACGAAGTACATATTCCTGAACTCCAATCAAGAATAACTGTAAAGATGAGAAACATAGAAGTAGATATCCTCGGTGTAGCAAAGTAGCTTAAATCACTAAATGATGGCAACGCCTCCGATACAGATTGTATACCAGTCAGGTTCCTCTCGGAGTATTCTGATACAATAGCTCCATATTTAGCAACTAAATACAACCCCTCGCTCTTAGAAATATCCGTACCTAAAGACCGGAAAATTGGTCAAGTCACACCAATACCCAAAAAGGGAAATAGGTGTAATCCGCTGAATTACAGGCCCATATCACTAAAGTCGATTTGCTGTAGGGTTTTGGAACATTATAAAATACCTCGAAGAAAAAGATTTATTGACACCTAGTCAGCACGGATTCAGAAAATATCATTCTTGTGAAACACAACTAGCTGTTTATACTCATGAAGCAATGAGTGCTATCGACAGGGGGTGTCAGTTTCCAGAAGGCTATCGGCACCGTTCCTCACAAGCGTCTTGTAACCAAACTGCGTGCCCATGGAATATTGCCTCAGTTGTGGGACTGGATTCAAGGTTTTCTGTTAGAAAGGTCACAGTTCGTAGTAATAGACGGAAAGTCATAAAGTAAAACAGAAGTAATATCCGGCGTTACCCAAGGAAGTGTTACAGGCCCTCTATTGTTCCTGAGCTATATTAACGACACAGGAGACAATCTGAGTAGCCATCTTAGACTGTTTGCAGGTGATGCTGTCATTTACTGTCTTGTAAAGTCATCAGAAGACCAAAAAGAATTGCAAAATGATTTAGATGAGATATCTGTATGGTCCGAAAAGTGGAAATTGACCGTGAATAAGGGAGTGTGATGTTATTCACATGAGTACTAAAAGAAATCCGCTAAATTTCGATTACGCGATACGTCACACGAATCTGAAGGCTGTAAATTCAACTAAATACTTAGGGATTACAATTACAAATAACCCAAATCGGAACGATCACATAGATAATGTTGTGTGTAGAGCAAACCAAAGACTGCGATTCATTGGCAGAATACTTAGAAGGTGCAACGGGTCTGCTAAAGAGACTGCTTACACCATGCTCGTCCACCCTATTCTGAAATATTGCTGTGCGGTGTGGGATCCGCATCAGGTGGGACTGACGGATGACATCGAAAAAGTTCAAAGACGGGCTGCTCTTTTTGTATTATCACGAAATAGGGGAGATAATGCCACAGACATTATACGTGAATTGGAGTGGCAATCATTAAAACAAAGGCGTTTTTCGTTGCGACGGGATCTTCTCACGAAATTTCAATCTCCAGTTTTGTCCTCCGATTGCGGAAACATTGTGTTGGCAGCCACCCACACATGGAGAAAAGACCACACTGCCCGTAGACGTATCACCAAAAGAAGAACTAGCTCCTGGCGCAAACCTACAGTACACTGTACGGAAGTGTCTCATCCGCCTAAGGCCGGCCGAAGTGGCCGTGCGGTTAAAGGCACTGCAGTCTGGAACCGCAAGACCGCAACGGTCGCAGGTTCGAATCCTGCCTCGGGCATGGATGTTTGTGATGTCCTTAGGTTAGTTAGGTTTAACTAGTTCTAAGTTCTAGGGGACTAATGACCTCAGCAGTTGAGTCCCATAGTGCTCAGAGCCATTTGAACCATTTTTGAGCCATCCGCCTAAGAGAGGGCGTCTCCCGATGCAAGAGCACCCTGAAGAAATGGGGGAATCCTTCCAGGGAGCTGAGACACCTCCTGCGACTGCGGCACTGAACATTATCCAAGCCACCTACTTTTATACTCCCTCCTGGAAAACCCGTTCACAATACAGGATGTTTATGAAGGAAATGCTGACCGGACACGGAAATGAATGAACATTTTGTTTCTGCAGAGTCAATAAGTTCAATGGTTTCACACGTTTTCAGAGGGCTTAAACTGTGGGACACAAGTCGATGTTCGAGATGGTTATCTCTGGTGTCTGATGTTTTCTGGAGAAACACTCAACTTTCTACATTTGGGCACGGTAAAATGTGAAACTTTCCCCTCCACTCCACTGTTTTCGCCGGGAGTTTGCGCCACAGGAGATCCCTCTGTGTTCGTTCAGAAAAAAGCTGGACGTCTCGTTGCGGCGCTTTTGCAAAGTGGCTCTAGGGATGGGGTTAATTCTATTGTTCCTGGGCATCCATATGCTTTTTCCACCGCTCAGAATTCTTTCAACGTTCTCTCACTTTTCAATTCTTGCAAAATCGAATAAAGAGTAACAGAAGAGCAAGGTTGCGTTTCTCACTTACGGAAAATCATTAATATTGCTGCTTGTGATAACCCTCGATCGTCATGTTCCGATCACATGGGTCTTTCAGTACGGATTTGCATACATTGTGTGACTGTTTCCGGAAATGCGGTCTCCTTACGTGATTCATAAGGTAAGCTGCAGATAGATTCTACGAGGGTCGGTCAAAAAGTAATGCCTCCCATTTTTTTTCTACTTAAAGAAATTAAGTTAAGTGAAAAATTTGAATTTGGCGCCATTCCTCAAACCTTCTTCTGCAATCCACTGCAGTAGTAACTTTCTGTGTCAACAGGTGGCAGCACAGCAGAAGTTTGTAAGATGGCCGACATCGATGTTCGTTTGAGACAGCGTTGTGTGATTGAATTCTTGAATGCAGAAGGTGAAACGCCCATACGCATTCATGAAAGACTGAAGAAGGTGTATGGTCTTGTGACAGTGGATGTCAGCACTGTTAGACGATGGGTTCGTCGTAAGGAAGCTGAAGGGCAAACACCGTTGACTGACAAAAAGCGGAGCGGCAGGCCGGTGAGTGCAGTGACTCCAAACAACATTCAGCAAGTTGATGACATCATTCGTGGTGACCGTCGGGTGACTGCAGATGAAGTGTGTCGCATTATTTCTCTTAGTAAAGGCAGTGTGATCACGATTATTAAACAATTGGGGTACTCAAAAGTTTGTGCACGGTGGGTTCCAAGAATGTTAACCGATCAGAATAAAGAGGCAAGGAAAACAATAGCCTCCCAACACTTGCAGCGCTTCCGTTTGGAGGGAGATGAGTTTCTGAAAAAAATTGTGACCGGGGACGAAACATGGGTGCATTTTTTTGAGCCCGAATCAAAGAGGCAGTCAATGGAGTGGCGTCACACAAGCTCGCCGAGGAAGAAAAAATTCACAACTGTGCGATCGGCAGGGAAAGTTATGGCAACAGTTTTCTGGGATACAGAGAGTGTGATTCTGGTTGATTTTTTGGAGCAGGGATGCACAATAAATTCTGTTCAATACGTCACAACCCTCAACAAACTTAAAGCACGTCTTCAGCGAGTTCGCCCAACAAAATCAATGGCAGATGTTCTTCTTTTGCATGACAATGCAAGACCACACACCAGTCGTCACACCTCTGATGAGACTGTCAAAATTGGATGGGAAGTTTTGCCTCATCCCCCATACAGCCCTGACCTGGCACCATCAGACTTCCATCTGTTCGGGCCACTAAAAGAAGCTCATCATGGGATTCATTTTGAAGATGAGGAGGCCATCAAAACATCCGTGCGTCAATGGCTTAGGAAGCAGAGCTGTGATTTTTACCGTGCTGGGATACATGCCCTTGTTCAAAGATGGACCAAAACTGTAGAGATGGGTGGAGATTACATTGAAAAATGACAAAATGATCCTCAATGTTGTGGTTTTCAACCTATGTAATTGCATTTAAATTTCCTGACAATTAAACGTAGAAAAAAAAATAGGAGGCATTACTTTTTGACTGACCCTCGTAGTGATGTGTCGGCACTGAGTGGGGCCAGCCATCGTTGCGTAAGCGGCGGCCGCGCTCTGAAGTGTGTTGGACGGCTGGCTTCTGGTGAAGCTCTGTGATAATCAGACCATCGACGGAAGGAAGATCGGTCGAACTGCCCGATATTGCTATTCTTCTAACGGTGAGACTCAATGTGTCAAGCGAAGAACTGGTTTCACATGGGAGTCACCCAAAGGATTCTGGTTCCATCTGTGTCCTTGTTCAGTTAATGTTCTCGTCTGTAATTTTGCAGGTATTTGTGCCTGGGGAATTTCTACGGGTACAAATTTTGGTTCTTGCTGTTTTGATATGCGCTCTGTCGCCTCTTGCAAGCGACAGTGATACTTTGAATACAGTTTTAGTGTTGCTAGTCAATGGAGAGATACGTTTGAAGTTCTTGGTGACATTAAAAGCAACGGTGGTAACATTAAGAGTGCGACGGGATTTCCACTGTTAAATGCAGAGGAGAGAGCAGATAGGTGGAAAGAATACATTGAAAGCCTCTATGAGGGTGAAGATTTGTCTGATGTGATAGAAGAAGAAACAGGAGCCGATTTAGAAGAGATAGGGGATCCAGTATTAGAATCGGAATTTAAAAGAGCTTTGGAGGACTTACGGTCAAATAAGGCAGAAGGGATAGATAATATTCCATCAGAATTTCTAAAATCGTTTGGGGAAGTGGCAACCAAACGACTATTCACGTTGGTGTGTAGAATATATGAGTCTGGCGATATACCATCTGACTTTCGAAAAAGCATCATCCACACAATTCCGAAGACGGCAAGAGCTGACAAGTGCGAGAATTATCGCACAATCAGCTTAACAACTCATGCATCGAAGCTGCTTACAAGAATAATATACAGAAGAATGGAAAAGAAAATTGAGAATGCGCTAGGTGACGATCAGTTTGGCTTTAGGAAAAGTAAAGGGAGGAGAGAGCCAATTCTGACGTTACGGCTAATAATGGAAGCAAGGCTAAAGAAAAATCAAGACACTTTCATAGGATTGGTCGACCTGGAAAAAGCGTTCGACTATATAGAATGGTGCAAGCTGTTCGAGATTCTGAAAAAAGTAGGGGTAAGCTATAGGGAGAGACGGGTCATATACAATATGTACAACAACCAAGAGGGAATAATAAGAGTGGACGATCAAGAACGAAGTGCTCGTATTAAGAAGGGTGTAAGACAAGGTTGTAGCCTTTCGCCCCTACTCTTCAATCTGTAAATCGAGGAAGCAATGATGGAAATAAAAGAAAGGTTCAGGAGCGAAATTAAAATACAAGGTGAAAGGATATCAATGATACGATTCGCTGATGACATTGCTATCCTGAGTGAAAGTGAAGAAGAATTAAATGATCTGCTGAACGGTATGAACAGTCTAATGAGTACAAAGTATGGTTTGAGAGTAAATCGGAGAAAGACAAAGGTAATGAGAAGTAGTAGAAATGAGAACAGCGAGAAACTTAACATCAGGATTGATGGTCACGAAGTCAATGAAGTTAAGGAATTTTGCTACCTAGGCAGTAAAATAACCAATGACGGACGGAGCAAGGAGGACATCAAAAGCAGACTCACTATGGCAAAAAAGGCATTTCTGGCCAAGAGAAGTCTACTAATATCAAATACCGGCCTACATCTGAGGATGTACGTCTGGAGTACAGCATTGTATGGTAGTGAAACATGGACTGTGGGAAAATCGGAACAGAAGAGAATCGAAGCTCAAAAATGGTTCAAATGGCTCTGAGCACTATGGGACTTAACTGCTGTGGTCATCCGTCCCCTAGAACTTAGAACTACTTAAAACTACCTAACCTAAGGACATCACACACATCCATGCCCGAGGCAGGATTCGAACCTGCATCCGTAGCGGTCGCGCGGTTCCAGACTGAAGCGCCTAGAACCGCTCGGCCACTCCGACTGGCTAGAATCGAAGCGTTTGGGATGTGGTGCTATAGACGAATGCTGAAAATTAGGTGGACTGATAAGGTAAGGAATGAGGAGGTTCTACGCAGAATCGGAGAGGAAAGGAATATGTGGAAAACACTGATAAGGAGAAGGGACAGGATGATAGGACAACTGCTAAGACATGAGGGAATGACTTCCATGGTACTAGAGGGAGCTGTAGAGGGCAAAAACTGTAGAGGAAGACAGAGATTGGAATACGTCAAGCAAATAATTGAGGACGTAGGTTGCAAGTGCTACTCTGAGATGAAGAGGTTAACACAGGAAAGGAATTCGTGGCTGGCCGCAACAAACCAGTCAGTAGACTGAGGACCAAAAAAAAAAAAAAGTCAATGGACCATGATATCAGAATAACTGCTGTTCTGTGCAAACCACAGATTTGGTCAGTTGTGATTTAAGTGCACTAATACGCCGTCTTTCTGCTAGATACCTACGCTTTGATGTACTGACATTTTTTAGTGTAAGCAATCGATGGGGTATTGTTATGTGAATAACAGCTGTTCTCAGCGAACTAATGATTCGGCCGGTTGCTATTTATTGTTTGTTGTTGTGTACTAATTCACAGTATTGCAGCCAGTGATTCAAATTAAGCTTTAAATGTGCTTAAGTAAATTTTAAACATACACGTGTGTTGCAGGCCTTAACTATTCGTTGTGACCAAGATCTTTACTTGTTCTAAAAACGAATCTGTCTAAGTTTCAAACTGTACTTTCTGTGTAACGCTGTCAACCCATCATCACTGAATCTGTGTTTAAAAAGTAACCAAGGTATCTGGGTACATTACAGTTTTATTTATTTTCTTTGCTAAGAAAGATAAATTTCTTAAAGTTGCTTAGCGATTTACGGGCCTATCCATTACATTTTGATTTCGATTAGTTTGCGTATAAAAACGCCTAAAAAACAGTCAAGTCTTTCTGAACACACCAGCATCACTAAGAGAGTGAGGACTATGCAGTGTCAAGAATTCATCGAATATCGTGAGGCGAAACTTGCTACGACACGAAACATCAGGCTTTAACTCGCTCTTTGGGAACTCCTTCTAAAAATGAGTTGCGGCGTACCTCTGATCGAAAGCATCATACATTATCTGGCTGCTCAGAGCCCTTCACTAACAGAGCCTTAAAGTTACTTCTCTCCAATGAAACATTATAGAAGCAGGAATTTTTACGAGAAGTGGCACAGGCAAGCGAGTTTTTATACCCTGAATCCCGCGTATTGCTAACAATTTACCACTTTGCTTTGGACGTGACCGATTCGCTGTGAGTTTATGTTATGCCACGACCATAAACAAAGCACAAGGCCAGACGCTTCAGTTAACAATGCACACAGCCAGCTGTGTATGGTTCTCTCTCCTGTTAGTGAAGCAAACAAGCTCTCTGTTGATGTCCCCAGTCGTACTACTTCCAACATTGTACACAAAGAAGCTTTATAAGTCAAAAATAAATTCCTCGCATGTGAAGTCTCGAAGATAGCTATGAATAAACACCCAGACAACGCCGGGCGCCTCGGTTAGTCTAATATAAATTTAAACAGAATAGAAGCTGCAGCAGAATGATGAAGATTAGATTAGACTGATGAAGAGATACGGAATCGAACACGGGAAAAAGGAATTCTAGGTGTATCTTGACTGAAGGGAGGAATTGGTTGATAGTTAAGGTGATATTGAGAAAACTGTGTGTGTGTTGCGGGGGAGGTAGTAGGAATTTTAGAGTGACACCAGGGCTTTGCAAAATTCATTAATGCTTCCAATATTTACCTTTTTATTCAGGTCGCAACAATTCAATACGTTATGATTCCACAGGCACGAAGTATAAATTTAGTAGCGTGTTGGAATTTTCTCATTTCATTACCCGTCATCCGCTTGTTCCTCTTCGAAAAACCAGACATCTCTTAGGTCAACAAAATTTCTGCTTCAACAGCAGCCCAGTCGCCTCCCACAGACCAATAACCATATTGCTTCACTCTTACTCTCATTTTCCTACACGCCACATACGTCCTTAGAACAGAATGAAAAAATGATAAGAACAGTTTTTATTTCTTCTACAGAGATATGAATGAAGAAGTTAATAATTATCTGTTTTCCAAAAGCGAAAGAGTTAATCAAGCAAAAAATTGGAAATTTGTGGTAAGTTCTATAGGACTAAGCTGCTGAGGTCATCGGTCCCTAGGCTTACACACTATTTAATCTAACTTAAACTAACCTACGCTAAGGACAACACACACACTAATGCCGACGGGAGGACTTGAAACTCCGACGGGGGAGATCCCCCGAACCGTGGCAAGGCGCCTACGACCGCACGGCTACCCCGCGCGGCGTATCAAGCAAAAAGTAACCGAGGCAGCTAAATCTAGTATATGAAACTGAGCTGATCGCAGTTCCGTGTAGTCGGAAAGCCCGCCTACGTGTGATGTCTGTCTGACAATTGTGTAAATTTTTTCTGTGTATATTCGTATTTTAAATGTTTGTGTATCGGATTTTCTGAAGCGCAAATTTGGGACCAGCCCATTGTTCGCCTGTACGAGCTGAGAAACCGCCTAATAGCACACTCAGGCTGGCCGGTGCACCAGCCACGGCCGTTATCTGCCACACGGGTCCGATCCATGTCTGGCTCACGATCCCGTCTCGCAGGCAGGCGTGCTGCGCGTTAACGTTGCACGAGCAGGTGTAAAATAAGTTTTTATGCATTTATAAGAAACTTTCCTTTCATTTCATCGGAAACTCAGAACTGTCCACCAAGTTTCAGCTTGGGTTGTTGATGGTTAATCAGTATAACATTTTCGTCTTTGCACTATTCTTGCCTTCTTGTTTCGAAAAATTTGCTTCATTAGTTCGATGGTGGAAGAGAATGAGACAGGGAGTGTTTATTAACACTTTTTTTTTATTTCAGGAAGTACGGGCTGAAAGCAATACTTGTAATCCTATTGGTTGCGTTCAGACCAAAGAGAAGCGTCACTAATATATCAAATCTTAAAGAATACAGTTTCTTCTGCTGAACAGTCACGGAAGAAGTATGATCATAGCAGGCAAGAATCACGCTCAACGAACGAAAACTGCGGCTATTTTCTAATACTGAGATATTTGTAAGCGAGAGGGGAACGAAATGCAAAGATGAAAATGGTATGATAATGAAATAACGTGTTCACTAAACGAGCCAACGGCCTTGCCATAGTATTCGCACCGGTCCCCGTCAGATCACCGAAGTTAAGCGTACTCGGGCCTGGCTGTCACTTAGATGTGTCACCGTCCGGGCCTACCGTGTGCGGCTGGCAAGCGGGTTGCACTCAGCCCTTGTGAGGCCAATTGAGGAGATAACTGATTGAGAACTAGCGGCACCGGTCACGAAAACTGACAAAGACGGGAAGAGCGGTATGCTGACCACATGCCACTCCGTATCCGAGTCCGGTGACGCCTAAGGGCGGAGGATGACGCGACGGCTGGTTCGTACCGTTGGGCCTTCGAGGCCTCTTCGGTGTTTGCTTTTTTATTCATTAAACGTGTACTTACTGTGCGTCAATTTTCACTGTAGACCATTCAGTATCACATTATGCCGATTCCCCTTCCGCTGCGGATTTGACCGAGTCGCCTCGCTTGTGAGACTTGTGTACCGGAGCCCCGAGTTCCTCGGTACTCCACTTCCGAGCAGCTACCGATGTCACGAGTATCAAGCGAGCCCGATGGGATTGGTGACCGGCTGTCAAGTCCTTTCCAAATGAACCGTCCTGGCATTTACCTCAAGCGATTTAGGGAAAGCACAAAAAATGTACATTTTAATGCCAGATAGGGACTAAACTCATCCGTATGAGAGTCCATTGCCTTACCACTGCACCACCTGCCTCGGTGCTAGGCTGAGGAGGCGTGAAGTCCCGTAAAAATGGTCGAAAATTCGGTTTCCTGGCATGTACAATGTGAGTACTAAATCACAAAAAATTATGCGTCCAAATTTAATTCACGTATACATAACACCGTGAAATAGTGGACTGTCCATACAGACGATATTTCTACACACCATGTCAGTTGCGTTGACAGGATCCGCCTAAAGGGATTCATAAAAAGCATTCTTATATTAATGTCAGCCGCATATCGCCACTGACACATTCATTATGTTCTCGTCACTCGGTGCAATCAAGTCACTAGAAAAGATGTTTTTTACGTTGCTGCTGCTGCAAGGCTGTTTTCGCTAATCGCTCAGAGATCTTACGAATTCAGGTGGCGTGCAGCCATCATTATCCAGCACAGAAGTGCACAGTATTACAAACATTGGTGCATCGTGCAAGAGTAATGTCGGACGACGATAACCTGCCCCATGAACTGAGCCACCTACGCAAGGTTTTCAGGAATAATGGCTACAGTGCTCATCAAGTGAAAGAAGTGATGTCTGGGAAATACCAAAATAAGACCACCGACGAAGAGCAAGAAAAGAAACTTGCTTTGCTGCCATTCTGTGGCTCTGTGTCGGGCAAGATAAGACGCCTGTTGAAAAGACACAAGATCAAATCAATCTTCAGGCCTCCAACGAAAATCCGTCAATTACTGAGACCAGTTAAAGACGCAGTAGGTCTCAGAACACCTGGAGTCTATGAAATACCTTGTGAGTGTGGCCAGAAGTATATCTGACAAACAGTGCGCACTGTGGAACAACACAGGAAAGAACATGAGAGGTATTATCGCCTACGCTATCCAGAGAAATCTGCGTTAGCTGAGCATGCGTTAGAAAACGGTCACCACATAAAATTTGACGATACCCCCGTCGTGACTCGCACAACGGCTTCTGGGACAGTTTAATAAAGGAAGCTATTGAAATAAAAATTACCGCAAACACTCTGAATAGAGACGGTGGCTTTCAGCTCAGCGCTGCGTGGGATCCAGCTATCGCGCGGTTGAAGAGGGCACATCAAACGCTGACATAAAACATGCCCATATATGGCAATGTCACGGGCACCAGTGACGTCACAGCCGGCAGCTCACTGGAAGTCATACCACTTGACAATGGCCAAGGAGTGCTTGGCCGAAAGCTCGTGTAGTTTTAAGCAACTGACGCGGTTGGAAACCCGAGAACATTTTATTCAAACAGTGAAAGTAATCAAATCATTAAGAAACAGTAGAGTACCTGGCGCAGATGGAATTATTGCAGAATTATGGAAATTGGACCTCAAATACGTAACACCAAAATTCACAAAATAATGTCATAAGTCTGAAAAACAGAAAAAGTCCGCAGCTCGTGGTCGTGCGGTAGCGTTCTCGCTTCCCACGCCCGGGTTCCCGGGTTCGATTCCCGGCGGGGTCAGGGATTTTCTCTGCCTCGTGATGACTGGGTGTTGGGTGATATCCTTAGGTTAGTTAGGTTTAAGTAGTTCTAAGTTCTAGGGGACTGATGACCATAGATGTTAAGTCCCATAGTGCTCAGAGCCATTTTGAACAGAAAAATTCCAAATTAATGGAAGAGCGTCTTTATATCCACTCCAGAAGAACGGAGGCAAAACAAATCCTTGCAATTACAGAATAACCTCACTTCCTCGAGTAACTTATAAAAATCCTTTCTAAAGTTTTGCCGAACCGACTTGAGCCGCAAGCGGACCCACAGATTGGTGAGTGTCAAGAGGGATCCAAGAAAGGGAGGTACTGGAATCTCATAAACATACTACTCGTCAGATGATGCTGGAACACTACAGTCACATTTGTGGGTTTCAAAAAAGCTTACTATTCTATTAATAGACAAACGCTGTTTAATGGCCTAGAAGAATTAGGTGTCGACAGAAAGACCAAAGCCATCATCCGGAAAATTTTATGAGAAACGACATCAAAAGTGAAATTTACTGGAAAATCTCAAACTCATTCGAAATTCACACGAATCCGACAAGGAGACGGCTTCTCAGCACTCTTGTTCAACACTGCACTGGAAAAATAATCAGAGAATGGGAAAAACGTGTCAAAGGTATCCAAATTGGCAAGGAGATAGGAGAAACATTCTCTGTGAAATGCCCGGCCTATGCCAATGATCTGGCTATATTAAAAAACAACAAAGAGGTAGTCAAACGAAAGGTAGATAAACTGCATGAAATCTCTTGTAAAACAGGACTCCAAGTTGCCTACAAAAAAAACATAAAATAAAATAAAAAACCTCGTTATATCGACACCAAATTATCCGGAAAACTTCCACTGAAAACACAACATGGAAAAATCTCACAGGTCACTCACTTCAAGCACTTAGAAGAAACATTCCTACCCAGAAGACTGAACACAATCTCCGACATAGAAAGAATATTCAAACTGCAAAAAACGTACAAACTGACATCACTACACAAAGGAACACTACATCATAATGCAAAACTACAGTACTAAAACACGGTTGTTTTACCAGAAGCCTTGTATGCGGTGAAAACCACAGTTATTAGAGGGATGATAAAAATTCACGACATAGAGAAATAAGAACGAAAATTCTTAGAAAAATCTAAGGCGCTGTTCTCCGAGACGGAACGTGGGTCAGACGACCTGCAAAGGAACATGATGACCAGACAGAAAACATTACAGATAAATTTAGGAAAAGACACTTACAGTCCTACTGACACCGATGTAGAATGGATGAAAACAGACTCACACAGAAAATTTATGACGTCGTTAATGCAAATAAATTAAAGACCAATTGTATAAAAGAAACACAAGAAGACCTAAAATAACTGAAAATTTCAGAAGAAATTGAGGACAGAAAACAGTTCAGAAGCAAAGTCAAAAACAAGAAACTTGAACAAGTCTGAACGGAAGAAAGAGCAGGGTAAAGTGGAGAGACGAAAGATAGAAAAAATACAGTGAAGAGGTTTTGGGAAGAAGAGGAAGCTGAATAATAATAAAGGTCCTATCACATTTTCTCGAGTACTTCTGAGTTCTATCCACTAGTAAGTTCTAAATCAAGGCGCAAAGCTGATCCGGTACTCGGAAAGCTCATGTTTTATTCAGTAACCGGCAGTACGGTACTCTATCCGGAAGTCAAGGAAAGCAGCCTCTACCTGGACGCCGTTGCAGATCTCGTGGGCGAACAGAGCAAACAGTTTCACAACATCCGTATTTGCGGGTTCGAAGATTTTTCCTATAGAGGACATTTTTTTCAGACATAAAAGTGTACGTGTGTGAGCATAAAACGTCTTCCGCAACATAACAAAACGACGTGCGCGACATTGCGTACAAATACATATAAGTTATCTGTCAACAATCCCTCTCGAAAACTGGATTGACTGGTATCTTTTCACAATCACTTGGTGCCTTTGTTACTCACACCCAAACCTCCAGATGTCAGATACTCAGATCGGTACCAAATGTTGTATGTGGATAGAGCATCAACAAACACACCGATTTAGTTCGTGCTATGTGCTGTCGTCCAGTACAATACACGTGAATTGAAATTAAAAGTAACACCAGAACTACAGAGCACAGGAAAAGCTTGTCTGTGAGAGAACACCACACCTATCTATACAAATTACCTGGCAGGCAAATGTTCTCCCATATAACCGTTTCACGCATGAACAGTTAAGAAAAGTTGTCACCAGTGGGGTTTGAATGTGGAATCTTTGGTACGATGACCTCACGCTCTACAAACTTACCAGCTCCAGATCTTCAAACCGTTACTCACAGATAAGCTTTTCCTGTGCTCCGTGGTTCTGGTGTTACATTTGATTACCGTTTAGCATCTTCTACTGGACGAGAGCACACAGCACGAATTAAATAAGTGTTTTGGTTGATACTCTACCGACATGCAACGTTTGGTACCGACCTGAGTGCCTAACATCTGGAGGACTGGATGTCAGTGACCTACGATAAGCTGGCGCTAGGAGGGCAGCAAGTTCTTTCACGTAATCACAGAGTAGCATATCTTTGCCTGTGACATAACCTAAGCTCACCAGACACCAGACGAAATACTGATCCCTTCCGTAAAAGGGCATACTGGGCGCTTTGGTGAGCCGCTGATGGTCCGGAACTGGTGCGACACTACACTACTGGCATAAGTTTTTGCCCTAAAGCGGTGTGTATCTGCCGGCCGGTTGTATGTAATCAGGACAGCAAGATGAGTCGACGGGAACAAGTGACAATATACCAGCAAGCAGCTACAGTCTTTGGACACGCACAGGACTGCACCGTGAATAACGGTGCCCGATTTGGTGTATATTCGCAGACTGTCCAACGTATCTACTGGCAACCATGGAACAAACCGTAAGAGCAATGGTGGTAAACAACTCCTTTCCGACGGGGACCAGATGAGTCACTCCTTGTCAATGACAATACAGGTCTATCTCAACCTGTTTCCCGGCGAACATTGCGAAGAGAACTGGATTTAAAGGACATTTGGAGCTAGTAAATGTAACTCCATCCTGGGTTCAGGAGCGTGGTACAGCTACTGGTCGATGAAATGTAATAATACCTTACTAGCAGCCTTTATTTTGGATTGTTTTATTAAGAAATCAGTTTCGATGTTCCAGTCACGTCATCTTCAAGACAACAGATAAACACATCATAGGATGTAACACATCGTGTAACATAAACGAAACATATGATACATATTAATGTATATATGTGAAAGAAACCAGTTATAAAGTGAAATATGCAGGTTATAATGAACGACACTAAGAACGTACAACTTAGTATGCATCCTTAAAGTAAGCACATCAGTCAACTACCAGAAATAACAATAAAACATTAGTGTCAGTCTAATGCAAACATTAGTACCATACATTCACTGTCTACAAATATATGAGGGTATAAGCGACAAGGTTCTATTTTCGTTCTTTTTTCTTTTTATTACGCAGAATATATATTAAGAATAGCGCCTGATATTTAATATAAAATTGTAAGAAACAATAAACGTGTTAGAAATAACGTGACAAATTAGGTATTGGAAAAATAGGCATGATGGCTAATAACCGACGAAGGTTGCATAGCAAGGCTGCCAGTACTACACAAAATGAATAATTCAATCAAAGAGGCATTACTGCCATAAACCATCAGAACAGAATCCGCGAAAGGAAGTGCAAAAATGTCAGTCGGCTACAAGTAGGAGCTAGGTATCTCGCAAAAGGCTATTGTTCACAGTGGCTCATCTTTTCAGTACAACATAGAAATTGGACGGGAGCTGACTGGAGGCATGTACTTTGGACCGATGATTGGTGATGTTGGCTCTTTTCAAATGATGTAAGGCGTCGACAGCAGCGACGTGACGCGTTTAACCACAGGTGTGGAAGTTGCATCTCATGCCGGAGGTGTTTCTGTGACGTTTATGCGTTTTTTTCGTATCACGACTTTTGTTCACTCATTCAGACTACCGTGAAAATGACAGGAACAGCGATAAGGCTAAGAAGAAACGACTAGAGGACAAATGTAAACATTTAGAAGCATATTATCACCGCGTGCAGGAAAATTAGAGACAAATGGAGATAAATACTGCGAACAGATTCAGAAAAATGTAGGTTGCAGTACTTATTCGCAGATGGAGAGGTTTTCACAGGATCGAGTAGCATGTAGAGATGCATCAAACCGTTCTTCTGACTGGAGATCCTAAAAACAACAACAACGACGACGACGACGACGACGACGACAGGCTATGGACACTCCCAAGATGGCAAGAGCCGTATTCAAAAAGCACTACAACAGTTCTGTTGCACCCATCGCCGTCTTACGTTCTCGCCGTTTCGCTGTACGTCGCTTCCCGAGGTGCTCAGCTCTTTCCCTTCATATCCTCATAGGATTTTATTTTATTTAACACCTTTGATTCATGCCGTCGGGATTTTATTTTCTTCGCCGTCCTTAATTCATCTTAGCTTGCTGCTCACCAGCCACTCGCTGTCCGTTCTACCTCCGTTAGTTAGATCGTACTCTGCTTCAATCTATCCACTGTCGTATTGTCGTGGACAATCCTGTCACTAAACTGCCTTTATGCCCTCTCCTCACGTCCAAGAGTTGACTCTAGCGCTTTTAGATCCCATATCCAGCATCTCCACATCGTCGCCACCGCTGCAACAGTGCCGGTCGGATCAGCTGCTTGAGGCCGTTTTTTTAGCACCATTGACATCACGGACGCCACCAGCACTGAAGCAATTAGTTTCAGCACCCGCTGTTCTACAGTCGCCACCACACTATTTTGTCACAAAAGAATAATTGCATGCCTAAGCACCGTTGCTCCCCCCATCTCAGACCGACTCCAAAAAGTAACAAAATTAGCAGTTTGTAACCATATTATTTTTACATGGTCACGACTTGTACCAGTGCAGCAGATGGAAGACTGTGAAGGTGGGTATTAAATAGCCAAAACCTTGCTATCAAGACAATTAAATAAAAAATTACGTACAGCACATGGTCGCTCATCAGTTTGTCATTTTACGACAAATTCTACTTAAAATATAAAAGACAATACTAAATATATTAATACCTCACCTTCCATTCTCAGACCCAGTTCACTATGGACAGTCCTTCCTTTTATCGCTACTGGGCGAAATCTAGAACTCTATCATTCGAAATTAAGAACTACCTTCAGTCCTTAATGTACATAAATCTCCAGTAAAGATTCTGCCTTTATCAAACCGGTCGCTCCGGAAAACCTGTTGTCCCTTTTGACTCGAGAGATTCCGTTGTCCTTCTTATGTGATCCTGTTCTAAATAAGCGACGCCTTCCTGCCTCCCCCCGATACTGCCTGTTGCTATCAAAAGGACACCTTGGAGGAATCTGATCTAGCATAATCGACAACCGTGTCACAGACAGAGTCTTGATCTTCCATCACCGTCACAGCGTCGAACCATCCAGTTCTCAACGTCGGGCACCTACGCTTCAAGTGACTAATCCATAAGGATTTGCAAATACCGAAGAAATCGGCCTTCCTCTCAATGTTGTAAAACCCACCATATACTTAAAAGTTGCTTCTTAAAATAAATAAATTCTTAATAACTACTACTTGCCTTCAGACAAGTACCTCATTCGTACAATAGGAGAAAACAAAAAACAAAAGAATGAAACTAGATAAGGACCGTTATATAAAAATATTAATGTATGCTGAAGACCAAATTGCAGTAGTCAATTCAGAAGAAGAATTACAAGTAAATATTTTCAGATTAAACCAAACTGGCCATAAGTATTTCAAAATGAATTGCATTTCGAGGAAAATAACAGGTGCGATCAAAAATGGCGATATAAAGCAAAATAATGGAGCAAATTGTAATTTTAAATATGTGGGCTGCGACCTTTTTTTTCATTATGATAAAGATACGAGCAAAGAGTAATACAGCAAAATTTCAGAGCGTCTGTGGCATAATAAAGAGAACACAAAACAAAAGGCAAGTGAAGAAACGCAACTGAAATTCTATAAAACACTAGCTGTTCCACTGTTAGTTTACGGATCTGAGGCCTCGACAGCAAACAAGGAAGACAGGAATCGAGTAGTGACGTCGGAAATGAAATTCTTAGGTCAGTTAAAGGATGCAAACTAGAAGGTGGATCAAGAAACAAATGTACTAGAGCTGACCTTAAAATATTTGAAATACCAGAAGAAGTTACACATATACACAGAAATGGAAGCAACATGGAAAGAGAATGCAACAAGGCAGATATCCTAAAAAAAAAAAAAAAAA
The DNA here is from genome assembly GCF_021461395.2 of Schistocerca americana. Taxonomy (NCBI): domain Eukaryota; kingdom Metazoa; phylum Arthropoda; class Insecta; order Orthoptera; family Acrididae; genus Schistocerca; species Schistocerca americana. Next base: position 638,487,019 of record NC_060119.1, on the reverse strand, counting down.
AAAAAAAAAAAAAAAAAAAAAAAAAAAACAAAAAACACATCGCAATATGTAGATCGGTACAGGAAGCGATGGAGCTAAGAAGCTGAAGCCGGAACAGCTTTCTGGAACCTAATCCATAAATGTAGATGATCATGACATTTCCACCATCGACAGTAACTATTGTTTATTTTCCTCTGTTGGCCAATTTCTGCTATGTTGCCATTGTCAACAGGCTACTGTCGTGCATAACGACATGCCACTAAGGTGCACAGCCACCAGCATACGGCGGGCAAACATAAAAGTAATGACAAGTAGCCATGCGTAAAACTGGAGCGAAAACAGTTTGAAAGCAGCAGGCTAAACGAGAACACTGCTCTGTTAGATCAACTGTAATAAAAAAATTGCCGGTCCTATGACTACTTTATGATTTCATATTTCATAACAGTGGTTTACTGCGCAGTTAACAACTTTGCCTCAAGACAGTTTCTTCCTTTTAATCAAGTTCTGAGGATATCTAACAGAAAACAGTCAGGTCGTAATAGCCATCATACAGACCGAGATCCGGCAAAGGCCTTGCCGCAGTGATAACACCGGCGAAGTTAAGCACTGTCGGGCTTGGTCAGGTGGCCGACCGGATCTGCCGAGCGCTGTTGGCAAGCGGGGTGCACTCAGCCCTTTTTTTCTGGGTCATCAGTCTTCTGACTGGTTCATGAGACACGCCACGAATTCTTCTCCTGTGCCAATCTCTTCCACACAGAGTAGCACTTGCAACGAACGTCCTCAATTATTTGCTGGGTGTATTCCAATCTCTGTCTGCCTCTGCAGTATTTGCCCTCTACAGCTCTCTCTAGTCCCACAGAAGTTGCTCCCTGATGTCTTAACATTTTCATAATTTTTCATAATTACAATAACAAAGAAATCAAATGCACACACTTATTGATACAATGTTGGTCAAAAGCTAAAATTTTGTCACAGTCCATAAAGACAGTCCTGATCATTCATCATAATAGTAATTACAGTTTTATTTCACAAAGTCTCATTAGTAAAAGAAATTGCACACAGAAGTAGTGGATTTCCATGCAGTCTTGAAGAAGTAGTATTGTCCTTCCAACGGAAAGACAGCGCTGACTCTCGACATGCAGACAGGTAATGGGTCACAACAGAGCAAACCCACAGCGGAGTCAGTCGAAGTTTTGAAGAGTATTGGTGGGTAGGTCATCACAGAGCAGACCCACTGTAGTCCTGGTAGAGATTACGGTACTGGTGGGCCACCAGAGGTGCAGACCCACAGTAGTCCTTGTAGAAATAATGGTACTGGTGAATCATCAAAGATGCAGACCCACTGTAGTCCTTGTAGAGATGGCCAGCAGCCAACTGATGTGACTGTGCAGGTGCACAATCACCATTGAAGAGTCTTGCGGACAATATAGCAAGTCCATAACCACCACTTGTGCACTCACAAAGTTTTTGGAATTGTCCTTAGAACTAGCAATGCTGTTATCCAGTCCCTTGCTGAATTATTAACACACGTGTAAACACTAACAGTCCCTACTTCTCACATATTGTCCATCTACTATGACCAACAGAAACGTGTGCAGTGAAATGGAACTTACAAGTTAATAATATGATGAACTGGTGTCAATTACAATTATATAACATAAGAATACAATTACAAAGGTACAAAATACATCATTAAAGAACATAACAATACAGATAACATTTGTAGTAATACGGGCTTTACAAAAGAATCGAAATAACATATACATCAGTATTACAGAAATTATGACATAAGTAAATACATAAAAGATCAGAATAACTTTTGAAACATCAACTTCACACCTAAGCATTAAAACAAAACAGAATTAATAATGTCTAAGCATATTTACAAGGTAAATAACATATTATTAATGCAAATTATATTTGAGGATAACAGTATTCCTCATCATAGTGAATGTAGCTTAGAATTAGAAGAAGAAAAAATTCTATGAAACTACACAGAGACAGGAAGAAAACAAATACACAAGGGTACACAAACACATAGTGGGATAACACAAAAGGAAAGGACAGGGTTTGTTTTCAGTGCAACATTTGGTACTGCAGTCCAACCCAAAACTTCATTCCATAGATCTTTCATCTTATTTCAACCTTTGCTTCCACCAAAAAAATTCTATCCAAGCATGCTTTCTGTATTTATATGTTCACACATTTCTTACCTCATTATTTATTTTCCATTATCTTACCTCATCATTTATTTCCAAGAAAATCCTACCTAAACCTGTGGTCCCTAACCCTACTTTTTTGGTTCATATCCTCTTTCAAAATACCTTTTTTTTTTTGGCCAAACCATTTTCTTATAGCTTCTAAATGCATTTCTTCCAATTCATCATAGTTAGTTTCTTATATAGTCTACCCCCTCTTAAGCTAACTTAAATCTACTGAGCTCAGATGCTAAACTAAGGGACGAGGCAATGCAGCAGCACAAAACAATTAACACAAACAGTAATGATAAAAAAATACAGATTTGCGAAGCAAGCAGCATTATAGAAATTAGCAAAGCAATTGCAATACTACAACTAATATAAGGCAATGTGCAGCAAACAAGAAAAATAAATCAGTAGTAAACTGGCTTAACAGAGTAATACAAAGTGAAATTTAGTAGCACTATGCCTGGCAAACAGCAGCAGCAAATGAAATAATTTAAACCTAGACCTCAAGCAGAAAAAAATATTACACTAAAAATGGCCATGTCTAATACCTATGTCACATCTTAACACTAGAGTGATGCATCACGATTTATTCTACAAAAGAAATTACCAAGTACTTGAAAAGAAAACTATGATTGCAGTTCCTGTGAAGGTAAATGTCTTTTTGTGCTCCCTCATGTTTTTGAAAAAAATTATTATTTACTCGATCTGTAGACAGAAAATATTTATATTAGTACATTTTTATTTTAACCAATGCTGCAGTGCAGCTAGAAACTAGATATCAAATGAAATAAGCAACTATGTACAAGGTAAAGCATAAGAACATCATTCAGTAGTCATTAGGCATTTCATAAGTTAGTAGAAAAATCTCTCAACTAGAGAGACAGTAGTCATAATCAGGTGTATAGACATAAAAATATTTCTCGTCAATTCATTAGACTTTTCAGTAAATCATAAATTAAGAGCTCCACAGTGTAATCATATGTTATCAAGTTCGACCGTGTCGTTTTTCCGATGCTTTCTACAAAGGAACGTCAATAGCGAGGATAATGGCCTCCCTTTTTTTTTTCACCTGTGACTCTGGAAAGCACACGCTAATGGCTTTTTTTCGGGCGACTGTCGCCCAGCTGGGTGCCCATGACGCATTAGGTGCAGGTGGTCACTTAACTTTCTTACCGAAATATTTACGACACCAGTTTCCGCTACAGTGACAGTCTCATATAAAAATATTTCACAGGTCAAGAATTTGGGTTACAAATCTGTAGAAACAAAATCCTGTAAATATAACAGTGTCCAAAAAATTTTCGGCGGCATTGTGATACATTCACGCATTTACACACATTTCATAACTCTTAAAGTATGATTGTTGGTTTCCAACATCCTTTTTCACAAGTCAGAGTCCCTAACCACCATTCATTATTCCTTACCTTATTATACATATACATATTCGTCGACACTTCTTCAATATTTCATCATGAGAAACACGTAGCATAATCAAATTCCTCATATATGGTATCATCATCTTATTGATCATAAACATACCTCAACAGCATAATACACATTGTTGTCGTAAAAATAACATCATAACACCTCAGTAAAATCTCAGAAACATTGTAGCTTTCTGCAATAATGTCAAAACCTAAAGAAAATTCTCTGCTCATTTCAATAGTGTCATCTACCTCAAACGTACTTTAAAAATCATGAGCCCATACCAAATATGTCATTCAAAGCTCTCACAGTATCACAATGGTTCCAAAAAAAATATGAACAGTTCACAAAGTACAGACAAAATACAATTTCATAAGTGTGAAATTATCCAACTGTGTTATTGCGTAAACACGTGTCCCTGATGTAGTAAAAAAAATGTTTATCTCTCAGTTAAATGATCAGATAGCTGTGTATTTTGTGTGTTAGAGAAATATGGTACCGATGTGTGAAGTTGTATAAGCAAATACCATATTAGCTAGGGCTCCTTGTGCTTGCCAAACACATGATACACAAAGTAAGCGTGTACCCTCCTGAGGATTAATGTAATTATACCCTCAGGTGTTACAGATTACACCAATGGAATGAAATGTATCACGGAAAGCTTTCTTTGTAATTCAAAAGTCTTTAAAAATAAATGTTTTAAGTATAAAATTAATCACTCAAATACATGTACTGTAGCGCTAAACTGTGCGTCTTGTAACATAATCTCTGTGGAAGTGTCGTAGTTATCGTCCTCCGAAAGCTAAGTTCTGCAGAAGTCAATGTACTTACTTCATAATAAACAAAAGTGAAATGCTTTGCGTATAGATATCGTAGTTATTGTGCTTATTGGCGTGATGAAGAAAGTACTGTACAGTAACGTATTGTTGTGCCACGAAAAAGGCTGTCTCATTGTTGCTATACCACAAAAGTTACTACTAAAACATGTTTTTCTTTCCAGAAGAATTCAGAAAACTGTGCAGATATAAAACAGATACACCGCAAAAGCAACATTGTAAATTGTCACTCATTAGTAGCGTCGTGATAAAAATCGTGTAGCTGTCACATAAACTAACCTCTGTGTCATCTGGTATCTCTCAGAAAGCACTTTAAATTCAGAATGTATTTTCAAATAAACCAAAATGTTGCATTAAAATCTCATTAGGAGTACTGGTAAATGTTCTAAGTATGTGAGCCTTATAGTCGTTACGTAATCGTGCAACAAACAAGCAAGAATGCACACACACAATAACACTGTGTCGTCTGTCCACAATAACAATGCATTCGTAATTTCTGTTTAAATAAGTTCTCTTGGTTCTTGACTGGATATTTAACTTCAAACATTGTTGCATATTAACAGATTCTAAGTCTGACAAAGCATATTAGTAATGTGAAGCGAAAAATTTTATGGCAAAGACTAAGTTAAAAAGCAGATTATCTTTCAATAAACGGTTTTACATGTGAAATGTGGTGCAAACCTTTACTCTTCCTAGTACGCAGAGTTTCAACTTTAACGCAATTATCATGTGGTATATGTCGGTGAGGAGTGCTAAAATTTTTCTCAAGGTTAGCGTCAATGTTATTTTTCTCTGAGCCAGCCGGCGCACGCGGCTGCCTGCGGTGTGAGTCATTGTCTGTTCCTTTGTTGGCGCGCGTCGTTATTGGGATTAGGAGACCTAGCTTCTACAAATTCACGTTGTCGAAAGTGCCCTGCTCTGTTTGAATCCCGCCAGTTCTGATGAAATTCAGGTCTGTCGTTATGATTATCTCGTCTGTCGTCATGTCGGTAGTTCCTGTAGTTTCTTTCTTGTCGGTTAAGTGGTGGAGAATTTCTCCCTGAATCGTAACTGCGCGCTGGACCGTTGCGTCTAAAGTTATTCTGTCTCCCCTGATAGTATTTATTTTGGTTCCCATATTGTCTGTTTCTCTGATTGTCTCTGTGATAGTCATTACCGCGGAGAGGTGGTCTTTCCCTGTAATTATTACTACTCTGCCAACGGTTGTCATACGGGTGGTGTCTGTTTTGGTCACGATATGTGTTGTGAGAATAGCCTTGTCGTGTCCAGTTATTATTTCTTTCATCGCGGAATTGTGACGGATGTGACCTGTAATTGTTGTGTTCCTGTTTCCGCATTCCGTGATTGTCAGTGTCTATTTCCAATTCTTGTAACAGTCCCTGAAAAGCTTCAATGTCGTCTTTGCAACGTCCTGCCAAAATAATGTGTCGTAAATGTTCAGGCAATTTGATTAAGCAAATGCGGATGAGTTCTGAGGGGCTGTATGGGTTTGACAGGTACTGATTCTTGTGTAACATGTCTTCAAAATATTTCATAAGACTGGAAAATTCAGATTGTTCGAAACGTTTCATCATTATGATGCTATGTTTTACTCGGTCTTGTGTGGCTTGAGACCAATATGCTGAGAGGAAGGCATGGTAAAACTCTCCTTCACTGTGGCAATCGTGAATGACCGACCGCATTCTTACAGCTGGTTCATTCTCTAAGTAGCCACACATAAATTCTAATCTGTGCTCTAATGACCAGTTGGGAGGAAAACAATGAGAGCATTGATGAAGCCACGCTTGTGGATGAATGTCGTTGCCAGAATTCTTAAATGTTTTGAATTTACGTGTAGTAATGAACAGCTTATAGTCAAAATCATCATGTCGGCGAGTCGCATGTCGGTCATTATTACGTCGTTTCGGCGGTTCCATCTCAAAATTCGGTGTGCCTTGCCAATTTCTTTCATAATTTCCGAAGTGTCCTGTGTTATTATTTTGTGGTTGTTCCGTATTTCTAAGTTCCTCTTCCCGTATTGGAGCGCGAGTGGCCTCTGAAATACGTAATTCTTGTATTACCTGAGTCAGCTGATCTTGTACTTCCCGGATTTCTCTTTGGTGTTGCATATTAATTTGATTCTGATTTTGTTTGAATTTCCTAATTTGTTCGCACTCTTCTGTGTCATTAAAGACTACCGGTTTTGTGTCGTTCAGATTACCATCTACCTTCATAGATAAGTTAGTGAACTGATCCGAAAGTTCGGCTACTTTCTCCGATAGTGAACACATTTCCTCAATGTGTTTTTCTGAACCAAGTTTCAGAGTGTCCATTTGTGTTGAAATCGAATCTACTGTGCCCTTTAAGTTTTCTTGAGTTTTTGCAAGTTGCATAACCGAATCGGTAGATGCAACTGAGTCAATTTTAGCCGACAAGGTCTCATGATTTTCATGCACAATGGTTTGCAGTTCTTTTATGGCTGCTTCGTGATTCTGTAATGCATTTTCATGCCGCGAAAAAATAGGCTGAAAATGATCACAAATTTGCGTTTTTACGTCATTACAGACTTTTTGACATTTCGATTCAATGTTATGTAACTCAGTAGTTAAATCTTCACGTGTTTTTTCAAGTGTGGTGTCTAACTTTTGAAGCCTTTGCTGTGTTTGTCTCTGATTTTGTTCCATTGTGTCTAACTTTTGAAGATTTTGTCCCATTTGTTTCTGATTTTGTTCAAGTGTTGTGTCTAACTTTTGTAGCTTTTGTCCCATTTGTTGCATTAACTGTAATAACAATGCACTGGTGTCTGAAACATGTTCCTCAGTGCTTTTAGGCAGTGAAGTTGCACCGGCAACATTCACATTTTGACAAGCAGAAAATGTGTCTTGACTCATTTGAGAAAACGGTGAGAACCCAAAACCTGAGTCTACAGTATTTGCAATATTGTGCTCTGTCATTCCCGATTCCTGAGGCGAGCTGTTGCCGACCGATCGATCGATAATGCTTCCCTGTTCACTACCTGTTTCACTGTCTACACCATTATTTGACGCCCGCTCCATTTCCCTATGCACAGTTACCAAATTACTACTTTGAATCTCTGTTAATTCATTACACAGCGGTGCTGATAAGCTACGCTCGTTGTCACTATTATTTCTCAGTTTACTTTGGAGCCTAGTGTTACGTTTTTCACACGCCATTATTGTCACAATATTTCACACAACAACACAGAAAAACACAGTTGAAGAGCAAAAATAAGAGAACACATTAACATAGCACTGAAAATAATATCTCGTTAATTGCAAGCGCAGCTGCGAAATACTTGTTGCAAATCTACATGCATCCCACAACAACAATGAAAGACTGCAACTACAAAGGAGATTCTCTCTACAATTACGCGCTAGCAATAAACAAAATCTTCACTAATTACACAAACTACAAGAAAAAAAATCAGAAGATTCCAGTGAGGTATCCTATGCTAAGGGTCGACATATAAAACGTCCCCTTTGAAGAATTATACATGACTGTCCTTAAACTGACACACAATATTTTTAGCGCAACGCAATCTGACTTTCAATAATCCCTACAAAAGAATGGGCCCTGACTAACATTAAACTATACCTTTCACAAATCACTTACCACACAAAAATCTTCGCTACTCAAGCTACTGCAATACAGCGAGCGCCACTACTGCCAGCTAAATAAAAGATTCAAAGTACTGAAGGCACTAACTACTGATAGGCATAGTTAGCAAATGAAAGATTTTGATAGAGAACAACCAATGTATTCACCTCAATAGTCATAATATATATAGCAGTTCATGACAAATTTCAAAACTCCGCCATCTCTCTCCCCACATCCACCACTGCTGGCGGCTCACCTCCAACTGCGCAACGCTATGCGCTGTTCACTTCCAGTTGCCGCTGCCCAACACTACAATGGCAGACAACAATGCAAACTAGCCACAGACTGCACACAGCACAGCCAGTGATTCTCACACAGAGCGCTACGTGGCGTTACCAATAAGAAAACCTAAACAGCCTACTTACAGTAGAATTCCTTTCATCTACATCGTGACCATCAATCTAGATGTTAAGATTCTCGCTCTTCTCATTTCTGCTACTTCTCACTTCTTTCGTCTTTCCTCGATTTACTCTCAGTCCAATTTCTGTACTCATTAAATCGTTCATTCCATTCAGCAGATCATGTAATTTTCTTCACTTTCACTGAGGATAGCGATGTCATCAGGAAACCGTATCATTGAAATCCGTTCACCTTGAATATTAATTCCACTCCTGAACCTCTTTTATTTCCATCATTGCTTCTTCGATGTACAGATTGAACGGTAGTGGCAAACACTACATCCCTGTCTTACACCCTTTTTAATCCGAGCACTTCGTTCTTGGTCGTCCACGCTTATTATTCCCTCTTGGCTTCTGAACATATTGTATATTACCCATCTCTCCCTATAGCTTGTCCCTATTTTTCTCAGAATTTCGAACATCTTGCACCATTTTACACTGTCGAAAGCTTTTTCCAGGTCGACAAATCCTATGAACGTGTCTTGATTTTTCTTTAGTCTTGCTTCCATTATCAACCGCAACGTCAGAATTGCCTCTCTGATTCCTTTACCTTTCCGAAAGCCAAACTGATCATCATTTAGCACATCCTCAATTTTCTTTTCCATTCTTCTGTATTTATTCTCGTCAGCAACTTGGATTCATGAGCTGTTAAGCTGATTACGCGATAATTCTCGCAGTTGTCAGCTCTTGCAGCCTTCGGAATTGTGTGGATGATATTTTTCCGGAAGTCAGATGCTATGTCGCCGGACTTACGCATTCTAAACACCAACGTGAATAGTCGATTTGTTGCCACTTTCCCCAATGATTTAGAAACTCTTATGGTATTTTATCTCTATCTTCTGTCTTATTTGATGTTAACTCCCGCAAAGCACTCTTAAATTCTGATTCTAATAGTGGATCTCCTGTCTCTTCTAAATCGTATTTTGTTTCTTCTTCTATCACATCAGACAAATGTTCCCCCTCATAGAGGACTTCAATGTGTTCTTTCCACGTGTTTGCTCTCTCCTCTGCATTTAACAATGAGATTCCCATTGAACTATTAATGTTACCACTCTTGTTATTAATTTCACCGAAGGTTGTTTTGACTTCCCTATATGCTGAGTCAGTCCTTCCGACTATCATTTCTTTTTCGATTTCCTTACATTTTTCATGCAGCCATTTCGTCTTAGCTTCCCTACACTTCCTATTTATTTCATTCCTCAGCGACTTGTATTTCTCTATTCCTGAATTTTCCTGAACATTTTTGTACTTCTTCTATCATCGATCAACTAAAGTATTTCTTCTGTTATCCATGGTTTCTTCACCGTTACCTTCTTTGTACCTATGTTTTTCTTTCCAACTTCTGAGATGTCCATTCCTCTTCAACTGTACTGCCTACTGAGCTGTACCTTATTTCTATATTATAGCCTTAGAGAACTTCAAGCGTATGTCGTCTTTCTTTAGTACTCCCGTATCCCACTTCTTTGCGTATTGATTCTTCCTGACTAATCCATTAAACTTCAGCCTACTCTTCATCACTATTGTGATCCGAATCAGTTTCTGCTCCTGGGTACGCCTTACAATCCAGTATCTGATTTCGGGATCTCTGCCTGACCATAATGTAATCTAATAGAAGTCTTCCCTTATCACCCGGCCTTTTCCAGGTATACTTTCTCCTACTGTGGTTCTTGAACAGAGTATTCGCTATTGCTAGCTAATATTTATTACGCAACACAACTAGTCTTTCTCCCCTCTCACTCCTTGTCCCAAACCCATATTCTTCTGTAATCTTTTCTTCTACTCATTCCCCTATAACTGCATTCCAGTCCCCAATGACTATTAGATTTTCATCTGCCTTTACGTATTGTATTACCCTTTCAATAACCTTGTTTACTTTCTCTATCTCTTCATCTTCAACTTACAACGTCGGCATGTATGTATACCTGAACTATCGTTGTCGGTGCTGGTTTGCTGTCGATTGTGAACAGCCCTATCACTGCCCTATTACTGAACTGTTCACAGTAACACACTCTCTGCCCTATCTTCCTTCTCCCCGTATACGATTTGCTGTTGCTGTTGATATTTACCTATACTCATCTGACCATAAATTCTTCTCTTCTTTCCATTTCACTTCACTAACTTCCTCTGTATCTAGATTAAGCCTTAGCAGTTCTCTTTTCAGATTTTCTAGTTTCCATTCCTCGTTCAAGCTTCTGACATTCCACACCCCGACTAGTAGAATGTTATCCTTTCGTTGGGTATTCATGCTTTCTCTCATGGTCACCTCCTCCCTGGCAGTCCTCTTCCGGAAATCCGAATGGGGGCTACTCTGTAGTCTCTTGCGAATGGAGAGATCATCACGACACCTTTTCATATGTCTTGTGGAGCACATTATGTGTGTTTAATGCAATGGTTTCCATTGCCTTCGGCATCCCCGTGCCGTTGATCGTTGCTGAGCCTTCTGTCTTTAGAGAGCGCCCTCAACCTCTGTCCGCTCCCCCGCCCTCTTTGACAAGGCCGTTGACAGAATAAGGGTGACTTCTTATGTTGGAAGTCTTCGGCCGCCATTCCTGATTATAAAACACATTCTAAGCACGAGTATGTTTCGATTACCAGTCAAAGACGCTACCGTAGACCACGGGCTACTTAAAGAGAAGCAGGGGCTGCGGTGTTGAAAAGTGACAACGGCCAGGAGAGCGGTGAGCTGACCACGAGCCACTCCATATCCTCATCCAGTGACAACCGGTTGAGGACGACACGGCGGCCAACCGGTTACGTTGGGCCTTCCGAGGCCTTTTTAGACGGAGTTTAGTTTTAGCAGACAGAGATTGCGCATCTGCCTGTTCCGACTTCATTATGTCCACTGTTGGTACGTCTTCCTTCCTTTTGTATGCAAGCATACTTTTTTTTGTCCGCCTGCTTAGCTGGGTGGTAGCGTGCTCACCTCCCATGCAAGCGGGCCCGGGTTCGATTCCCGGCCAGGTTGGAGATTTTCTCCGCTCGGGGACTGGGTGTTCTGTCGTCCTCATCATCATTTCATCATCACCGGCGCGCAAGTCGTCCAATGTAGCGTCGACTGAAATAAGACTAACTTGGCGGCCGAACTTCCCCGTATGGGACCTCCCGACCAACGATGTCATACGCTCATTTCCGTTCTTTTTTAGTATTCATTCTAATTCTGTTCAAGCATTGTTTCCAGATAACTTTGAATTATTTTGGTTTTTCATGTATTCGACTCGTTAGTGATGTTCTCATTATGTTATAAGAGGCAGTAAAATGAAAACTCGAACACCCCACAACGGGACCACGGAATGGATCCATTCCAAGGTAATCACCACACAAGTTAAGATATTTATACCACTGGGAGGTTCAAATGGTTCAAATGGTTCTGAGCACTATGGGATTTAACTTCTGAGGTCATCAGTCCCCTAGAACTTAGAACTAGTTAAACCTAACTAACCTAAGGACATCACACACATCCATGCCCGAGGCAGGATTCGAACCTGCGACCGTAGCAGCAGCGCGGTTGCAGACTGTAGCGCCTAGAACCCCTCGGTCACGCAGGCCGGCCCACTGGGAGGCGAGACGATCAATTCTTGTTTCGTAGAACGCTGTCGACCGTTGACGGATTCACAACTACATCCACTTCTTCGTCCGAATGAAGCCTACGTCTAGGCATGACTTTGTTCAAGTCATCAAAGAAGTGAAAATCTCACGATGAAAGATCCGGGCCGTACGGCGGATGTTGCATTGTTTCCCAATCAAAACGATGAAACATTGCCTTCGTTCAATTGGCAGTGCAGGGACGGTTGTTATCGTGCAACAAGATTATTCTGTATGACAGAATTCCTATGCGTTTTGACATTATGGCGCGTTGTAGTTGCTGAGAAGTGTATTCTTAGTGGTGCGCAATGATTGTGGTTTCACACTCGAGGGACTCGACGATGACCCCTACTTTTGATGAAGAACAACTTGTGTACACAGCTTTGGATTTCTTTGGGGGGAACTGTGGAAGTTTCTACTGTTGACACCACGTAAGGTCATGGTCGCGTCTTCGACTGCAAGGTCTTGTGCTCGCCGAGTTCCTGGACGTAGGAATCACAATCAGTGCGAAATGCTATGTAGATACTTTCCAGGAACTGCGACACGTCATATAGTCCAAACGCCCAGGAGTGCTGTCGGACAGAATCATACTGTCGCGCGAAAGCACTCAGCGCCCACATCGCCAATCGTATGAAGGCCGCACTTCAGAGGTGTGGCTGGGAAACGCTGCAACATCCGCCGTACAGCCCGGGTCTTTCACTGAGTGATTTTTCACTTCTTGGGGGCCTGAAGAAAGACACGCGTAGAAGTCGGTTCCAGTGGGACGAGGAAGTGCAAGAGTGGTTGCGCTTGTGGAGCCGTCAGCGGCCTACCGCGTTCTACAAAACAGAAAATGATAGTCTCGTCTCCCATTGGGATAAATGCCTTAACGCGTGTAGCGATTACTTTTAAACGGAACCATTGCACGGTCCCGTTGTGGCGGGTGGTCGATTTTCATTTGACTGCCCCTCATACATCTTTCCTTCTGCATTCTTCAGTCTGCTCAATAATTTTCTCTCTGATGTTGGTATTTAAGTACCATCATCATTTATATTTATGCATCTCTGGATTCTACACAGCTTTAAAATATTTTGTGTTTTATATTTTCTGTGTATTAATCCAAATAATGTTTTAAATTTTAAATTAATGCATCTTTACATTTAACTAATTTGGAAATAAATCCTAAGGAATTGTAATCTTTAATAAAGTTGGTTTACGGATCCAAATCATCTATTCAGTCGCTCGTGACCGTAATAACACAGAACGCTAAGATAATGGAAAGAAGGGCGAAACAATGAAATCTTGTTTTCCTATATAGTTTCAATGCGGAATATAGCAATACGCTTTCTACTTTCAATAGTCGCATGAACGTCGAAATGCAGACATGAGGAAAGTGATTGGAGGACAGAACCTGAACGAAAATCATTCTGTTGGAACTGAAATACAAGCATAGCACATCACGCTAATACATGTGATACATCCTCTAGCGACATGAACGGTAAAGACAACAGAATTCCAGCGAGTGATGAGGCGGAAGCGATGAGCGCTATATGTCACCATTTTGATGACATCATGTGTGAAACCAAATGGTTGACATCGATAGGCCAATATTTTCGTGGTATCAGAGTGGAGCACTTTTCTCATCACGAAATACAGAAGTTTTGTTGAACGAATTGGCAATGGCTGTACAAATGCTTTTACCACGATAAGTTGTTTCACCAATCTTTAATTTTCGTTTAACTTATCAGACATGAACAAACTAAAAGGAGCGAGACAGTCAACTGATATAGTTTTCCTCTCAGTAGATGGTTCCGTAGTTATTGTATGTCTCTCTCTGTATGTTGTAGATGGGGCGAAGTTTGTGTCTGTTTTGATGAGGCACTGTCATACATAGTGGTTGTCCTCGCGCACAGTTCGACTAAAATTCACTTTCTTACTAATGTTTTCCCGCTACTTTACTTCCGTAGATACAGCCTGGAACCGAGCGACCGCTACGGTCGCAGGTTCGAATCCTGCCTCGGGCATGGATGTGTGTGATGTCCTTAGGTTAATTAGGTTTAAGTAGTTCTAAGTTCTAGGGGACTGATGACCTCAGATGTTAAGTCCCATAGTGCTCAGAGCCATTTGAACCATTTGAGCCACTTCCGTAGATTAAACACAAAAGTAAACACTACTCAGGGATTAGGTCTTAGGCCCATTCACACTGACCGACTGGTGCCTTCAAGGCTATGCGAGCAGCGATCTATGATCGTAGGAGATGTGACCAGCATGTCGCCAATTCCTCCAGCCGTTATTGACAGTAGATGAATGTTGATGATGCCGCTGCTTCTTTATTCAAGCAGCTTCTCATTTGGCTGTCAGTAGAGTAAATGGCTTACTTAGCGGCAAGAAAATGTCAATCATTAACGTACAGCTAAGAACAATGACATCAGCTTTTTTTTGTGAACACATTCGCTACGTTTCTACTGAGTAAATATGGTCCTAACAACAGTCAAAGTAATTTCGCCTGCGAGAGTGCTGCAAGCTAATTAATACTGAATGTCCAACTAATCTATCACTGCTTATGTTAAGGAGTTGCTCCTTTATGTCTTTATTTCGTAAGTTTTCAGTCGAGTTATTTTTCTTACACATCATTCTGCAGCACCAGACTATACGTGTTCCCAGTTTCTTCTCAGTATTCTCACCGTGCGTGTTACACTTTCATATTATAATGCAGTGACGCAGTCGTACGACTTCAGGAACTATAAGGGGCACCAAATGCAACCCAAACAGCCGACGCAACACATGACCGGTGGCCCCGTTGCTGTAACTTTTCGATACTGTCAACGCTGTAGCGCGACTTCACAGGTGAACGCAATTGTTAGGTTATTACCTTCATTGTTGGCGCACTGCTCTAGTACGGTCGTCCAGCTATCGCAGTATCGTACGGCTAACACCTACGACATGACTACCCTTCAGACAGCTGCGCAGCAGACGTGGTCTGCATTCCCCGCTCGCTCGCTACACGGAGTCCGGCGATCACAAGGAAACAAGTTCCCCCGGGCGTGGAACCACAACCGGACGAAGGTTACGCTTCAGCGATTTGCGAAACACTGCAACGTCCTCCGTACGGATCTGATTTTTCAAAGTACGACCTGAAGAAAGACATGACTGGACGTCGGTTTCATTTGGATTAGGAAGTGCAATAGTTGGTGCGGTTTTGGATCCGTTAGCGGCCGATAGCGTTCTGTGAAACAAGAATTGATCGTCTCGTCTCCCAGTGGGATAAATGTCTTAAGGCGTGTGCTGATTACTTTTGATTGGAATCATTCCATGGTCCGGTTGTGGCGAGTGTTCGGTTTTCATTTTATTGCCTCTGATACTTCCTAACACTCGCCTCAGTGTTTAATGGTAAACAATATCGTTTCATGAAGAACTTTATTTTCAGCTCCACTGGTCTATTTCTAACTTCGTCCTTGTATCATCTACCGGCGTGATTTGCTGACGAGAAACAGGACGTCTTTCACTTCTTCAACATCGCACATGATAGCTAATTTTTATATGTGGTAAACTGCAGTTCTGTTCTCCTTCCGACTGCTATTTATCATTGTCGTCCTGCCTTTTTTTTTTGTTAACGAGTTTTCTGTGCTGTATAGGCTGTTCAGGACATTTTTTAAGTGATCTTCACTTCTGACCAGAAGCATCTTACTTTGCGAATGACGACGAACGTTGCTGAAGAGTGTGCCTTATCTATTAAGGCATTTATATTAAATGTCGTGTTATGATTAGGTATTTGCATGTCGCATAACTTTATGGCATTGACTATAATTAGTTGATAATTAATTAGTAAGACGGTTACATGTTGCACATCGTTGTAATGATGTAAAACTAGCTGATTTGCACACTATTTGTACTGCATGTTGAACATATACTGATGAGTTTATGTAACAAAAATAATAGTTTTCTAACAAAAGCTAGAACATAAACCTCTATACAACAAAAACTACAAGTTTCTCAACATAAATTTCTCTACTTAACAGAAGTAATTCTGCAAAAAAAAAAAAAAAAAAAAAAAAGAAAGAAAAAAAAAAAAAGAAAAAAAAAAAAAGAAAAAAAAAAAACCTGCTTCAATTTGCTTCCAGATTTAAACAGCCACGTGCATTTTATATTATTAGGTAAATGATCAAAGATTTTATATTTTGCATGTCATTTCGAACTAAAGTAATGAAGGTTATTCTTTCTTTTAGAATGTTAATTGTGGACATTGCTCCACCTTCAGAACTGCAGTGAATTATTCATAACAAACTTCAAGAGATGAAGTAAGTGCTACGATGGTATATTTAAAACACCTGACTCCTTAGTCAGTTGGTGTATGAGAGCATTGAGAGTGATCGTAAAATATTTTGTTACGGTAGGCTTCCTTTGATAGCAAGAAGAGATCTGTAAAACGCTCAAGAATATACATATTTTGAAATTATCTTGTCCTTAGAATGTATAGTCGAGCATTTTGAATGCATAGGTGGGTTATACATAGTCTTACATATTGACCTACGAACAAAAATTTATTTTCCCTGTGTCTCTGCATCAAGTGAATAACGGTAGAAACGAATTTCATAAAATCGAGAAATATAAACAGAGTTAAAAGATTCATATGAGGAAGGAGTTTTTGCGAGCAAGTATTCCTGTGCGCCGCAAAAGTCTTGAGCGGCAAAACTGTACAACCCGTGCGCATTGTATGTAGCCTACGCTGCACGCTGTTGTGCAGGCAATACGATGTTACGGGAGAGCCTCCGCGATTATATGCTAGTTACATCATCTCTCTCTATTTTTTCTTTCTTTCTTCAGTTGGTAATGAGTGTCTATGGTAGTTGATACGCCAAAGAAAATTCAGAAGACACGACACTGTATTGAGTGTATTTATTTTCGTTGGCGTTTCAAAGAAATCGTAGAAAGACTTACAGTACAAAGCACTAGTACGGATTAACGTCTCAGTTAAGCCAAACAAGAAAGAAACTGAAGGTAGTACAGATATACGAGTGCATGGCTTTGTTCAAAATTACTATCGTGGTGCGTAGGGCAAACTTCGACACTTCACTGAAACTACTGTTGAATGTGATTCATTATACCTGTGTCCCTTTACATATTGTTATAGACTTCTTGTACTATTCGTAGCAAATCGATAATAGTCGCAATCTCCTGGCCATAAAGCGGAGATTTCTGGAGGCATCATAAAACGAAATCAAGTGGCTTAGGTTGACAATCTAGCTTGATACGCTACAGTACGTCCACTATGCGCACTACGTCCATTCAGTGCAGAGATACGTGGGTGTCCGTCAGATATGGTGTGCCGTAATTGACACGATACTGTGCCAGTGGAGCCAACGGATGCTGGTGAGTTTGAATTTGCCTGCGGTTGTGTTTAGCGACGCCGCCTGGGCCATACAGGGGGCGTGGTTGCCCCTACACTGAAGAGGCGGTAGGATACACGCCGTGGACGGCCAGTTAAAATGAATTTCGCACAAGTCAGAATTTCTAAAATCATTGGGAGAAGTGGCAACAAAACGACTATTCGCGTCGGTGTGTAGAAAGTAAGTCTGGCGAATATCCATCTGACTTTCGGAAAAACATCATCCACACAATTCCGAAGATAGCAAGGGCCGACAAGTCCAGGAATTATCACACAGTCAGCTTAACAGCTCACACATAGCAAGTTGCTGATAAGAATAATACGCAGAAGAACGGAAAAGAAAATTGATGACCTGTTAGATGCCGATCAGGAAAGGTAAAGGCAGCAGAGAGGCAGTTCTGACCTTGCGATTGATAAGGGGAGTACGACTGACGAAAAATCAAGACACAGCGCTCGACAATGTTCGAAATTGTGAGAGAAATAGGGGCCAGCTGTAGGGAAAGACGGGTAATGTACAGTATTTAACATATCCAAGAGGTAACAATAAGGCTTGAAGACCAAGAACGAAGTGCTTAGATGAAAAAGGGTGTAAGACAGGGGTGTAGTCTTTGGCCCCTACTGTTCAGCCCGTACATCGAAGAAGCAATGACGAAAAAAAAAAGGTTCAATAGCGGGATTAAAATTCAAGATTCGCTGATGACATTTCTCTCCTTAGCGAAACTGAAAAAGAATTACAGGATGTGTTGAATGGTATGAATAGTCTAAGAAGTACAGAATATGGACTGAGAATAAACCGAAGAAATGTGAAAGTAAAGAGGAATATCATAAATGAGATTTATGGTAGATCTAACATTAAAGTTGGAGACGACGACGTAGACGAAGTTAAGGAATTCCGCTAGACTCGAAGCAAAATAACCCATGACGAACGAAGCAAGGAGGACATAAGAAGCAGACTAGCACTGGAAAGAGGGTATTCCTGGCCAAGAGAAGTCTACTAGTATCAAACATAGGCCTTAATTGCAGGAATTAATTTCTGAGAGTGTGCTTTTGGATCACAGCGTCGTGTGATAGTGAAACGTGGACTGAGGGAAATCGGAACAGAAGATCATCTAAGAATCTGATATGTCGTGCTACAGAAAAACGTTGAAACTTAGGTGGACTGATAAGGTAAGAAACGACGTTGTTCTCCACAGATTCGGCGAGGAAAGAAATATATGAAAAACAGTGACAAGAAGAAGGGACAGGGCGATAGAAAATCTTTTAAAACATCAGGGAATTACTTTCATACTACTACAGAGAACTGTGTAGGGTAAAACTGCAGAGGAAGACAGCGATTGGAATACATCCAGCAAATAACTGAGGATATGGGTTTAAGTGCTGCTCTGAGATGAGGAAGTTGGCACAGGAGACGGATCGGTGGAGGGCAGAATCAAACCAGCAGAAGTTCGCGAAGACTTCACGAAATAATTAACTACAGCGACCCGACGTGAACAATGTAGTTGACTTCGTAAAGTAACCATTCCATGGCATTTTATGTGTGAACTGATATGTTCTTTGGTATTATATTATAATAAATATCTGTATGTTAGACAAACAACTTGTCGCCTGATGTGTAAGCATTTTCATAAAGGATTTTCACAACTTTTACTTTTATAATCGTTTATAATTAAGGGGGACGTTGCTGAAAAACACACACTATTTCAAAAATGCACCAAATCCACAGTTTTGGAGATATGACAATGAAATTTTGTACCACGCTTTACATGAAAGTAACACATTTACATATAGAATCCTTTGATTATATATATTCAACTTTTTTTAATGAAATTTGAAGTTTTATTCTCAAAAAATAATGTATGTTCCTTTTTCTCAGAAAATATTCAAGAGATTTCTACAAAAATTTCTCTGTTTCATCTCTTTATATGTTGTAAGCTTCTCTCATAAGGTTTTTGGAATAGGTCAAATAGGAGGATTTTCATAATTTTTTAATTATAATGTCACAAGTACAATTTTAAATTCGTGCAAAATTACCCCATATCTCAGCTTGCAATCAGAATTTCAAAATTTGCTCTTCAGACAACGTTTTTAGGTTCACAGAAATACGTGTACAAAATTTCATAATTCTAGCATTCATAGAATCTGAAGAAAAGTTACATAAACTTTAAAAAAAAAAAACTTTTCAGGAAACGCAATTTAATTTAAAGTTAAACTAACTTTTTTCCTTATGTCACTTCTTCAGAAGGCACCACATTTGTACACAGGGTCGTCTTTCCCTTCAAGGCTTCTCTTCTGGTTTCTTGTTGTCTGTCTTCTTCCTTTACCAGGTCATCAACTGACTTTTCAGCTGCAGAGACGCCCTGTAAATCTATTTTTCTCAGGATGTCTTGAGTAAAATTTCCTATCTTGAAGCCCATTCTTTCTAATACCTTCATCCTCCCGACTTTCTCATCATTAAATACAATAACTGCATCATAAGTTGCAATTCTGACAACTGTAGCAGATGCAAATGTATTTTTAGTGCATCGTTTCCATGTGAGTGAATTTAGAGACTCATTTGGATTTAGGGTTTTGCCATGAACACACTTTTTGAGAAGTGCAGGATCGGCCAAAGATGATCTATAAAACGAAAGAGTGTGTATCCCGGCCTTCTAGATGTATCCCGCACATGTTTGGTTGAAAGTAATACACAGAATCGTTGTTCACTGAGCTAGTATTGAAGTGCTGCTTCAAAACGTGGGCGTGTCAGGGAGGCCGCGTCACACTTTTAATTAATTTTCAAGATCTTCTGATGCGATTTCAACATTGAATCTTTGGGAACATATCCATGAGTTGTACTAACAAATAAAAAATAAGTCGATAATTGGCATTTTTGGTCAATTTCAGCCGGCCGCGGTGGTCTCGCTGTTCTAGGCGCGCAGTCCGGAACCGCGCGACTGCTACGGTCGCAGGTTCGAATCCTGCCTCGGGCATGGATGTGTGTGATGTCCTTAGGTTAGTTAGGTTTAAGTATTTCTAAGTTCTAGGGGACTGATGACCACAGCTGTTTAGTCCCATAGTGCTCAGAGCCATTTGAACCATTTTTTTTTTTTTTGGTCAATTTCATCAACGTCCCCCCTTAATGTACAGAACTTTATTCTGTAACGTTATTCATTAAATTTCTTGCAAAGAGTTCTAGTTATCAGGATTGTGGACCATACGTAATTTCAGGTACTTGTATGAGTGTATTCTAGTTGATTTATTTGATCAATACATTCCATGTAAGCCACGCAAAATCATGGCGCTCGACTCGCATATCTGTGTCCCAATGCCCTCTAGCGGGCAACTTGTCTTAGTGTGCAGCGCCGACAGTTCGGCTTGACATTACATTTCTACTCTTGTGGAGGTCAGTTTTTAACTGAGGAAGCTTAAACTTCAAATAACGATAGACGACTGGTAAGTCGAAGTAGTGTTGCACATATGTATTCTGTGGCATGTATCGGAGGTTTACATTTCATTACTCTTGACTGGTATTTTATTGTAAGGACCATTATGAGATTCCTGTAACATCTATCACATCTCCATCCAAGACTTATTAAAGACTACTCCCGCGCCAACTAGAACGCCTATCGGGAATCCACACAAAGTCAGACTAGACGTCACCTCCTGTCCTCCCAATAACCTGACGATATCCTGAATGCCACATCCTTCCTGCAGCAGACCTTGTCAGACGCCATATCCATCCGCATTCCTATCAAGACCATACATCCAAGCCTAACTACTTTTCCGAGAATAGTGTTGCAGGTGCCACTCCTTCTTGTAGACTCGTGACTGGGAAACACTCACACGCCACCGGAAAGTACAGAAACATAGCAGGAATTTATTAAATGCAAAAATAAAGAAGAACGCCAGGGCTGGCGCCAGAAATGCACCAGACTCAACGCTACACTTCCATTAACTCTTCTAAGTGCTGGAAGGCATTCCATAGGCTCACCGGCAATAACCTCATACCTCACAATCCGTTTCTCCTCGATAATATCCCTCTTATCTGACAACCCGAGTAAAGCTAACTATTTTGTATCATATCTATCTGACATCGTCTCCATTTGATGACCAAATACCGCTTTCCTATCCTAGGCTCCTAACTTACAGTTCTTGGACGACGTCCACAAACAGAATTAGATACACCAACTACAGCAAGCGGCATAAAACAAGTACTCCACAAAAAACACAACACTTTTCCTGGTTACGACTGTGGGGCGATCGGGCTGAAACAACGATTAAGAAACAAAAATCTATCGTATGTAAAACAAATTACGTTTATTTATCAGGTCATCAGATGATGGGATGATCCCGACACGCGTCAAGACAAGAAACAATAAAGAAATTCACAAGAAACCAGTGCATATTTTTAGCAAACTTTCAGCATTTTTAAAGTCTGTTACATACACTACTGGTCATTAAAATTGCTACACCAAGAAGAAATGCAGATGATAAACGGGTATTCATTGGACAAATATATTATACTAGAACTGACATTTGATTACATTTTCATGCAATTTGGGTGTATAATCCTGAGAAATCAGTACCCAGAACAACAACCTCTGGCCGTAATAACGGCCTTGATACGCCTGGGCATTGAGGCAAACAGAGCTTGGATGGTGTGTGCAGGTACAGCTGCCCTTGCAGATTCAACATGATCCCACAGTCCATCATGAGTAGTGACTGGCGTATTGTGATGAGCCAGTTGCTCGGCCACCATTGACCAGACGTTTTCAATTGGTGAGAGATCTGGAGAATGTGCTGGCTAGGGTAGCAGTCGAACATTTTCTGTATCCAGAAAGGTCCATACAGGACCTGCAACATGGGTTCGTGCATTATCCTGCTGAAATGTAGGGTTTCGCAGGGATCGAATGAAGGGTAGAGCCACGGGTCGTAACACATCTGAAATGTAACGTCCACTGTTCAAAGTGCCGTCAATGCAATGCGAGCCAGAGGTGACCGAGACGTGTAACGAATGGCACCCCATATCATCACGCCGGATGATACGCCAGTATGGCGATGACGAATACACGCTTCCAATGCGCGTTCACCGCGATGTCGCCAAACACGGATGCGACCGTCAGGACGCTGTAAACAGAACCTGGATTCATCCGAAAAAATGACGTTTTGCCATTCGTGCACCCAGGTTCGTCGTTGAGTACACCATCGCAGGTGCTCCTGTCTGTGATGCAGCTTCAAGGGTAACCGGAACCATGGTCTCCGAGCTGATAGTCCATGTTGCTGCAAACGTCGTCGAACTGTTCGTGCAGATGGTTGTTGTCCCCATCTGTTGACTCAGGGATCGAGACGTGGCTGCACGATCCGTTACAGCCCTGCGGATAAGATACCTGTCATCTCGACTGCTAGTGGTACGAGGCCGTTGGGATCCAGCACGGCATTCCGTATTACCCTCCGAACGCACCGACTCCATATTCTGCTAACAGTCAATGGATCTCGACCAACGCGTGCAGCAAAGTCGCGATACGATAAACCGCAATCGCGTTAGGCTACAATCCGACCTTTATCAAAGTCGGAAACGTGATGGTACGCATTTCTCCTCCTTACACGAGGCATCACAACAACGTTTCACCAGGCAACGCCCGTCAACTGCTGTTTGTGTATGAGAAATCGGTTGGAAACTTTCTTCATGTCAGCACGTTGTAAGTGTCGCCACCGGCACCAACCTAGTGTGAATGCTCTGAAAAGCTAATCATTTGCATATCGCAGCATCTTCTTCCTGTCGGTTAAATTTCGCGTCTGTAGCACGTGATCTTCGTGGTGTAGCAATTTTAATGGCCAGTAGTGTAATTAGTGTGATCATGATTGCATTCCTCTTTAGATAATGCAGTCGTTCTCGGAATGTGGAAACGGAGCGATTTATATGAAGTCCAAACGAGCACGATCATTGGCTTTCGGACGAAAGGTGGAAGCACTTCCAAAACGGCTAGCTTTGTAAAATGTTCGCGTGCCTCATGTGTACGGTGCATGGCAAAATGGTGCTGACCAGAACTGACGCTGAGGCAACTGTGGGTGCACGAGGGGCCAAGGACTCATGCACGAGGGGTGCAGGACTGAAGCTGAGATGTGTACTGGAGAACAGACGTGTAACTACTGAGCAACTGAGCGCCCAAATGAACCAAGGGGCTACCAACGGTGTGTCTTCAACAATCGTTCAGAGAACGTTGCAGCCACCTGTTTCAAGCATCCATGATGACTGTTATTCATCAGCGACGAAGGCTGGAATTTGTACGCCAATACCACAACTGGACGTCTCCTGAACGGTGACATGTGGCTTTTCAGATTAATCATGTTCTCTCCATCGGACACATGGCTGCTAGCAACTATGGCGTGAAACGTGTGAAAGCAAACACACTGCAGCCAGGAGGGAGCGTTATGGCATGAGGAATGTTTTCGTGGTATTCCATCGCTAATCCCGTCGTTCTGGAAGGCACAACACAATTATGCATCCATCCATAGGGACCATGTCCACCCTGACATGTAGTTTGCTGTTCATCGGCATGATAGCATCTTCGAGCCGTACGATGCAACGTGTCACACAGCTGATAGTGTCGTGTCAAGTTCGAGGAACACCAGGATGAGTCTTCTGTACTACCCTAGCCAGCAAATTTCCCTGATCGTTGGGATCACGTAGATGGGGCTGTTTGCACAATGGATCCACAAGAGAGAAACTTAGTGCAGTTGGCCATGTCCCTGTAGGTAACATCCACAATTTCACTGACTCTCTTCCTGCACGTTTTGCAGCGGTCCACGCTGCAAAACTCGGTTATCCATGTTTTTGACAGGTGACCGGACAGTGTATTATTACCGCCAATGCCGCTGTTCTCCCTCTCGCCCATTGTCTTCCCTTGGCGCGCCAATCAGTCCTCTCATTTCGTGACCGCCCCTCGGGTCCATTCATTTGCTCATTCTGTGTTTTCGATTGTGACACAGCCAATCAAAACGTAAAACCAGTTTTATAAACAAGTCCCAGGGAACGTGGAATGGCTAGGCAAGGTTCAGAGAAAACATTTTTCACCTCTTGTTTACACGCTTTATTTAAAGAAGACATAAATTTTTTTAATAAGAAACATTCATCATCATCATCATCATTTATCATCATCATCATCATCATTTATCATCATCATCATCATTTAAGACTGATTATGCCTTTCAGCGTTCAGTCTGGAGCATAGTCCCCCTTATACAGTTCCTCCATGATCCCCTATTCAGTGCTAACATGGGTGCCTCTTCTGATGTTAAACCTATTACTTCAAAATCATTCTTAACCGAATCCAAGTACCTTCTCCTCGGTCTGCCCCGACTCCTCCTACCCTCTACTGCTGAATGCATGAGTCTCTTGGGTAACCTTGCTTCTCCCATGCGTGTAACATGACCCCACCATCTAAGCCTGTTCGCCCTGACTGCTACATCTATAGAGTTCATTCCCAGTTTTTCTTTGATTTCCTCATTGTGGTCACCCTCCTGCCATTGTTCCCGTCTACTAGTACCTGCAATCATCCTAGCTACTTTCATATCCGTAACCTCAACCTTGTTGATAAGGTAACTTGAATCCACCCAGCTTTCGCTCCCATACAACAAAGTTGGTCGAAAGATTGAACGGTGCACAGATAACTTAGTCTTGGTACTGACTTCCTTCTTGCAGAAGAGAGTAGATCGTAGCTGAGAGCTCACTGCATTAGCTTTGCTACACCTCGCTTCCAGTTCTTTCACTATGTTGCCATCCTGTGAGAATATGCATCCTAAGCACTTGAAACCGTCCACCTGTTCTAACTTTTTTGTTCCTCCTATTTGGCACTCAATCCGTTTATATTTCTTTCCCACTGACTTTACTTTCGTTTTGGAGATGCTAATCTTCATACCATAGTCCTTACATTTCTGATCTTGCTCTGAAATATTACTTTGCAAACTTTCAATCGAATCTGCCATCACAACTAAGTCATCCGCATATGCAAGACTGCTTATTTTGTGTTCACATATCTTAATCTCACCCGGCCAGTCTATTGTTTTCAACATATGATCCATAAATAATATGAACAACAGTGGAGACAGGTTGCAGCCTTGTCTTACCCCTGAAACTACTCTGAACCATGAACTCAATTTACCGTCAACTCTAACTGCTGCCTGACTATCCATGTAAAGACCTTTATAAGAAACATTTCTAGCGTTTAAATAAATACTGTGACAGGGTTTAAAATAAAAAAAACATGTAGCGTAAATTACAGGGTTACTCAAGCGGTTCAGAAAGGTTTATAATTGCACAGTTCTTAAAGGAATTGTTAACCAATTAAGAGAAAAAAAACAATTTAAGAGACTCCGTAAAAATGTGATTTCAAATCCTATAAAATTCCCAATGAGTCCAGACTGTTTAGCGATAAATAAGCAACAGGATTTCTATTTTTTAAAAGAAAGATGTCAACCATTTAAGATAAACAACCACTTAAAGGTCACCACCAGGTATCCAATTATGTATAACTGCTTTAAAATATTAAAGTGTCTGCGATTCCACCACACTTAATAGAATCTTACAATCTCTTTAAATTGAACAAACAGGAAAATTCTTATGGTAAAAACCATTTAAGAAGAAAATTGACTATTTGAGAAACTATTTTGCAAACGTGCGTAAATTTCACCCGTAGTCTAGCGGCAGCGTCTTTGATTAGAAATCAAAAAGTCCTCGGTTCCAGCCTCGAAAACCCACCACCGCTTAAATTTTGATTAATAATCAGCATTGGCGGCATGAGGATGTAGAAGGCAATGGAAACCACTGCATTAAACACGCGTAAAGTGTATCCACAAGACATATGACCTGTAACTGAAAAATATTCCGGAATAGTCTCTGTATGCTCAGCTTTTCAGTGATGGTTGCGGGACTTAGCTGTTTGACACAGGATGTCAAATGAAACACCTTTCAGCCGCCTAGTTTCCAAACTTATTTTATTTGACTACCAGTTTCGACGATTTACTACGCCTTCTTCAGGCACCTAAGATTCCACCTCGGTTCTGGTCAAACCAGGGGCCAGCAATGCTGTTATTAGTAGATATCTGCTTGCTATAGCGATCACTTCAACCATCATCTCATGACATTTTGTTTGACATCCTCATTCCGGAATAGTCCCCAGTTCTGATCTCCGGGAGGGGACTGCCAAGGGCGAGGTGACCGTGAAAAAAATATTGAATAGCCAACGAAAGGATAACTTTCTACGAGTCGGGGGTGGAAAGTCAGAAGCTTGAACGTGGTAGGGAAGCTAGAAAATCTGAAAAGAAAAATGCGAAGGCTCAGTCTAGACATAGAGGAGGTTAGCGAAGTGAAGTGGAAAGAAGACAAGGATTTCTGGTCAGATGAGTATAGGATAGTATCAACAGCAGCAGAAAATGGTATAACGGGAGTAGAATTCGTTATGAATAAGGAGATAGGGCAGAGAGTGTGTTACTGTGAACAGCTCAGTGAGAGGGTTGTTCTTATCAGAATCGACAGCAAACCAACACCGACAATTATAGTTCAGGTATAAATACCGACGGCGCAAGTTGAAGATGAAGAGATAGAGAAAGTATATGAGGATGTTGGAAGGGTAATACAGTACGTAAAGGGAGATGGAAATCTAATAGTCATGGGGGACTGGAATGCGGTTGTAGGGGAGTAGAAGAATGGGTTACAGGAGAATATGGGCTTGGGACATGGAATGAGAGAGGAGAAAAACTAGTTGAGTTCTGTAATACATTTCGGCTAATAGTATTAGCGAATACTCTCGTGAAGAATCACAAGAGGAAGTGGTATACTTGGAAAAGGCCGGGTGGTTCGGGAAGAATTTGGTTAGATTACATCATGGTCAGGCAAAGATCCCGAAATCAGATACTAGATTGTAAGACATACCCAGGAGAAGATACAGGCACATTAAAAAACTAGTAGTAATGAGAAGTAGGCTGAAGTTTAAGAGATTAGTCAGGAAGAATCAATATGCAAAGAGGTAGGAATGACTACTAAGGAATGACGAGATGCTCTTGAAGTTTTCTAAGGCAATAAGGAACAGTACAGTTGAAGAGTGATGGACGCCTTTAAATAGGACCATCACAGAAGTTGGAAAGAAAAACATAGCTGCAAAGAAGATAGCTGCGGAGAAACCATGGATAACAAAACAAAATACTTCAGTTCATCGATAAAAGAAGGAAATATCAAAAATGTTCAGGGAAATTCAAGAATGGAGTAATACAAGTCGCTGAGGGAAGAAATAAATAGAAAGTGCAGGGAAGCTAAAACGAAATGGCTGCATGAAAATTGTGAAGAAATCGAAGAAGAAATGATTGTCGGAAGGAGTGACTTAGCATATAGGGAAGTCAAAACAACTTCGGTGAAATTAAAACCAGGGGTGGTAACACTAATACTGCAATGGGAATCTCGCTGCTACATTCAGAGGAGAGAGCGGATAGGTGAAAGAAGTACTTGAGGGCCTCCACGAGTCGCAATACTTGTCTAATGGTTTGAGTGAAGAAACAGGAGTCGGTATAGATGAGACAGTGGATCCAGTATTAAAATCAGAATTAAAAGAAACTTTAGAAGACTTACGTTCGAATAAGGCAGAAGGGATAAATAACATTCCATTAGAATTTCTAAAATCATTGGGGGAAGTGGCAACAAAACGACTATTCAGTTTGGTATGTAGAATGTATGAGTCTGGCGACATACCATCTGTCTTTCAGAAAAATATCATCCACACTTTTCCGAAGACTGCAAGGGCTGAAAACTGCGAGAATTATGGCACAATCAGCTTAACAACTCATGCATCCAAGTTGGTTACAAGAATAATATACAGAAAAATGGTTCAAATGGCTCTGAGCACTATGGGACTTAACTTCTGAGGTCATCAGTCCCCTAGAACTTAGAACTACTTAAACCTAACTAACCTAAGGACATCACACACATCCATGCCCGAGGCAGGATTCGAACCTGTGACCGTAGTGGCCGCGCGGCTCCAGACTGTAGCTCCTAGAGCCGCTTGGCCACCCCGGCCGGCAATATACAGAAGACTGGAAAATGAAACTGAGAATGTGTTAGATGACGATCAGTTTGGCTTAAAGGGTAAAGGCACCAGAGGGGCAATTCTGACGTTGCGGTTGATAACAACAGCAATCTTCACTTAAAACTTCCGGGCTGATAGACCGTGGTCGAAGTATTAAAGTCTCCCCTGACGTATCGTCTCCGACTGCGGGAGTCATCCTTCGAGGTAATCATCGAAGGATGTCTCCCGCAGTCGGAGACGAAACGTCAGGGGAGAGTTTTATACTTCGACCACGGCCTATCAGCCCGGAAGTTTTAAATGAAGACAATACCGACCGTGAAAGCCTACACTGTATGACCAATGAAAGCAATACTAACGAAAAATCAAGACGCGTTCATACGATTTGTCGATCTGGAAAAAGCGTTCGACAATGTAAAATGGTGCAAGGTGTTCGAAATTCTGAGAAAAATAGGGTCAATCTATTGGGAGAGACGGGTAATGCACAATATGTACTAGAGCTGGCAGGGAATAATAAGAATGGACGACCAAGAACGAAGTGCTCGGATTAAAAAAAGGTGTAAGGCAGGGATGTAGTCTTTTGCCCCTACTGTTCAATCTGTACATCGAAGAAGCAATGATGGAAATAAAAGAAAGGTTCAGGAGTGGGATTAATATTCGAGTTGAAAGGATGCCAGTGATACGATTCGCTGATGACATTGCTATACTGAGTGAAAGTGAAGAAGAATTACATGATCTGCAGAATGAAATGAACAATCTAATGAGTGCAGAATACGGATTGACAGTAAATCGAGGAAAGACGGAAGTAATGAGAAGTAGCAGAAACGAGAACAGCGAGGACCTAAATATCGAGACTGATGACCACAAAGTAGATCGAGTTATCTACCTAGGCACAGAAATAATCAATGACGGACGGAGCGAGGAGGACATCAAAAGCAGACTAGCACTGGCCAAGAAAAAAATAGCATTCCTGGCCGAGAGAAGTCTACTAGTCCAGGAAAAAAATTCTGTCATGAACAGTGGGAAAACCGGAACAAAAGAGAATCGAAGCGTTTGAGATATGGTACTATAGAAAAACCTTGAAAATGAGGTGGACTGATAGGGTAAGGAATGATGAGGTTCTGCGCAGAATCGGAGAGGAAAGGAATATGTGGAAACAGTGACAAGGAGAAGGGAAGGGATGATAGGACATTTGTTAAGACATCAGAGAATGACTTCCATGGTAGTATAGGGAGCAACAGACGGCAAAAACTGTAGAGGAAGACAGGGAGTGGAATACATCCAGCAAATATTTGAGAACTTAGGTTGCAAGTGCTACTCTGGGATGAAGAGGTTGGCACAGGACAGAAATTCGTGGCGGGCCTCATCAAACCAGTCAGAAGACTGATGACAAAACAAATCAGTTGCTTTTCATAACTTTTGATTCGGTCAGTCGTTTGCAGAGCCGTCGTCCCTCGATTGTCGCTAGTCCGGGCGTCCTTCCATCCCGTCAGACCGCCGCCTGTTCTGCAAAGCGTGGCTCTCGTCCTGGGAAAACTAGAACGCACTAAGGCTTGTGTTAACGTCCGGTTCCATACCACTTGGCGAGAAGTAGTCGCAATAATCACACACAAGAGGTGAATATATGTCCGGTGCGAAATAGCAGTGTCTTTGTGAAGCCGCAGTCAATATACCGGGTGATCAAAAAGTCAGTATAAATTTGAAAACTTAATAAACCACGGAATAATGTAGACAGAGAGGTAGAAATTGACACACATGCTTGGAATGACATGGGGTTTTATTAGAACCAAAAAAAAGTTCACAAAATGTCCGACAGATGGCGCTGGACAGCAAACCTGCTACCGTGACGGGTGAGAGGTACGCCGATATGTTACAGAATCGCATCATCCCCAGCCTGGCTGATAAACACCTGCTGGACGTACGATGTTTATGCAGGATGGTGCTCCACCCCATATTGCTAGATGCGTGAAAGATCTCTTGCGCGCGTCGTTTGGTGATGATCGTGTGCTCAGCCGCCACTTTTGTCATGCTTGCCTCCCAGGTCCCCAGACCTCAGTCCGTGCGATTACTGGTTTTGGGGTTACCTGAGGTCGCAAGTGTATTGTGATCGACCGACATCTCTAGGGATGCTGAAAGACAACATTCGACGCCAATGCCTCACCATAACTCTGGACATGCTTTACAGTGCTGTTCACAACATTATTTCTCGACTGCAGCTATTGTTGAGGAATGATGGTGGACATATTGAGCATTTCCTGTAAAGAACATCATCTTTGTTTTGTCTTACTTTGTTATGCTAATTACTGCTATTCTGATCAGATGAAGCGCCATCTGTCGGACATTTTTTGAACTTTTGTATTTTTTTGGATCTAATAAAATCCCATGTCATTCCAAGCATGTGTGTCAATTTGTACCTCTCAATCTACATTATTCCGTGATTTATTCGGTTTTCAAATTTATACTGACTTTTTGATCACCCGGTAGAAGCACCGAACTACGAGGGGCTCAAAAGGCAATAGGCAGAAACCGAGGCCCGCAACCCCATGCGGATGTATCGAATCAAAACACAAGAGAGACGTGACGGAGACCCAGAACAGCTCAAGAGATGTCCGTCAGACACAAAGGTTAAGTGAAACAGCCTCCCAACTTACGTCAACTCCGGAGAAGACAGCAACTTGCATAGTTCAAGGGTGGGTTTAATGATACACACCCATTACTACGAAGGTGTGAGGAAATATCTAGAATAGAACACAATGAGGACCTTCAGATTATTTTAATAAATATGAAACAACTCCCACCAAGGCACACTGTCCACGCTCATTCTTTTATGAACACACTTGAGCAAACAGCTAAGTCATCAGTCAGACTTTGTAACTAGGATCAATTTTCGTGTCCGGTATCTCAGCCCTAAGGCCACTCACCAAATAACAGAAGTTATACGACCATAGCGAACGAAGATCCCCTTCAACCCAACGCGACGCCTGTCGGCGTCTCGTACTGGAAAACGATGCGGCCTCCAGGTGTCCGTTCTGGCGAGCGTGTCCTAATTGACGCTGCCACTTGCGTCCGGCCAGAGTCGCTCCACACGACTGCCCCGCATCGATCACTCCGTCCGCCCGTTCAGCCGGTCACCCTCTCGCGACCACCATCACTGAAATCGAGCTGCAGCCGCGAGCCTAGCGTCTCCACCAGAACAAGAACATATTTGTGATGGCTAAAAAGTTTGTATGCTAGAAACCAATTAAAAAAAGAACAAGAACATCTCAGAAGCGAACAAACAAAGGACAGACAAACCCTGGCAATTCGAAGGAAGCTGAGCCGCATCGCTCAGTTTGCAGTGAGAAACAAAACGCAGGAGACAGGTAACTTTTTGGTATTTGCACAATTCCCTTCATTTCATTCACCGAGTGCAAATACGACTAGTAATTTATCCCCTCGAATATGTGTATATTCCGAAACACAGTAAATACAGGGAATTTGAATGAAGCTACGTGATAGTTATTTATATTTCATATCCATACTGAGAAGCCTAAATATCGACCAGCCTTACGCCTTAAATTTTGTTGGTGTTAAGAAACTCAGTCCGCACAGTTCTTTATCAAGCAGCCTTTCACATCTGTTTAACCCTTTAACGCCCTTTTTGTGTTGAGGATTCTTTGTAAACGAGCTTATGAGTAAGATGTCAGAACGACTAGCGAGAAACCCAATTCTATTTTTTGAAAATTATTTTTTATTATCAATGCTTAGCTGTTATTAAATGAAACAACAAGTTTACTGTTACCAGTCACCGTTTTATTTTCTCCACGATGCGTTTCGAAGGTTTAAACCTCCATCATCGAGTGGATTTACATTAGTTAGTATTATATATGTGTGTATGTTGTGTTACGACATTTGGAGGAACTTGTGGCACTGCCTAGTGGAGAAACAAGACACTATTTCAGAATATGGTTTTGGATAACTTTTGATAAAAAATTTAACTGATATTTAATGGTAAACTTTAATAAGTAAACTAGAGTACCTCCAGTGGTCACAGGTTCCTTTTTCTGTCGTAACACTTCACATGTATACTGCCACATTTGTAAACAA
Source organism: Schistocerca americana (assembly GCF_021461395.2). Lineage (NCBI taxonomy): Eukaryota > Metazoa > Arthropoda > Insecta > Orthoptera > Acrididae > Schistocerca > Schistocerca americana. The sequence continues at coordinate 638,454,433 of NC_060119.1, read as the reverse complement.
ATATGGCGTCTAGAATCAGCTGGGTGCAAGGTTCGTACAGCAGAAGAGAAGACATAATCGCAAAGTGCAAAGAATATACATTGTAACAACATTATTACAGAATAATCATTTAAACCATTTGAAGGTGTTTGTTTTGAGGTGTCAAATATATGTGTGTGTACTTCAGGTGGTATATAAATCCAATTTTGAAAGGTTAAAACAGCTAAACATTCGTACTCGTTTATGCAATCAGGTGAAATGTTAAAACGGCTTAAACTTCATACTTGCTAATAACAATTAGGTAAAATGTTATAGGCTTGAATTACAATGATCATATTGGTTACAGCAGTAAAATCATACATGGATGACACTCTTTGAAGAAAGAGAGAGAGAGAGAGAGAGAGAGAGAGAGAGAGAGGAAGGAGCGAGTATATGAGAGCAAACATTTACATGGCAAGGAGTCTTAAGATTACATGTTGCATATATTAGCTGCCTAAAGGTTGGGGTAATACACTGGTTAATGTTATAAAATATGCAGATAGATATACATTTGTGCCAGTAGATGATGTACATACAGTTTTAAGCTGACAGGGGGTACAAGCTGTTGGTGTGATGAATTATCTGTGAATGAGGTCAATCTCTTGTACTCTTGGCGGCTGTCAATATTTATGGTAAATATTAGGATATGTGCACGTGTGTGTGTGTGTGTGTGTGTGTGTGTGTGTGTGTGTATTTTAAGAGTGTAGGCAGTTGCTGAAAACAGAGATGATACTATTGTAAATATTGTCATTTTTGTCATTTAAGATGGATTCTGGTTGTTTCATTTGGTGTTTGTATATTTGGAGTGTTTCAAGGATGTCTAGTTTTCTGCCTTTTGGTTGGATGTGTAGGATGCTAATACTTGTGTTGTTAACATGGTGTTTTGTTTCATGTAGGTGGGTAGCTATTGCTGATGTGTGGTATTTTTTGTTTTTTAGTGCTGCCATGTGTTCCTTGAACCTAATCTCAAATGATCTGCCTGTCTGGCCTATGTAGAAGCAGTCACAGTCCAAACATTCAATTTTGTACACACCTGTGTGATGAAGTGGGTTTCGTGTGCCGATGTTGTGGGGTAACTTCTGTCCTATCTTGTTGTCTGTTGTAAAGGATATGCTTATGCCTTTCCGATTGAAGACATTAGCAATCTGGTATGAAATGTTACCCAGAAAGGGGATTGTATGCAAGACATTATTTTCTTTTTGTTTTTTGTGTTGTGATTGCTTTGCCATTATTGAGTGTTTTAGAGTGTCTATTATGGATTTGTTATATCCATTTTCAATAGCTGTTTGTTTTATTATTTCAATTTCTTGATCACGTTTATCTTCTGAGAGTGGTAGTTGGATAGCTCTATTAATCATGTACCGGTATTTTTGTGAGCTGCGGGGTGGCAAGAGGAGTTGTGGATTGTAGTATGTGTTGTGGTAGGCTTCCGATAAATTTCAAACTGATGTCTGTTATTCTTTATTGTAATGGTAAGGTCTAGGAACATACACACATATGTAATACTAACTAATGTAAATCCACCCGATGATGGAGGTTTAAACCTTCGAAACGCGTCGTGGAAAAAATAAAACGGTGACTGGTAACAGTAAACTTGTTGTTTCATTTAACGTCAGTAACAGTCACGGTAAAGCCTAACCTAAAAATGTTCGCATTTAAAGTTAATGCTTAGCTGGTTCTTTTTTATCTACGGAACAATACTTTTAGTACATCTCTACCAGCGTTCCAGTTTTGTTCATGATGTAAGAAAATACACATCTAATGCTTGAAAATTTACGTTCTTTTTTTCGTTCCGAGTTTTAGGTCCTTGTCACGCCACTTTTTTTAAATCGTCAGTCCCTAAGCAGCGATTTTCTGCAAACTGGATCTGGCAACACTAACTTGAGTAACAGCAGCTGCTGTAGAAGAGACAGAAGTGCAGCACAAGAAGTCGTAGGGCTTTATTTTACAAAGAAAGCACCCTCTGTCACTAAGGAAAGCTACCAGCATTAAGGCACATCCTGCAGTTTTGCCATCTGCATTCCCAGCGTTAAATAAAAATAAACAGAACAGGGAATCCTTTACCAAACGACTAAAACAGTTCTCCGCAGCATTTAAGCTGAACGATGTGGAAAGCGGAAGATCATTCTTACTCTCTTGAAGTGCTCCGGATATACTCGTATTGTCAGTTACTGTGTATGATGGCCGCAGCAGCAGATCCCGATTCGCTGTCGTTTGAAAAAACGCGTGAATTGCTAACGGTATACTACGGAAACCAAACGAGTATCGTAGCGATATACTGCGTTTTGATCAGTCACGATAAAAGGCATATCACTTATGTAATGGCTGGTTAGTGGATCTTCACCACTTAGGTTGCAAATGCTCGTCTCAGTGCACTCACTTCACTGATTCATAGTCTAGAACGCGGCAAACAGAGAAATCCGACACAAAGCACTCATCACTGTTTTTGTGATATACAGCATTTCTTTTTTAATTGAGAGGAACCGCAGCTTCTGTTCAAAGTTTGTAGCTCGTGTAGCACTGTCCCAACTACGAAATGTTTATTCAGCCTCATTTATGAGTGATAAGTCCCTCCTCCATGAAACTGAAATAAATTTTTTCGACTAGTACCTACTCATGTCGTGTGTACACTGAAAATGAACAAGTGACCACCGTGTTCCTGACTGACTGGGAGGAATAAGGAAATCACCGTTGCAGGTTGTTTTAAATAAGTCGAATTACTACAACTAACAGTTGTCCACCGTTGTACAGACTGTCCAGAAACAGATAATAAATTATGACGGCCCACGTTAAGAAGCAAACTGCATCTTGTTTTAGCTTACTAAGTTTAGAGCTACGATAAAACAAAATTTTGCGGAACACGCCGCCGGACTGTACCACAGAGTAACACATCGCAACACAGCAATAGGCGAAGCCTGATATACGTTGTGGATGATGGAAACCTGACACTGAAACATGTGACGAAAGGCGATTGACAGACGGACGTCTCTGAATGCGTTAAACATTAAAGAATGCAGGTAATTTTACGGAAAGTAGTCGAAACATGATAGACAAATACGCTGTAAAGACACACCGTGACTGAATTTAAAATCAGTGGGAGAAAAATAAAGCTGGATCGCAGAAACATCACAGAGTGGCTACAGTATCACTAACTTACTGATACGAACAGCTGTCGGTTTTTGGGAGTATTATGGCTGCCGACTGTTTAATTTAGTGGCGTTCGTCGTTTCATGAGAGAGTTTATAAATAAACTATTTTAATAACCGTCTTGTGGTGTTGTAGCTCTTGATATGTCCGTGAATGCTACGAAAATAGGACGAGGAATTCCGCCTTATGCAAGATACCTTTTTCTGCTTTGTTTCACCTAGACATGATTCAGCATTTTTTGTGCTACCTTCAGTGGGTCATTTTCTGTTTTCTGACTGTAAAACTGTTGTTACATATTAACATTTAGCGAAACTTTTGGTACATAATATTTACAATTGTGAATGAATAATTGTTGTAAAATATTATACATCATTTGTTCACAGTTCACAGTTGAGATATGTATTAACGACCTGATACAGTGTGTGCTGTTTATAACATCATGTCAAAGTTCTATTTATAGCTTAATTGGCAAAAAAAGTCGATGTATGCAATAGTTTACATACCTTACTTACATGATGCTAATGGACATTTATTTTGGTAGCTATTCTGCTACACAATCTACAACTTCTCATCTGCAGACAACAAAACGTAATTTTTTTATTTTTCTGTTTATTATGCATTTACATGCATAATAAATAATACTCGGAACGCAAAAAAGGACGTAAATTTTCAAGCATTAGATGTATATTCTCTTATATCAAGAATAAAATTGGAACGCTGGTAGAGATGTACTAAAAGTATTTTTCCGTAGATAACAAATAACCAGCTAAGCATTGATAATAAAAAATAATGTTCAGAAAATAGAATTGGGTTTCTCGCTAGTCTTCCTGACATCTTACTCATAAGCTCGTATACAAAGAATCCTCAACACAAAAAAGGGCGTAAAAGGGTTAAACAGATGTGAAAGGCTGCTTGATAAAGAACTGTACGGACTGCGTTTCTTAACACCAACAAAATTTAAAGCGTAACACTGGTCGATGTTTATGCTTCTCAGTGTGGATATGAAATATAAATAACTATCATGTAGCTTCATTCAATGTATTTACTGTGTTTCGAAATACATACATATTCGAGGGGATACATTACTAGTCGTATTTGCGGCTCAGTTTCCTTCGAATTGCCGGAGTTTGTCTGTCTTTTGTTTGTTCGCTTCTTAGATGTTCTTATGAATAACGAGTCTCAGAAGAGAGTGGCCGGTGCTGAGTGGTGGCTCCACACGGCGGCGGCTTGGTAGCTCAAAGACTGTAGTCCCAGGGCCGGCCTATGTGGCCGAACGGTTCTAGGCGCTTCAGTCTGGAACCGCGCGACCTCTACGGTCGCAGGTTCGAATCCTGCCTCGGGCATGGATGTGTGTGATGTTCTTAGGTTAGTTAGGTTTAAGTAGTTCTAAGTTCTAGGAGACATGACTTCAGATGTTTAGTCCCATAGTGCTCAGAGCCATTTGAACCATTTTTTTGTAGTCCCGGGTGTGGCTATGTGTACGGAGCTTACCCACTAACCACCGGCGTCCGCTTCTGAACAGGCCGGGCGCATGGTTATTTCCTCCGCGCTTAGGTGAACATTAAGCAGATACACCGAAAAGCCAAAGAAACTGGTATAGGCATGCATGTTCAAATACATGGATATGTAAACAGACAGAAAACGGCGATGCGATCGGCAAAGCGTATTTAAGACAACAAGTGTCTGGTACAGTTGCTAGATCGGTTACAGCTGCTGCAATGATAACTTATCAAGATTTGAATGAGTTTGAACGTGATGTTATAGTCAGATGGAACAGTATCTTCGAGGTAGCGATGAAGTGGGGGATTTTCCCGTACGACGATTTCATGAGTGTGCCGTGAATGTCAGGAATCCGGTGAAACATCGAATCTCCGACATCGCCGCGGCCGGAAAAAGATACTGCAAGAACGGAATCAACGACGACTGAAGAGAATCGCTCAACGTAACTGCAACCCTTCCGCAAACTGCTGCACATTTCAATCCAAAGACCCATTCGTGTACCCTTGATGACTGCATGTCACAAAGCCTTACGCTTCGCCTGGGCCTGTCAACACCGACATTGGACTGTCGAGGACTGAAAACATCTTGCCTGGTCAGGCGATTCTCGTTTCAAATTGTATCAAGCGGATGGACTTGTATGGGTATGGAGACAACCTCACGAATCCATTGAACCTGTATGTTAGCAGGGGACTGTTAAAGCTGGTGGAGTCTCTGTAATGGTGTGGGGCGTGTGCAGCTGGTGTGATATGGGTTCCTTGATACTTGCAGATACGACTCTTGACAGGTGGCACGCACATAAGCCTACTGTCTGATCACCTACATCCATTCCTGTCCGTTCTGCATTCCGACGGACTTGGACCATTTCAGCAGGACAATGTGGCACCCCACACGTTCAGAATTGCTACAGAGTGACTCCAGGAACACTTTTCTGAGTTTAAACACTTCCGCTGGCCACCAAACTCCCCAGAAATGAACATTATTGCGCATATCTGGCATATCTGGGATGGTTTGCAACGTGCTGTTCAGAGGAGATCTCCCCCCCCCCCCGGCGTCTCGAACTCTCACAGATTTCTGGACGGTCCGGTGAGATTAGGGCTGTCAATTCCCTCCGGTATTACTGCAAACATTAGTCGAGTCCATGCCACGTCCTGTTGCGGTACTTCTGCGTGCTCGTGGGGGCCCTACACGATATTAGGCAGGTATACCAGTTTCTTTGACTCTTCAGTGTAGTTCTGCGACTGCAGTGCCATCTGCAGCGGTGCACACGCTGTTAGTTTCTGTGGATCCATCAGTAGGCTAGCTTGTCACCATGCTAGCGTGTGTGCTACCCGACCTTGATAATACTGCACTTGGCCTCCCGTTGCCGTTATGAAAAGCAGCCGTGACGATACAATAGGGAAGTATCGGGCGCATTAATGTTGTGGTCGGCTATGTCGGGCGAAGTGTTCGCAGAAGTGTTCCCTGACCGGTGTGTTGGTGCCTCTGGTGGACGCATGTGGTCTGCGAACCAGCCATTCTTAGCTATATTGCTGCGAAGCTGCGAACCTATGAGAGGCGTGGGTTACAGCACAGCAGACCAGAGTGGAACAAAATATGGAAATAACACTGTTGTGTCAGTCTGAACTACGTAAAACGTGGTTTAATCGAGTAAAATTAATTTGAATTTATTTTTCAAATGTTCGAGAATACTCATACGCACAAAGAGATCTATTATTTCGAAAGCTGCACAATCATGTGCATTTAATCTGAACAATACTATTATTTTCAGATCAAAATTACTAATGGTTAATTTTTCTAGAAAATACTGCTAAGTGCACACTGCACGGTCCTTAGCATGTGCTACAAGTATGTGGGTAAACCACCTCTACCAGAAAGGTGTCCATTGTTTAAAAACACTTATTTTCAATAGATTGCCAGCAACAATAAGAAAATTTAACTACTACTGATATACCGAGTAAGAGTTGCCTACAGGATTTATTGGTGGCAACTCCTATTCCATCGATGAATTTCTTTGCAGAACTATCCCATGTACTTGTTATTAATTATATGTCGTATCATTATTAGCTCTTGTTGGTCTGGCTACTGTGCCAGCCTCTCCATCTCAGAGCAGCACTTGCACTCAACATCCTCAATAAGCTGTTGGACGTTTTCCAATCTCTGGCACCTCCTACAATTTTTACCCTGTACAGTTCCCTCTAGTAACAACAAAGTTATTCCCAAGTGTCTTAATACATGGCCTATTCCCCATCATTTTTTCCATATGTCTCTAATTACACCGATTCAGCGGACAACTTCCTCATTTCTTTTCAAGTCCAACTACTTTTCAACACCCTTCTTTAGTAACAAATTTTAAACAGTGTAGTCTTTTCTCCGGTGCTCCAGAAATACATCATCGCAAATTTCTTCCTCAAATCATGGCGATACTTGATACTCGTAGAATTCCTTTGGACAGCAAAGCAATCTTGGTCTGTGTTAGTCTACGTTTTGTGTCCTTTTTGCTTTGTCCATCATATGTTACTTTGCTTCTTTCACTTCTTGGACCTCAAGTGTGATGAGTTTATCGCTATCCTCATTTCTGCTGCTCTTTGTTACTGAAGTCTTCTTTCGGTTTTTCCTCAATCCATATTCTGTACTCATAAGACTAATCACTCCATTTAACTGGTTCTGTAATTCTTCTCCACTTTCCCTGAGGGTCAAAAAGTTATGACCGAAAGTTATCAGTGATATCATTTCAACATGAATTTTAACCTCACACTTGAACCTTTCTTTTACTTATGCAATTGCTTCTTTGTTGTTGGCCTTCCATTCGAATGGTTCCCTCTCGCTATTGTAGATGTTGCACGTTACCCGTCTTTCCTTACAGTGTATACCTGTTTTTCCAGAAATTTCGAATATTTTGGATCGATTTTACATTGCCGTACGCGTTTTCCAGGTCGACAAATCCTATGAAGGTGTCCTAATTATTCTTAATTATAGTTTCTGTTTTCAAGCTCAATGTCAGAAATAGCTTTCTAGTGCCTTTTCCTAAAGGCAAATTGATCTTATACAACAATCTCCAATTTTCTTTTAAGTTCTTCTGCATATTGTTATCGTTAGCAACTTTGATGGATAATAGTTCAGCTAGTTATGCGCTAATTTTCGCTCTTATCTATCATTGCTACCTTCGGGATTGTGTGGATGATATGTTTCTGAAACTCTGATGACATGCTTCCAGTGTCATGGATTCTACGCACTAACTTGAACGTAAGTTTTGTTAACACTTTCTCCAACGACTTGAGGGACTCCGAAGGAATGTTATCTATGTTTTCCGCCTTGTTTTAACACGAGTCATTCAAAGCTCTGTTACACTGAAACACCCTCAAGGGTTGTGTGTGGCGGCACCAAGGCATCACATGTGCATACTGAGGTGTTGTAGTGTTAGTGGCTCCTCTGTCACGGTCATCGGTCATGAGATGACGCTCAGAAGGCCTGTCGGTGAACCAGAGTTTCCACTCTGCAGGCAGTACGTGCGCTGAATTTAGAGGTGAACAGTGTTTGTAACAAACCATTCTAGAGTACAACCACGCCTCACTTTCGAGTAGATACTCCTGCTGCACAGCTTCGGCCATTTGAACGCGATCACACTGAGGGTCTGTGGGAAGCTGGTTGGACGTTTTGATGGATTGCTGAACATGTTGAACATAATGTATCGACGACCTGTCGCTGCTTACAACATGATATGTCGAACATTTCCACACTTGTGAGACCTGAGTTTTTCCTGGCGTATACAGCTTTCAAATAACTTCCGGGAATTCAGCCAGGTAACACTTTCAGCGACCGCCGATATTTCGGCGGGAGAACACCCCGCCACTTTCAAGGCAAACTGCAACGGACAGGCGGCGTACATGCAAATTTAAAACCTCAGTTCTCGGACTGAAACAGAAAAGATAACACGCACACTGAACACTAGTGCCACCAAAGATGACCAAAGTCAGAGCTATCGATAGTGAGACTATGAATTCGCAGGTGAGGTAGCATTGACTCTGTCCCTCTGTTTTTTGACAAGGGAGAGAGCCGGATTCCAAACAGAGTTTAAACAGAAACCTCCATCCCTGTTAACGAGGTTGCTCACCAATTTAATCTCAACTGCCTCCCTAATAACACTGTCCCAATAGCTGGACGTGCATGCCAATATCTCCGTGTTATTACATAACATGGGGTGACCAGTATCCAAACAATGTTCGGCAATAGCAGATCTATTTGGCTGCTGTAATCGTGTGTGCCGTTTATGCCCAGTACATCGGTCCTCCACGGTCCTGATAGTTTGACCAATATATGCCATGCCGTAGGTACAAGGAATACGATATACACCCGCCTTCCTTGTAGCACACACGATTACAGCAGCCAAATAGCTCTACATCTACATCTACATCTACATCTACATTTATACTCCGCAAGCCACCCAACGGTGTGTGGCGGAGGGCACTTTACGTGCCACTGTCATTACCTCCCTTTCCTGTTCCAGTCGCGTATGGTTCGCGGGAAGAACGACTGTCTGAAAGCCTCCGTGCGCGCTCGAATCTCTCTAATTTTACATTCGTGATCTCCTCGGGAGGTATACGTAGGGGGAAGCAATATATTCGATACCTCATCCAGAAACGCACCTTCTCGAAACCTGGCGAGCAAGCTACACCGCGATGCAGAGCGCCTCTCTTGCAGAGTCTGCCACTTGAGTTTATTAAACATCTCCGTAACGCTATCACGGTTACCAAATAACCCTGTGACGAAACGCGCCGCTCTTCTTTGGATCTTCTCTATCTCCTCCGTCAAACCGAACTGGTACGGATCCCACACTGATGAGAAATACTCAAGTATAGGTCGAACGAGTGTTTTGTAAGCCACCTCCTTTGTTGATGGACTACATTTTCTAAGCACTCTCCCAATGAATCTCAACCTGGTACCCGCCTTACCAACAATTAATTTTATATGATCATTCCACTTCAAATCGTTCCGCATGCATACTCCCAGATATTTTACAGAAGTAACTGCTACCAGTGTTTGTTCCGCTATCATATAATCATACAATAAAGGATCCTTCTTTCTGCTATTGCCGAACATTGCTTGGATACTGGTCACCCCATGTTATATAATAACACGGAGATATTGTCATGCACGTCCAGCTATTGGGACAGTGTTATTAGGGAGGCAGTTGAGATTAAATTGGCGAGCAACCTCGTTAACAGGGATGGAGGTTTCTGTTTAAACTCTGTTTGGAATCCGGCTCTCTCCCTTGTCAAAATACAGAGGGACAGAGTCAATGCTGAAAAATATCGGCGGTCGCTGAAAGTGTTACCTGGCTGAATTCCCGGAAGTTATTTGAGAATTTCCACACTTGCAGACCAGTTTCTGGACGTCCGCGAAGTACAGGCGCACGTCAAGAGCGAGCAGCGGTAGCCGACCAGACAACATCCAGGGGCAAAATCCGGGCACATGTCGCACCTGTTGTGCCATCATGGACTTTTGAAGCAGGGTTAAGATCACGTGTACCTCTAGCCAGGCTGCCGCTGAAAATGGCACTGCCAGGCACGACTACTCTGGCGCCGTGAAAGGGTGAACAGGGAAGTAGAATGGCGCCCTGTTGCCTACGGTGTAGAGAGTAGGTTTAGAGAATATGTTCTCTGGAAGCCCGTCTTCACACAGATAGTTGCGCGGTCTCGGCTGTTCAAATCAAAATGTCGAATCAAACCACCTTCAGCCGTCTAGATTTCCAGTTATTATTTTGAGCAGCCAGTTGCGACGCTCATTACGCCATCTTCAGGCCCCTGTGTACAGACAACAATGGTAACCGTGTGGCATACATAACAAAAATGTCGGTGTAGGTATTATACAGGGTGTTACAAAAAGGTACGGCCAAACTTTCAGGAAACATTCCTCACACACAAAGAAAGAAAATATGTTATGTGGACATGTGACCGGAAACGCTTACTTTCCATGCTAGAGCTAATTTTATTACTTCTCTTCAAATCACATTAATCATAGAATGGAAACACACAGGAACAGAACGTACCAGCGTGACTTCAAACACTTTGTTAAAGGAAATGTTCAAAATGTCCTCCGTTAGCGAGGATACATGGGTCCACCCTCCGTCGCATGGAATCCCTGAATGGCGTTTTGTATCACAGCCGTCCACAATACGAGCACGAAGAGTCTCTATATTTGGTACCGGGGTTGCGTAGACAAGAGCTTTCAAATGCCCCCATAAATGAAAGTCAAGAGGGTTCGGGTCAGGAGAGCGTGGAGGCCATGGAATTGGTCCCCCTCTACCAATCCATCGGTCATCGAATCAGTTGTTGAGAAGCGTGCCAACACTTTGACTGAAATGTGCAGGAGCTCCATCGTGCATTACCACATGTTGTGTCGTACTTTTAAAGGCACATGTTCTAGCAGCACAGGTAGAGTATCCCGTATGAAATCATGATAACGTGCTCTATTGAGCGTAGGTGGAAAAACATGGGGCCCAATCAAGACATCACCAACAATGCCTGCCCAAACGTTCACAGAAAATCTGTGTTGATGACGTGATTGCACAATTGCGTGCGGATTCTCGTCAGCCCACACATGTTGATTGTGAAAATTTACAATTTGATCACGTTGGAATGAAGCCTCATCCGTAAAGAGAATTTTTGCACTGAAATGAGGATTGACACATTGATGGATGAACCATTCGCAGAAGTGTACCCGTGGAGGCCAATCAGCTGCTGATAGTGCCTGCACACGCTGTACATGGTACGGAAACAACTGGTTCTCCCCTAGCACTCTCCATACAGTGATGTGGTCAACGTTACCTTGTACAGCAGCAACTTCTCTGACGCTGACATTAGGGTTATCGTCAACCGCACGAAGAATTGCTTCGTCCTTTGCAGGTGTCCTCGTCGTTCTAGGTCTTCCCAAATCGCGAGTCATAGGCTGGAATGTTCGGTGCTCCCTAAGACGCCAATCAATTGCTTCGAAAGTCTTCCTGTCGGGACACCTTCGTTCTGGAAATCTGTCTCGATACAAACGTACCGCGCCACGGCTATTGCCCCGTGCTAATCCATACATCAAATGGGCATCTGCCAACTCCGTATTTGTAAACACTGCACTGACTGCAAAACCACGTTCGTGATGAACACTAACCTGTTGATGCTACGTACTGATGTGCTTGATGCTAGTACTGTAGAGCAATGAGTCGCATGTCAACACAAGCACCGAAGTCAACATTACCTTCCTTCAATTGGGCCAACTGGCGGTGAATCGAGGAAGTACAGTACATACTGATGAAACTAAAATGAGCTCTAACATGGAAATTAAGCGTTTCCGGACACATGTCCACATAACATCTTTTCTTTATTAGTGTGCGAGGAATGTTTCCTGAAAGTTTGCCCGTACCTTTTTGTAACACCCTGTATAAGTGGTAATATGTAGTAACATTTAACAATACCGCACTGTAGGGGGTAACGTCAGAGTTAAAGATAAAGTAAGGAATAAAATAAGAGAACAGCTGCACACTATATTAAAATAAACTACGAAACAAAATATATCTACCTTATAATCGTAAAAAATAACCTACTAAACGGAGGTCAATATTGCATGTTAAGCACTGATCATCACGGCGCAATGCATATGTCAATGCCCGTAAATCAGCTGGAGCAAAACAATCAATCATATACTGATGTGTGCAAACTGGAGATAAAACATTTTTTATATGTTGTCATATACATTGACAAGCCAAAACGTTATGACCGCAACGTTGGAAGCCACCTGGTGGCGTTGCGGGCACGTGACGCGGTAACAAAAGCATGTAAGCGGAGCAGACACGGACGGGGATCACCCTGGCGAAGACATGGGCTGAAAATGAGGAAATCCTTTGTGACAAGCGACGTTGTGCGTGACGCATTACCAGTGTATGTAAGCGGAGCAGACACGGACGGGGGATCACCCTACCGAAGATATGGGCTGGAAAAGGGAAAATCCATGCAGACAAGCGGCGTTTTGCTCAGTTTTCTTGCGTTGGACGTTCCTCAGTTTTGTTGTGTAACCCAAAATATAACGTCATCTTTTATTTCGTATGTTTTGACCCCCCCCCCCCCCCCCCCCGCCACCTTCCCTGTTTTACAGAGATTAATTAATCATCACTCGGGTTTCCACAGGTGTTATTGAGTTAGAATTTTTCGCCTACACAACACTGCGATGTCTTTAACACCTTAAGTGTTGATGACATGAGGCTCAACGATTTTGTTTTAACCTTTTCACACTGCTACGGTTTTTTTATTATTAGTGGTTTCTAATACGGGTATCCTGTTTATATGCTTATACGTGTTGTTCTCAATCTGATATGGATGCACATTCTTTTTCTGGTTCTTCCTCCCTCCCCCCCCCCCCCCTCCCTCTCCCCCTCCTCACATCTTCAGTTTCTGTCAGTCTGTTAAGCATTCATTCACGTAAGATGTTTCTATACTACGACCGCTGCTGATGGCTTATGGAACATGCTTCTTTCTTTTAAGATTGGTATACTTGAATCACATATGTTTGGATTCACAAATATGGTTATAGATCAATGCACAACAGATTGGAAGTTTTACGGATCTGACCCCTTAATTCATTGATAGTACAATGGGGTTCTATTCCACATTTGTATTGCCTTTATATTAGAATACATTAACACAATTTTCTGGTCATGACTCAGTGCTGGCTGCAACGGTTTCATGTGTACTGCATATAAGGGACATCACTTTGCGAGAGATACATAATTGTAAATTGTGATTGTTGTACTTCTCGCTTGCAGTTTCGTACACTAGTCGAGTAACTTCACTATGTACAGGAACATTTCTTTACAGATATTTCTTGCTTGGTTTGTAACGTCATTTTTCTAGGATGCAATACAACTGTGCAATTGCTGTTCATGAGAGAGCATTGATGTTTTTAGGTTTTAGTACCTATATGACGCAAGTTAACGTTGCCTTTGACGTAGTCACTTGCTTATCTTCACGTTGGCTGCTGTTCTACATTTGTTGACATTATGGTACCAATGTTGTGAGTTCTTCCCTCAATACATTGTGTTGATGGTACATGGCTGGTGTTCGTTTTCACGCTCCTACAACTTTTATTTGTTGACATGGGTATGTTGTTCAGATTGCACACCTGTAGCTCTCATGCGTTGATAATACCCGACATAGTGTTTTATTATATTCGTTGGCGCCCATATTCTCTATTAAACACTTACTCATGAAGGTACCAACTAACATATTACACATTGTATAATATACCCTGACACATATTTTCTGTTATTTTTCCTTGGTAGTCAACGTTCCTTTGTCTTCCCCTGCTTGAAGGCTACGTGACATATAGACGTACGTGTGTTTCGTTCTTCTAATTGAAATAAATGTCTTTCTAACATATTGCATTTGTATTGCTCTACTCTTCTTTAGACTTACTTCGTAATTTATGGTTTGCCATATCACCCAGCCACACGTCTGCTTACCAGCAGATTTTTCACTTTCTTGATAACGTTGGTTATGAACTTTTCCATAGATTTCGGTAGTTACTGCTTAATGGGAATTCGTTGCGGTATATTACAATAGATCCACAGTTTGGTTCCTTAAAAACATTTTCTTTAACAAGTGGCACTTTATGAATCTGTGATTGAAAGGATTGCATTAATATAACTTTATACACTGAAGAGCCAAACAAACTGATACACCTGCCTAATATCGTGTAGGGCCCAGCGCGCACGCAGAAGTGCCCAACACGACGTGGCATGGACTCGACTAATGTCTGAAGTAGTGCTACAGGAAACTAATACCATGAATCCTGCAAGGCTGTCCATAAATTCGTAAGAGTACGAGGGGGTAGAGATCTCTTCTGAACAGCAAGTTGCAAGGCATTCCAGATATCCTCAATAATGTCCCTGTGTGGGGCGTTTGGTGGCCAGCGGAAGTGTTTAAACTCAGAAAAGTATTCCTGGAGCCACTCTGTAGCAATGTTTATAGTTATCAACAGTCCAATGTCGGTGTTGACGGGGTCAGGCGAGATGTAAATCTTTGTGTCGTGCAGTCATCAAGGGTACACGAGTGGACCTTCGGCTCCGAAAGCTCATATCGGTGTTGTTTCGTTGAATGGTTCGCACGTTGACACTTGTTGATGACCCAGCATTGAAATCTGCAGTAATTTGCGGAAGGGTTGCACTTCTGTCGCGTTTAACGATTCTCTTCAGTCGTTGTTGGCCCCATTCTTGCAGGATCTCTTTCCGACCTCAGCGATGTCGGAGATTTGGTGTTTTACCGGATTCCTGACATTCACGGCACTCTCGTGAATTGGTCGTAAGGGAAAATCCCCACTTCATCGCTACCTCGGAGATCCTACGTCCCATCGCTAGTGCGCTGACTATAACATCACGTTCAAACTCACTTAAATCTTGATAACCTGCTATTGTAACAGCAGTAACCGATCTAACAACTGCACCAGACACTTGTTGTTTAATATAGGCGTTGCCGACCGCAACGCCGTATTATGCCTGTTTACATATCTATGTTATTTGAATACGCATGCCGATACCAGTTTCTTTGGCACTTCAGTGTGTCTTTTTTCAGTTATCATTAGTATATGGAACATCATGATACATATAGTTGAGGGGCTGTCCTGCAGTAAGTGGTTTATGTTTCTTCTTGTATATGACAGAATATAGTAAATATTTTACCTTCACTTTGAACTCATCAGAATATTTTTGACTGTTTTGCTCCAGATGTTTCACGGGCATTGATCTTAGCACTACAGCGTAATTATCTATGCCAAAGATGTAATATTGACCTCCATTTGCCGGCTTCTGTGGCCGAGCGGTTCTAGGCGCTTCAGTCCGGAACCGCGCGCCTGCTACGCCCACAGGTTAGAATCTTGCCTCATGCATGGATGTGTGTGATGTCCTTAGGTTAGTTAGGTTTAAGTAATTCTAAGTCTAGGGGACTGATGACCTCAGATGTTAAGTCCCATAGTGCTTGGAGCCATTTGAACCATTTGACCTCCAATTAGTAGGTTTTTTTTTACTATTATATCGGATATATATTTTGTTCCCTAATTTATATTAATACAGTACGCTACTATTCTCTTATTTATTCTCTAATTTATCTTTAACTTAGATCTTACTCCCTGTACAGTCTGGCATTGTTATACACCACTGTACATAATACGTACACCGCCCTTCTTATTATGTATTTCACACTGTTACCATTGTTGCTTACGCAAAGGTCTGAAGATGACGCAATACAACGCCGAAGCTGGTTGCTCAGATAAAATAACATTTGGAAATTTAGACGGCTGAAGGTGTTTTGATTCGACATTTTATAAAAGTTTTGTCTGTATGGTCCATTTGGCATGTTGCTGGGCCCATCTGTACTGCGCTGCATGGTGTCGCAGTTGCAAAGATGGACCTCGCCATGGACGTCGGGAGTGAAGTCGCGCATCATGCAGCCTATTGCTCACAGTTTGAGTCGCAACACGACGTCCTGTGGCTGCACGAAAAGCATTATTCAATATGGTGGCGTAGCTGTCAGGGTTCCTCTGAGCCATAATCTGTAGGTAGTGGTCATCCATTGCAGTAATAGCCCTTAGGCGGCCTGAGCGAGGCATGTCAGCGACATTTGCTGTCTCTCTGTATCTCCTCCATGTCTGAACAACATCGCTTTGGTTCACTGCGAGACGCCTGGACACTTCCCTTGTTGAGAGCCCTACCTGGCACAAAGTAACAATGCGGGCGCGATCGAACCGCGGTATTGGCCTTCTAGTCATGGTTGAACTACTGACAACACGAGCCGTGTACCTCCATCCTGGTGGAATGACTGGAACTGATCGGCTGTCGGACCCCCTCCGTCTAATAGGATATCTAAAGTCGTTAGTACAGGTACATTGGTATAAAGGTTTTTAATGTCAAATGAGAACATCTTTGTGTTTTCGTCGCAGTGTATGTCTTTTATTTTGTTGTTAAGGCTCTGACTGTTAGCTATAGAGTAACCATTATAACTTTCAAATCGATGACTTTTGGTGTAATATTAACGAAAGCATAGAAGTGCATAAGCAAGTCATTTATAACAGACATAAGAAAAAATTGGATAAACTTCTTCGCCTTTTACCTGTAAACAAAGCACAGTGCACTGATAATTTTGAAAAAACTGATCATAAGTTTTTAATAGGATTTTAAATAAAACTGATATAATTTTTACTAAAGATGAAATCTCTTTGTTAAGAAAAGGTTTAAAATACAATGTCAAACCAAACTTATCTGATATTAAAAACCTTTATACCAATGTGCCTGTACTAACGACTTTAGATATCGTAGAGAATAACTTACGTTTATTCAAAAAAGAACTCTCTGATGAACAGATCACTGATTTCATTAACCCAATGCAGATCGTAATAAAGTACAATTATTTCTAATTCAATGGACAGCTGTACCAACAACCTGATGGTCTTGCTGTGGGCAATCCCTTAGCTGGCATCCTAGCAGACATTTTTATCAACTCTCTAGAAAAGACATTTTTCAAAAATTTTTTCACTACCACCTTAGGAATTGTGTCATATTCTAGGTACGTCGATGACATTTTAATCGTCTATAACGGAACGAACGATGGCATTAACCACCTGTTCGAGATCTTTAACGAACTACATGAAAAAATCACCTTCACATGTGAACTTGAAAACAGCTCCCGTCAGTTAAATTATTTAGACTTAACTTTGACAATAGTGAATGTCAAAATCTCTTTCAATATTTTTCGTAAAGATTCTTTTTCTGACCAAATTGTGCCAGCCTGTTCCACACACCCACGATCTCACAAAAAAGCATTTTTTCACTCTGCTGTCCATAGAGCAATCTCTACCCCTTTGTCCTCTGAAAATTTAAAAACCGAACTGAATCTAATTAAAACCATTGCAGTTAATAATGGTTACGAACCAAATATAGTAGATGATGTCTTCAGACAGAAAACGAATAACAGAATTACCACGCTTGGGACCACTATTGACGAGCCTAGCGATTTGAAGAAATGCTTCTCTTTACCGTATGTAGGGCCAATAACCTACAGATTGCAACGTCTCCTTAAAAATAAATATGGCTGCAACATAGTTTTCTCTACCAACAACTCTCTCAAAAATAATCTTATCCATAATTTAAAACCAAGACGGTCGCCTCTGCAAAACTCAGGCGTTTATAAAATCACCTGTGACACTTGCTCAGCTCATTATATAGGACAGACTGGACGAGCATTTTCGATTAGATATAAAGAGCATCTATTAGGGAAAAAAGGTACGAACGTACATAATTCGTCATTCGCTGACCACCTTCTTATCACAGGACACAAACCTAAAGATGTTCATGATATTAGTGTGGTGTCACCGCTAGACACCACACCTGCTAGGTGGTAGCTTAAATCGGCCGCGGTCCATATAGTACATGTCGGACCCGCGTGTCGCCACTGTGTGATCGGAGACCGAGCGCCACCACAAGGCAGGTCTCGAGATACGGACTAGCACTCGCCCCAGTTGTACGACGACTTTGCTAGCGACTACACTGCCGGAGCCTTTCTCTCATTTGCCGAGAGACAGAATAGCCTTCAGCTAAGTCCATGGCTACGACCTAGCAAGGCACCATTAGCCTTACATAGTTTGATAGTTATCGTATGAAATGTCTCATCAAGAACGATGTATACAACAAGGATTAAAAGTTAAGTATAAAGCAGTGACGTACTTTTCTTGCTACCATTCATTACGTATCCTGTTTCAGACCTCTATCTAGCCTACGTGAGATTACGCGTGCCTTTCGGCTACTTCAGTGTGGCGTAGCAGTCTTGTTACGCCACAACAATTAGTATCTTACATACAGAAAAGAAAGGCTTCACACTTGATATTCTTGAACAGTTGGAAATTTTCAAACATTTTTCCCGTAACGACCATTTAAGCCTCAATGAGCAATTACAATTACGTGATAAAAATTTCTTTGATGGTGTAAAGCCCTTGCTTAAAATCACTTAACGCGGAATATTGCTATTATGCTTCCCGTACTGTAGCCTTAAATATTGTTCTCTCTCTCTGTTTTACAGTATAATATTTTGTTCAACTTTCGATCTGTTACATACTATCTGACATAATGTAATCAGCACATTACGTGCACTCCTGTTCCAATGCTTGTGACAGCTGTTGTCACTGTAAATTACAAGCATTCAATACTAGATGGCGCGATACAAGGTGCCGACTTGCTAACATCGACGGCGCGCGCGCCTGTCAGTCTGATGCTGCTTACAGTGCCGGTCACACACGCGACCCTTAGCGGCACGTCCTAATCAAGTTGCATTCCTAGGGATATTTTATAATGTACAAATATATTTTTATCTTTAACGTGAGCCCTGTTGCTCTAAACCATTTCATAACTATTTACTCTATGTAAGTATGCTTTCTTCGTCTACTGTACCGTAGCAGTTAGCTATGATGTAATTTTATTACATATGTTTAATTTAATAATTTTTATATTATTCCAAAACTGTTATAGGCAATGTAAAATTTTTTTACTTCTGATGAAGGCTGCCTTAGAGCAGTTGCAACCTAGGTAAAGTTGGAAATTTTTATCTGTGCAACCGAAGAGCTGTATTTTCAAGTAATATTATAAATTTCGTCACGGTTGCTGCATTATCGGCCATGTTCAAAATTGTAGCATTACAATGTGTTTGGTCAGACATGGTCGACGGGATCCTTGAGAAGTATACCCGCCCTTACGTTCTCGTGCAATCCAACAGGTGTTACTGACACGTCTGAATGCGCCACAAACCTGGTTATTGAATGATTCAACCAAATGGCCAAACTTCTCTCAGACACTGATATGCTGTCTCACACGTGAACGCGGCATCTCCATATTCTGTACAGTGACCACTCAAGGTCTGACACTGTCCTCGCCCCTTGTATCCCCACCAGGCTTGGTAACAATACTGAACTCGAACAGTACTAATATACTCTGGTGGTCGTTCTACACACAGAATTGTAGCCTTAACCATTTACATACCCACTACTGGTGTGTACATTTACCATGTCTTCTGGGTGGTTCACTTACTTATCCAGGTAACATTGTGGATCGTTTCTCTTGGGATCTGTGGAAGGAACTTACCAAATCAGCTCTTGTGTAAAAATGTATTACGTGTTTGTGTTTCCTGATATACTCCACATTTTTAAGGATCTGATCAGTATTGTTCACGAAATCGTTCACCTTGTCTAATCAGGTCTAACGTCGTCTCTCTGATTTAATGAGTCAAATGTGTAAGTAACAGTTTATGTCTGCAAATCACGTAATTTCTGTCCTGTCTGTTTCCATGTTTCTAATACAGCTTCTTCTGTTGTATTTTGTTGTTTTATTACCGTCACCGAGATGGAGAATCAAACTGGTATTTAAATAGGTGTATGAAACTGCTTTAAAACTGCACCTAGGCTGGGTAGTGTGCCGCACCAACAGTCGTCAGTCCAGAGTGAGTGGGAAAAATATCGTCACTTACCAGATAAATGTCCTACGAAGCGAGAAATGTTTTCTGTATTCCATTGATGCATACTATCGAAATCTTTTCGTCATTTTCGAAATATCAGTTACTGAACTTTAGTTCTGAAAGAAAATGTTCACTAACTGAAACTGTGTCCTCACTTGCTTAACGAATTGATATAAATGTGTTGTTTATTACTATCCACACATACCTCATGGAAACAGATCCAAAACTTTGTTTTTATAATCCCATTTACAACTTACCAGTACCCCATCCTGCTATACCGTCTTCCTAAACTAGGTTTCTTTTCTGTCCCCTCTTTTATTTATCTAATCTTAGGGAGAATTTTGGTAAAAAATCTTATAAGTGATCTAGGACTAATGAGTATCTAGCTTTTTATATTTACCACCAAAAAATTACACTTTTGAAGCAAATGAGCAGTTCATGACATACAAATCTAACTCTGTTAACTGGCTAGAAGTGGGAAGTCTCAACTGCAAATAGTACCGCGCAGTATCATTCTAAAGCAAAGTCGCTCTCGCTTCTGTGACTGATAGCGTGTACTGGTCTGTAATCAAGGATTGTAAGTCATTTTCAAACGTTATTGACGGGTACAATTCGAGAATTTATGCAAGTTCTCGATAGCACAGGTTTCCGTAATAGGATGCAGCCACAAATCTTCTCGCTGTCTAACAAAGTAATATACTTACATTGAGTGGCTAATTAATTTGTTTAAGAGCGAAACGTACCTTTTCTAACAAGAACTGATCCATTATAAATGACTTCTCTGAGACAGCGTCTCACGAAAGACTCTTTATATCAAAGGACTGTAAAGCATACAAGTCTTGCGTGCCGCTACAGCTGTTGCTTGCAAATATTCATTCATTCAGTAACGCCTCTGTGTTTATATCATGCAGTATTGTTTGATGACTGCGTCATGACTCGTATGACTGTATCCGACTTCAGTGACACAACATGAAAATCGTAGCACCATGGACGAAGTCCCCACAATCAGGTCCAAATCCGGAAGCAGTGTCGTCAATGAAGTACAATACTTAGCAGTGAAAGCACGTCACGAACAACAACGTACAGTCAGAACAGAACTGACCTCCTGGGCGGAGAGTGCAATTATTTATATAAACATTAAATACTACAGAATGCTGTTAATCATGTAAACATCGAATATTCCAGAACGTACAAACATTACAAACAAAAGATATTTCTAGAAACTTCCAGAAATTATAAATACTAAGTAACAAATAATTTTACAAAATGCGCAACACTGTGCTGTCTGTGATAATGTTATTTATTCTGGTGCCAGTTTCGGTCTTAAACCATCACCAACGCCAGCTGTACAACATACGAAAGTGGACAATGTGAAGATGCGAAACGAAATAAGATCTAAATAGGAAAAATCTTTAAATCAATCGAAATTCTCACAAAAATTATCGCAGATGTCTCACATGTCGTATATGCTTTGAATACGTTACCACTGAAAACCATAATTGCCAATAAAAATAAAAATTGTAGCAAGATTAAAATGTAATCGAAATTCCATTTGTCATGCGGATAAAAATTACTAAATATATTATAAAAAATGGAATTTCAATTACATTTTCTGATTGTGTAGACGTTGGATGACATAGTCTCCTAACTAATGTGTGTCAGTTAACTAATGTGTATCACAGAAATAATTTCGTTGGATTGTGGCCTACGCATAAAGTTTTAGATGTTTTACAGCTACATATTCTACATTCCTTTTGTTTTTTCCTTCACTCCTAAAAATTGTATTTTCTTACAATATATATACTTACTTTAAAGTGTATTTTCGTCAGATATGGCTTTACTAGTTGTAATTTCATCCACTGCTCTGTAAATTGTGTTTTACATGCCTACATTTTTGACTGGATTGTAAACTATTGTATATTATTACAGTCATCAGTTCTGTTATTCTTTTACTTTGTGTTTATTTTATAAATAATTTTGTGTAATATCGATCAAGTATAGCATTGTTAATACTTCAGTTTTTTAATCTGATTACCGCAGAAGTGTTTAAAGGCAACTTCTTTGGATTTGGTCAAGACTAATCTTTGACTATGAAGTTTTTTTACTTGTATTTCTATACATCACATGTTCTTTTGTCAATGGGCCATCATATTTTAATCTTGCTACAATTTTTCATTTTTATTGGCAATTAAGTTTTCAGAGGCAACGTATGTCAAAGCATGTATGACATGTGATACATCTGCGATAATTTTTGTGGGAATTTCGATTGATTTAACGATTTTTTCTAGTTTGATCTTATTTCGTATCGCATTGTCACATTGTGCACTTTTGTATATTGTGCAGCTGCCGTTGATGATGGTTTAAGACCGAAATTGGAACAGAATAAATAACACTATCACAGACAGCATAGTGTTATGCATTTTGTAAATCCGTACGTGCTTTTGACCAGTGCCTAAGAAAAAGATACCAGATAACTACTGGTGGTCGGGTTTCAACTAAAGGCCCTGGCACAACACCCAGTGGCGCTACCCACTAAGCAAAGCTGCTTACACCACAGCTCGCGGCACTGCTCACTCTCCTGGAGAAACAGCTACATGCTGTTTCAGAAGTTCTTATTGGGGCCGACTACAGCGCCCTGGATATCGATCTTGTCAATCGTCCTCTGAATGGCGGCGCTGGCAGATCATCGCGTCCTGTTCACGTTATTAACCTCTTCACTACTATGAGCATCGAAGGCATCCTCTCCCGTCGAACCTTCACGACTGTCGAGTGGGTCCCGTTTCCTTGAAATCTCATCGTCGATCTGTGCCTCTGGATTGTAGTAAGTCTTCACACAGAGTACACGGACGTCTCTGGGCGTCGGTCTTCTCGATGGTCATAATCTTAGACTTCATTTTAGATGTCCGACAAGTGACGAAGAATACGAGTGGCCCACAGTACTGCTTTAGTAACTTTTCCGATAGTCCTACTTTACCAAGTCTCCCGGGCTGTATCCTACTGACCGCTTCTTGTCGATACAGAACTCTGTCTTTCTCCTGGGCGTCCAGGGTCCATATGCGAGCTAGTTGCCTTGCTTCTTCGGTTTTGGTGATTAGGTCTTTCACGTAGTCATCCTGAATATTGTTCGCATGAAACAGGAACAGTGTACCCGTTATCGTTTCGGCCCCACGACTGTGGAGAAGAAACCATGGTGTCGTGAATGTATTGTCTTACTTTGCTGTGTAGTGTGAGAATGTCACGACAGGCAGTACCGTACACCAATCTCTCTGTTCGGCATCAACGTACATCGAGAGAGTATCTGTCATCGTCTCGTGCTCTGTGACGCCGTTCATCCATAGATGGTAGGCTCTTGTCATCCTGTGGGTGATGTCGCAAGGTGACATTATCTCTGATACTGGTCTCGACTGAAAAATTTTTCCACAATCAGACATCATCACAAGGGAAGCTCTGTGATTCAAAATGGTGACTTCTACAAGAAACATTAACATTTCCGGCGCTTCATCAGTCGACACAGCTTTGATGATATGCACTCAGTACAGAATATTCGTCGATTTCCGCTTTTCGATTTCGGGAACCAATCCAAGTGGCCGATTCCAATTCGGTGAAATGGCACCGCTGCGTGCAGGATTGGCACCAGTTGCGTAGAGGTAACTTTGGCTTGTATTTCCGTACTTGGCATTTCTTACAGCGGCCCACATATTATCTAATGGATCTGTATGGATCGGTAGAGACCTGGCCAGTGATACTTGCATCCTATTCTGTCTACAGTCTTCTGGATTCTCAGGTGACCAGATGTTGGAGCATGGAAATACTTCAGGATGAAGTGGGACGACGAAAAACCACTTCCACCCCAGTGGATCATATTTCCTCTTATACAATATTCCGTTTATTAACTGGAATTCTCCTTTGGTCGGTGTTCCTTCTTCAAGGCTTCTGTGGTTTACAGCACTGGTGAATCTTCTCTCTGTTCAGCAGCAATGTCATTTAATGAAGCAATGATTATGATTTCATCCTCACTGCTGAGTTCCGCCAAAGGATTCTTGAAAGGTAGTCGGTATCCTTGTATTTGAGTTCACTGTTGTATATCTCTTCGACGTTGCGCTCCTGAAGCCTCAGTGGCCATCTCACATGTTGACCTGATGGATGCTTCAGGCTAGTCAGCCAGCATAGCGGATGGAGGACTGCCACAACAGTGAATGGTTTGCCAAAAGAATAAGCCAGACCTTTTGGTGGTCCAAACAACTGCAAGACACTCTTTCTCACTTGTAGAGTAGTTTATCTCGGACTTGGAGAGAAGAAGGGTGTTTGATATGACATCCTGTAGCGAGCAGCCAAGTGCTGCAACCATCTCTGAAAAGATGGGTATACAGAGAACAGCATGTATTCAAAACCGCTAGCGCCAGTGTGAAGTTCTGTCTCGGAATTCTCATCACACAATGCTAGTACTGGAGAAGATGTTAGCGCCTCCTTAAGGACAAGAAAAGATCTTTCTCGCACCTCACCACGGGAAAATTTGGCATCCTCCTACTGTAGTTCTCGCAAGAGACGCGCCTTGGCCCAGAAGTCCGTTATGAATCACTAACTGTATTAGCACATTCCGCAAAAAATTCTCTCTGCAGCGGAGTGTGCGCTGATATGAAACTTCCTGGCAGATTAAAACTGTGTGCCCGACCGAGACTCGAACTCGGGACCTTTGCCTTTCGCGGGCAAGTGCTCTACCAACTGAGCTACCGAAGCACGACTCACGCCCGGTACTCACAGCTTTACTTCTGCCAGTACCTCGTCTCCTACCTTCCAAACTTTACAGAAGCTCTCCTGCGAACCTTGCAGAACTAGCACTCCTGAAAGAAAGGATATTGCGGAGACATGGCTTAGCCACAGCATGGGGGATGTTTCCAGAATGAGATTTTCACTCTGCAGCGGAGTGTGCGCTGATATGAAACTTCCTGGCAGATTAAAACTCTGTGCCCGACCGTAGACTCGAACTCGGGACCTTTGCCTTTCGCGAGCAAGTGCTCTACCAACTGAGCTACCGAAGCACGACTCACGCCCGGTACTCACAGCTTTACTTCTGCCAGTACCTCGTCTCCTACCTTCCAAACTTTACAGAAGCTCTCCTGCGAACCTTGCAGAACTAGCACTCCTGAAAGAAAGGATATTGCTGAGACATCCCCCAGGCTGTGGCTAAGCCATGTTTCCAGAATGAGATTTTCACTCTGCAGCGGAGTGTGCGCTGATATGAAACTTCCTGGCAGATTAAAACTGTGTGCCCGACCGAGGCTCGAACTCGGGACCTTTGCCTTTCGCGGGCAAGTGCTCTACCAACTGAGCTACCGAAGCACGACTCACACCCGGTACTCTGTAAAGTTTGGAAGGTAGGAGACGAGGTACTGGCAGAAGTAAAGCTGTGAGTACCGGGCGTGAGTCGTGCTTCAGTAGCTCAGTTGGTAGAGCACTTGCCCGCGAAAGGCAAAGGTCCCGAGTTCATGTCTCGGTCGGACACACAGTTTTAATCTGCCAGGAAGTTTCATTTCAACCTGGTTGCCAGGTGGCTTAGATGTTGTTCATTTGTCTTCAAAGAAACGACAACGTCATTCAGGCAGAAAAGACAGAACATCCATTTCAGGCGACGAAGCAGGTTGTCCATCATACGTTCGAAGGTTGTTGGAGACTTACATAGTCCAAAACACGTAACTTTAAACTCATAGAGGTCGTCATGAGTTATGAAGGGAGTCTTCTCCTGGTCATCCTCGTCAACCTCGATTTGTCAGTAGCCTGTCTGGTCTGCATGTCCACATTTGAGAAATACTTTGGTCCTTTCAAGGAATTTAGGGTGTCATCAGTGTTGTTGTCGTTGTTAGTCCACTAGAAAAACTATGAGCCATTCTTCTTCTTCACTAGGATCACAGGAGAGGACCAAGCTCTCTCTGAAGGTCCAATGATGTCATTTTGTAGATCTTCTCCACTTCCTTTCGGATTATACGTCGTTCAGAAAGCGACCCTCTACATGAGCGCTAGCTAATTGGTAAATGAGTCCCAGTGTTTATACCAGCCGGCCGGAGTGACCGAGCGGTTCTAGGCGCTACAGTCTGGAACCGCGCGACCGCTACGTTCGCAGGTTCGAATCCTGCCTCGGGCATGGATGTGTGTGATGTCCTTAGGTTAGTTTGGTTTAAGTAGTTCTAAGTTCTAGGGGACTGATGACCTCAGAAGTTAAGTCCCATAGTGCTCAGAGCCATTTGAACCATTTTTTTGTTGACACGTTGTTTTATTATGGACCACTTAATCTGTCTTTTCTCCACCCTGGATTTGAAAACATCGCGAAACTGACGCAAATGGCTATCACCCGCCGATGTTGATCCTCGGTCAAGTCTGATCTTATTGACAATTGGACAGCAGCTTTCTACCCGGCATTGTGTTTATTGGAAACAGAGCACGTTTCTTCGTCGATTTCATTAAGTTGCCCTTATGGGCTGGTTGCGTTATGCCTACACACATACCTTTCAAAACGAAGTGTGGCTGCCCATGATTATTAGTGACCCAAACTTCTCCTAGACAACTTATGACCATGGCTCGCATGTACATTATTTTCGTGAGTCTGAGTAGTTTTTGCAGTCGACAAAAGCTTTGCATTAACTGCATCTCGGTTGATGATGAGTGACGGTGGGATAAAAATGTCTTCATCGGCAAACAAACACTTAGAGTCGTCTTTGTTATGTGTGCATGTTGGAATAACTTCGTCAATTTGGAGATCTGATCTTCCACAGTCTATGGCTTCTTGTGATGCATGCAAGAAGCCCCATCCGAGAATAACGTTATGGTTACATTCCATTAAAGAGAAAAATTCGAATGGCTGTGTTCATTAATATGTATTCTTGCAATAGATGTTCCTGTTAGCTGACCGAATTTCCCATTTCCGAATTTCAGCATAATAGCTTTCACATCACGGAACATAGTTTCTTTAGTTACGACGCTAAGCACCTGACGTTAGAGAGAAGAAATCCACTGAGTCGACTAGCGGCCAGAAAGTTTGGCGTTCGGTGATGTCAATGAGATTTCGTGGCATCTTAAAGACTATTGTCCATGGAGGATTTGCGCCTGTGGTAGCCTGACCTCTGTAAATGGACGCCTCGCTTAGTTTTCCTCAGTTCGGCCGCTAGACGAGCAACAGGCACATCAGTACAGCGACGGGGACCAGTTATGGCATGTTGGAGAGTGATCTCGTACGGCGACGGTCTTCGTTCCACAGGTCGACTACAATCGCCTGCAGTTGACTGGTGTAAAAAGAACAGTTGTGATGGCTGACGTCTGGTGGCTTAGCAGTCGCAGAAAGCTCGTCTTGTTTCACTGCAGTTGCATACAACATGTCCGCGGCGTCCACAGTAGAACACACCAGCTTGTTGTCCTCTGTCCTTTACGGAGCGTCATACTTGGCGTAGGAGTTGGTTGTATCGGCGCCGGTCAAATGTTGAGTTGTCGTTCGATGGCTGTAGCATAAGCAAGAGTTGATCGAGTTCGGCTGGTGATTGAGACGTGCTAAATATTGATTCACCTCTCCTTCAACATTCTGTGTACCTCCTGACGTATGGGATAGAGATTCATGGCTGCTATTTCTTAGTTACTCGAGCTGACAGTTCTCATTGCTATAAAGTGCTGTAACTCTTCTCTGTTACCTGACGTATGAGGGACGCCAGGTCGTGGTGATCTTGCGTAACTGCCATAGGCATCGACTTGAGGAGTCGGTCACACTTCTTTCGTCCGATTCTTTTCTGTTGCATGCCTTCGATGTGCTGGCAACGCTTGATGAATTCCTCGGTTGTTGCGACAACCCATTACCAGAATAGCTTGGTAAATGTCTTCTACAAATCCTTTTATCAAGTGTGAGATTTTGCCAGCTTCTGTCATATTTGGATCACACTATGTCACAGGGCCAAAATATTCTTTATGTAGCACGGTATCGTTTCCCTTAAGGATGAGCCCAATTCTTCAATTGTTCTTCCACTAAACGGACTTGTTGATTGTCACCAAAGGTTATCTTCAGTTCAGTTTGGAATTTATCCCAGCTATTGTTTTCGAACATTTACTGGGCTGTCCAATTAAAAGTATGCGTTTGTAAGATGACGTTATTTTACAACTTACAAACCGCGTTTACATCCAATATGACATAAGTAAGCCGATTCAATGGTAGAAAAGAAAGGTTTGTGCTCTTTTATTAAATTTGGTTCAAATGGCTCTGAGCACTATGGGACTTAACTTCTAAGGTCATCAGTCCCCTAGATCTTAGAACTACTTAAACCTAACTAACCTAAAGACATCACACACATCATGCCCGAAGCAGGATTCGAACCTGCAACCGTAGCAGCAGCGTGGTTCCGGACTGAGGCGCCTAGAACCGTTCGGCCACAACGGCCGGCTCGTTCATTAAAAACATGTGTGTGACTGACTTGGTCTAGTACACTTAATTTATTCAATAATGTCTGCATGTTGGGTAGCTGGGGAACAAGCAGAGCTGTGAAGCTTGTGACAGAACGGAAGGACACAGGAAGCTCACACATTCCTTCGGACAAGAGGATGACACAGTCGCTTCCGGTACTAGTCCCTGGACCCGCCCGTGAGCTGGACCACCTGCGAAACGGGAACGCGTGTCCGGCGGGCAGACGTGAGAAGGCGGCCTGGTCGGCCAAAAACACATGGCAGCAGGTATTCGCGTACTTTCCTACGAACATAGAAAGAAGTTCCAGAAACTTCGATCTGGATTCTAAACTGCGATTGGTCGGCGATCAGAAACGAGCGCCTTCTGAAAAGATGATTCGCCACCCAAATTTAATGGGGAAAAAAGATTTTGAGCAGCGAAAAGAGGAGAGAAGGAAAGAGAGAGTCATTGCGGGGTCGTGGAGCAGGAGAGTCGTCGTGGAGGTCCACGGCAGTTGACGGACGTCTTCGGCTGTAATTTTGGTGAAGTACAATTTTGGTATTATCTCGCTGAGGCGAGAAGTTCTGTAGTTATAGCTTCCGATCATTATGGTGATGTTGCTTATGCACCAGCATGTGGGAAAGTGAATTTACATTGGTAATCCACGTGTTGCACTCCGCTCTGCACTGAGCTTTCACACTGCTCAGATCGTAGATCCGTCTTGCTATTTAGTCCGCGGGGGATGTCAGTCTAATCACAGATCGCGACTACATTATAGGGAAGAGCCAGACAGTTTAAGGTCCAGTATTAATACAGGGAGAACCTGAGATTTGTAATCCTTAGCCCGCATCTCGTGGTCGTGCGGTAGCGTTCTCGCTTCCCACGCCCGGGTTCCCGGGTTCGATTCCCGGCGGGGTCAGGGAATTTCTCTGCCTCGTGATGGCTGGGTGTTGTGTGCTGTCCTTAGGTTAGTTAGGTTTAAGTAGTTCTAAGTTCTAGGGGACTTATGACCACAGCAGTTGAGTCCCATAGTGCTCAGAGCCATTTGAACCATTTTTTGTAATCCTTACTTAGTTTCTTTAAATTGTTTTTATGATGAATAAATGTATTAAAATCACAGCATTTATTCTTTACTACATAGTATTTTCCAGTACCACTTAATCTTGGCTCTTGTGTACATTTTATAAATTATTCGTTGGATTTTGTCAGCTTATCCTGACATTCTATCGTGTCCACAGGGTAAGATTAGGAAACGGGTAGGTTATCACATGACAGTTTACATAATTAATGAGAATAACGTTCTCCTACTGGGGGACACATAAGTGTCAGGGCGACTTCAGTAGCGTTAAAATATCCATTGCGCAAATTATCACTTGTGTGTGCTCACGGCAAGTCTGCGGCATCAATAGCCAGTAGAAGAAGTGGAGGTACGTTAGATATGGCCGACCCTGCAAGGGTGAGTTTCTGTGAATACTGAGAAACAGTCAGCAAAAGTTGTAGATTTAGCAATTTGAAACCTCAGTGCGAATAAAATATTTGCAGATTAATTGTGATTTCAGCATGGTTGAATAATTTATGCACACGTGCGTATAGTCACGCGTTTTATTATAGATAATTTATTAATGATTATATCTGCTGCCGCGCTTGAACGTCTGCTCGCTGGCTTCAGTGTCTTAGACTAATCTGTTAAGAGTTACTGCCGCGCTTGGGCACCTGTTCGCTGGCTATAGTCGCTGAGGAGGGTTTTATATATGTGTTTGTACAGATCACTCCAATTACGACGTTGTCTTAGGAAAATGAAGTGATTATTAAATTATTTTCTTGTATGTTTCAGCTAGTAATAGCGAATACCCTGTTCAAGAATCACAAGAGGAGGAGGTATACTTGGAAAAGGCCGGGAGGTACGGGAAGATTTCAATTAGATTACATCAAGGTCAGACAGAGATTCCGAAATCAGATACTGGATTGTAAGGCATACCCAGGAGCAGATATAGACTCAGATCACAATATAGTAGTGATGAAGAGTAGGCTGAAGTTCAAGACATTAGTCAGGAAGAATCAATATGCAAAGAAGTGGGATACGGAAGTACTAAGGAATGACGAGATACGTTTGAAGTTCTCTAACGCTATAGATACACCAATAAGGAATAGCGCAGTAGGCAGTACAGTTGAAAAGGAGCGGACATCTCTAAAAAGGGCCATCACAGGAGTTGGGAAGGAAAACATCGGTACAAAGATGGTAGCTGCGAAGAAACCATGGGTAACAGAAGAAATACTTCAGCTGATTGACGAAAGGAGGAAGTACAAACATGTTCCGGGAAAATCAGGAATACAGAAATACAAGTCGCTGAGGAATGAAATAAATAGGAAGCGCAGGGAAGCTAAGACGAAATGGCTGCAGGAAAAATATGACGACATCGAAAATGATATGATTGACGGAAGGACAGACTCAGCACACAGGAAAGTCAAAACAACCTTTGGTGACATTAAAAGCAACGGTGGTAACATTAAGAGTGCAACGGGAATTCCACTGTTAAATGCAGAGGAGAGAGCAGATAGGTGGAAAGAATACATTGAAAGCCTCTATGAGGGTGAAGATTTGTCTGATGTGATAGAAGAAGAAACAGGAATCGATTTAGAAGAGATAGGGGATCCAGAATTAGAATCGGAATTTAAAAGAGCTTTGGAGGACTTACGGTCAAATAAGGCAGAAGGGATAGATAACATTCCATCAGAATTTCTAAAATCATTGGGGGAAATGGCAACAAAACGACTATTCACGTTGGTGTGTAGAATATATGAGTCTGACGATATACCATCTGACTTTCGGAAAAGCGTCATCCACACAATTCCGAAGACGGCAAGAGCTGACAAGTGCGAGAATTATCGCACAATCAGCTTAACAGCTCATGCATCGAAGCTGCTTGCAAGAATAATATACAGAAGAATGAAAAGAAAATTGAGAATGCGCTAGGTGGCGATCAGTTTGGCTTTAGGAAAAGTAAAGGGACGAGAGAGGCAATTCTGACGTTACGGCTAATAATGGAAGCAAGGCTAAAGAAAAATCAAGACACTTTCATAGGATTTGTCGACCTGCAAAAAGCGTTCGACAATATAAAATGGTGCAAGCTGTTCGAGATTTTGAAAAAAGTAGGGGTAAGCTATAGGGAGAGACGGGTCATATACAATATGTACAACAACCAAGAGGGAATAATAAGAGTGGACGATCAAGAACGAAGTGCTCGTATTAAGAAGGGTGTAAGACAAGGCTGAAGCCTTTCGCCCCTACTCTTCAATCTGTACATCGAGGAAGCAATGATGGAAATAAAAGAAAGGTTCAGGAGTGGAATTAAAATACAAGGTGAAAGGATATCAATGATACGATTCGCTGATGACATTGCTATCCTGAGTGAAAGTGAAGAAGAATTAAATGATCTGCTGAACGGAATGAACAGTCTAATGAGTACACAGTATGGTTTGAGAGTAAATCGGAGAAAGACGAAGGTAATGAGAAGACGTTAAAGTAACCTCTGGCGTGCCACAGGGGAGTGTTATGGGACCATTGCTTTTCACAATATATATAAATGACTTAGTAGATAGTGTCGGAAGTTCCATGCGGCTTTTCGCGGATGATGCTGTAGTATACAGAGAAGTTGCTGCATTAGAAAATTGTAGCGAAATACAGGAAGATCTGCAGCGGATAGGCACTTGGTGCAGGGAGTGGCAACTGACCCTTAACATAGACAAATGTAATGTATTGCGAATACATAGAAAGAAGGATCCTTTATTGTATGATTATATGATAGCGGAACAAACACTGGTAGCAGTTACTTCTGTAAAATATCTGAGAGTATGCGTACGGAACGATTTGAAGTGGAATGATCATATAAAATTAATTGTTGGTAAGGCGGGTACCAGGTTGAGATTCATTGGGAGAGTGCTTAGAAAATGTAGTCCATCAACAAAGGAGGTGGCTTACAAAACACTCGTTCGACCTATACTTGAGTATTGCTCATCAGTGTGGGATCCGTATCAGGTCGGGTTGACGGAGGAGATAGAGAAGATCCAAAGAAGAGCGGCGCGTTTCGTCACCGGGTTATTTGGTAACCGTGATAGCGTTACGGAGATGTTTAATAAACTCAAGTGGCAGACTCTGCAAGAGAGGCGCTCTGCCGCTCTGCATCGCGGTGTAGCTTGCTCGCCAGGTTTCGAGAGGGTGCGTTTCTGGATGAGGTATCGAATATATTGCTTCCCCCTACTTATAGCTCCCGAGGAGATCACGAATGTAAAATTAGAGAGATTAGAGCGCGCACGGAGGCTTTCAGACAGTCGTTCTTCCCGCGAACCATACGCGACTGGAACAGGAAAGGGAGGTAATGACAGTGGCACGTAAAGTGCCCTCCGCCACACACCGTTGGGTGGCTTGCGGAGTATCAATGTAGATGTAGATGTAGTAGAAATGAGAAAAGCGAGAAACTTAACATCAGGATTGATGGTCACGAAGTCAATGAAGTTAAGGAATTCTGCTACCTAGGCAGTAAAATAACCAATGACGGACGGAGCAAGGAGGACATCAAAAGCAGACTCGCTATGGCAAAAAGGCATTTCTGGCCAAGAGAAGTCTACTAATATCAAATACCGGCCTTAATTTGAGGAAGAAATTTCTGAGGATGTACGTCTGGAGTACAGCATTGTATGGTAATGAAACATGGACTGTGGGAAAACCGGAACAGAAGAGAATCGAAGGATTTGTGATGTGGTGCTATAGACGAAGGTTGAAAATTAGGTGGACTGATAAGGTAAGGAATGAGGAGGTTCTACGCAGAATCGGAGAGGAAAGGAATATGTGGAAAACACTGATAAGGAGAAGGGACAGGATGATAGGACATCTGCTAAGACATAAGGGAATGACTTCCATGGTACTAGAGGGAGCTGTAGAGGGCAAAAACTGTAGAGGAAGACAGAGATTGGAATACGTCAAGCAAATAATTGAGGACGTAAGTTGCAAGTGCTACTCTGAGATGAAGAGGTTAGCACAGGAAAGGAATTCGTGGCGGGCCGCGTCAAACCAGTCAGTAGACTGATGACCAAAAAAAAAAAGTGTGCTAGTGACAATTTAGTAATTGTTTGTGTGAGGGAAATTTGCACATGAGGGATAATATCGAGTAAGCCTACTTCTCATGCTAACGAGAGCTAAAGCCCGTTTAGAGAAACGAACAAATACTGTAGACAGGACTAATAGTGAAATGGCGGAAGCACATACAAATAACGAAAATCTGTAGGACGAGACAGAATTGAAAATGTTAGGTGCGCAGGGAAGCGATGAGATAAACGCGGATCACAGGGAATTTCTGGAGGAAGGTAGATCAGGCAAGCCAGGGGAGGAGAATCTGATAGACAGGAAGAAACTCGGGAACACGTGGATGCAGTAGTAAACATCAGAAACTACGGTGTATTTAGCCCACGTGGGCACAAAAGCTCCAGTAATTACTACATCCGACCACAATCGAATGCGTCGGCACGCAGTAACGCATCAGGCTATAGTAGCTTTAGTAGACACGAAGAGATCGATAGAACACAGTACCAGTATGTCGCCGCTTGTTCAGATCCAATTGTGTCAAATAACGTGTAAGGTGCTGACGCGGCAGGAATGGCAAATATACTCGCGTTTCTCAAAGAAGCTAGAAAAGCGATAGATGAGGCAATGGAAAATACGAAAAACGAAATGCAAAATAACATGACGAAAATCCAAACTAGTATGAAAACCGAAATTAAAAAGAACATGACGGGAATTCACAACAGCATGGACAACGTTAGTATGGATATTAACACAATTAAGACGGTAACCAAAGACGTCAAAGACAAGGTAGTTACATTGCAAGCCAAGCAAGCAGAGATAAAAAGAACCGCTAATGAAGTTAAATTAATAGCAAGAAATGCGAAATGTATTGCTCATGTTACTAAAGAGGAGACACTACAAACGGCAAAAGTAGGAAAAGGGGCAATATATAAATTGCAGAGTAGTATAAGGGGCATAAAAGAGACGCAATTGCGTGCGAAAGACACCGCCGAATGAAGTACCTAATGCGGAATTAGAGCAACTCCAAATAAGCATGAAAAGGGAAATGAAACAACTAGTTCAAGAGATAAAGTATCAATATAAAAGGTCAGAAAATACGGAAACCCAGAGTGATGCTAGAGTAAGAACAGCGAGAACGATAGGAACCAGACCAAATTCGGTGCGGCACAATCTTGTACAACAGAAAGTAGCGAGTCCGATTGTAGTGGATATGGTGTGGCCAACTTTGGCATGGAACATATAACCACACAAAATCCAAAAGCCCCGCATGTCCCAAACCACGCGAATAATAACGCCATATTCGACATGGACAACTGCAGCCCGTTAACTCGTACTATCGCACACCTGTCGAATAATACTGAGTACACTGTAGCGGCAGTTCCGTCTCCCGTCCTTTTAGTGAAGGACATCAACTCAGTGACCGCAGTTAGAATACTCAGTGATTGCAGTCGCCTTTGAGAAGCAAATCTCGTTCATGAGGATCGAGAATCCGACAGGAGGATACCGCAACCGTATTGGTTTTCTAAGGGCATGCCTTCCTGTCATTGAACTGTCGCACCCCCGCAAAGTTGTTTCCCACATCCAAGATATACATCTTCATTGTCTGTGGGAGGAACATGGCGTGATAACACGGAGCACGCCAATCGCCGAGTGGTTTCGTAAATCGACCTTGGGTGCTATACTGGCCCGGTTTTCCGAGATGGAGGTGAGACTGTCAGCTAAAGCACTCAGCCGAATACTACAGCTGGACATTCATACACATGTAAATGATCCGGTAAATGGAAGTTCTAACTATATCAAGCTCAGCCCCCTAAGGATAAACTGTAGCTAACGAGCATGCATGCATTAATGTCGAAAATAGAAAGGATCAGGCTTGTTTTGCATGGTCAATCCAGGCTTGCAAGAGAAATTACAATCGTAGGGATCACCCTGAGCGTCCCAGTACATACATCTAGGTGATAATATTCGTGTTATAGTTTTGATGGTATCGAGTTCCCTGTGAATATCCAGGACACACCTAAATTTGAGGTGCAGAATACAAGAATATCAGTTGATGTTTATGGTCTAGAGAAGAAAAGCAAGTCAGATGAGCAGGACAAGCATAGTGTCATCAGCTTCCTCCATTTCTCAAAATTTTCTGGTGAGGTGTGTTTCATGTAAACATGCTCCTCTTCTCTGAAAGTGACAATTATCACTGTGTTTGGATCAAACATGTCCCAACTCCTTTCATCCCAACTATCAACTGATCATTGTGTAAAGAATATTTCTTTAAGGTGCCAGAATTATTTTTCCTCAGACAAGTTATTAGCTGCACATCTACTAGATTGTGCTTCCAAGGAGCCAGTGCATGTTATTATGCTAACTGAGGAAAACAAATTCATAAAGTTTAAAAATGCTCACCACCAGAAGTGATGCTCATTATTAGTTTACACTGACTTTGAATGCCTCCTTGCTCCTGTGACCTACTGTGAAGGTGACCCACAGCCTCACACATCACCTTTACCAAAGAGCACATACCATATGCAGCAGTGCACCAGTATTGGGGCAAGGGAAGTTCTGGCCCAAAGTACCATTATCCAAGATGGCGGCGATGACGTCATCCAAGATGATGGCTTGTAGACTTGGTAACAGTGCATGACCTCAAGTAAGGTAGTGTCCATGACATCTTTCAAGATGGCGGCTTTTGGTGGGAAGTTGGCATTTTGGCAAGAAGAAGATCAGTTGGGTTACCTCCATCAACCTAACCACCCCTCCTCCCCCCCCCCCCCAGAAAAATGGCAGGAAGTTCAAATTCCAACAGGACAATGCAACACAGTCTACTAACCTAAGAAATTGCTGGAAGATAATTTACTTGGGATACCTCCACTAACCTAAGTCACGTGACCATCTCCTCATCCTAGGAACTGGCGGTAAAGAAAGGTCACTTGGGGTTTCTCTAACGACCTAAGAAAATCGTGGGAAGATAAGTCACTTGGAAAACCTCCAATAACCTAAGTCACCCGACCGCCACCTCTTCCTAGGTATTGGTGGGGGAAGTACTCAGCCTGCACTGGGCTGGTGGAGAGAAGAAGGAGTGTACTTTATTTATTTTGAAACAATTTATTTAGGGATGGAGTATATTTATCACAGTGATACAGAACACACGCTCTGACATGCCACACAGCATACAGACCTGCAAACTACTCCTAAATAACTCATGTATAATGCTCTGCACATGCTCTTTCTAATTGTAAACTCTCAAAATAACACATTGCACAGCCTACAGACCTGCAAACCACTCATTAATAATGCAATACCTTTATGTCCAGAGATCCAAACAATTCACAAATTGCCAACATAATAATCCATCTAAAAGACTCTGCAAACATGCTTTCTAATCGTCAATGGTCGAAATCATGCACCTGTCTTTATTTAAACAGTTAGAGGCAGTACCACCAACTAGTGTGTTCACCACAAGGTCTGGACTCCAACTCACCTAGTACACAGTACCACCACCAGAGCGTGCTGTTGTCTGTTCCGTGACATAATCCAAGATGGCAGCCATGACATCAGCTTATGACGCCAAGATGGCGACTAACAGTGTGTTCACTATGAGATCTGGACCTAGTACACAATACCACCACCAGAGCGTGCTGTCGTTCATTCCCTGACATAATCCAAAATTTTGAGGGGAAATGGCGGGAAAACGACTCAGCCCGTGTTGGACATAAGCATTTATTTTGAAGGCAGTGTCTCCACCATGAGACCTAGACTCCAACTGACCTAGTACACAACAGTGCTACCAGAGGGTGCTGTCATCCCTCCTATGATGTAATCCAAGATGATGGTCTGGAGGGGGAAAATGGCATGAAAACGACTCAGCCTGTGCTAGGCTGCTGGAGAGAGTAAGGAGGGAGTGTACTTTATTTATTTCATAGCTATTTATTTAGTGATGGAGTATATTTATCACACTGATACAAAACACATGCTTGGGATCACGCCACACAACCCACAGACCTATAAACTACTCCTAAATAATGCTGTGCAGACACGCAAACAACATCTAATTCACTGAAATAATTTCAGTACAGACACTCAGACTCCTATTAAATAATGCAGTATACTGATGTGTAGATATGCTCAGTACTTGTAAAATGTCCAAATAATGCATAGCACGGCCTACAGACCTCCTCACAAAATAATGCCACAGACATGTCATCAACACGCACAAGCACTGTCCGCCATCCCCTGACCAGTAGACAGGAGGCTACCTGCAGCCCTGTGAAGTGACTCAACCATCAGCTGTCAAACCACACACATATGCCCTCAAGCATGAGGCGGCAACATCCCTTTCATACTTGGTACTGAGAAATTCCTTAGGAAACACATGTTCACCTAGGCACCAATGCCGACGCGACTGGGTGGGAGCGAAGGCGGTCCTGGGGCACTTGCACAATCACAGCCATGCGCCATCACATACACGAGCCAACACCACTGTAGGTGAAAGTTGTTTCTGTTTTCGAGTATACAGTCAGTGTTATACTGACATCACAGAACTCCAAGGCACACTCATGCAGTTCCCATACACGAGACACCTCTGGGCAGCATGTGTCTTTACCTTTGATGACAGAGTAGCACAGGGCGCATTGTTCCTAGCAAGACATGAGAGATGCACCTAACCGTGCTTAACTGCCCAGCATCACTGATTCCATGCTGCGAAGTGTGTGCGCATAGCTACAAATCCTTGCAAGCGCATCTAACAAGGTTCTCAATCTTGTATTGGTGTCACATGACTATGTAAGGAATAAGAACCGAGTTAACTTTGCAGAAATTGTATAGTGTCCCAGAAATAGTTAGCGCTCGCTTTCTTGATGTCTCAGATTGTATGCACGGAAATTCTTACCCTAACAGAACCTGTTTACAAAAATAGCACAGAATAACGTCAAATGCAATCTTCCTCGCGGTCCTAGCGTGGTAGCCCGTCCATCACGTGTTATCCTTCCTGCTTTCAACACACACAAACGTCCCCTCCACTATGCAGAGGTTCAAATGATTCAAATGGCTCTTTGCACTATGGGACTTAACTTCTGAGGTCATCAGCCCCCTAGAACTTAGAACTACTTAAGCCTAACTAACCTAAGGACATCACACACATCCATGCCTGAGGCAGGATTCGAACCTGCAACCGTAGCGGTCGCGCGGTTCCAGACTATAGCGCCTAGAACCGCTCGGCCAGTACGGCCGGCACTATGTAGAGGCTCTTATATGCCAGCAAAAAGGAAAGTGAATGAATCGAGCTTTATGATTGGCTCTTTTCGAATTTACCCACCTGAATTACTGATGCCACTGGTATTGAGCCACCATCGGCCTTTTTTCCTTCTGCAGATGAGACTTTGATTGGTTATTTTACACAGATCGCCATATTGCACTGACAATTAAGTCTTACAAACTACCATACATATCGCCAAATACGGAAAGACACTTACTCATTTACACTGCTCTCCCACCGAGGACAGGAGCTTGAATATTAGTGTGTGAAACCGATATTTGACCCAGCAATATATCACTGCATACTGTATCGATGTAGTAAACATACAATTTGTATCCTGCACCAAACAAAATTATCCCCTTTACATCATTTGTACACATACCACGAAGACAGTCAGTACCATATAGACTTCTCACAGCACTAGATATTTTCCCGCAACCGACGATCACAAGTCATCCACCCAAAACGCGCAACGACAGCACCCTCAGTGGACTGAAGTCGCTCTCAGAAATGTTCTACAAATTCGGGCTCATTTCCCCTTGGCACAAACACGTTACTGTTTCTGCTCCGAACCTGCTTCCTTGCTCACTTTTCTACACACATCGGCAGACTAGGGATTACAAGAACACATGTATTTTCGCAAGGTTGACCATAATATTACACCATTTTCGCTGTACATCTCGATATCGAGCACTAGGCAACATCCTACCGATCGCTAGCACAACTTAATTCCCAAGATACAGACTGGAAATTATTTCTCTACAAACCCAAAACTTTAGCTAGGTGGGGCATGCTGTAAACCACTGACTAACTAGAAACTTGTCACGTCTGCGAAGACATTACCTCGGCAAATCGAAACACGTAGAGGAAACTGATATTTCCACTCACGAACACCGATGTCGTTTATGTAGTAGATTCCAAATCATCCCTATAATTTACAAGGTCAACTAAAGTGTTTCTCATGTCAGGAGAACGGAAAACGTGTCTTCCACACACTAGAGGCCGTAGATCAGAGTGTCTTAATGTCAGTTTAGGACCTGACATAGACATCGAAGTCGTGGCAGGAAAACAAAATGTATGACAGTGTACAAAGCGTGTTAGGGAACAATGTTTCAAACAACTACATAGGGTCACAGGGAGAGTCTATTGCGACTTACAGTATAGTCTGTGGGATATGGCTATCCTCCTATAGTACAGGTGATGAAACCTTAAACTGCACTCTGCAATGGATCAAAAGCTGTATATTTAATAGGATCGTTCTGCATCGGCAACAGCAGCAGTTTGACAAGTAAATTCGATGATGGATGGGGTGTCCCATTAGGAATGTTATTCTGGGAAGCATTGCAACAACTCTCTCTCTGCATTGGACCCATATCACAGCTGTGCGTCATTGCACTAGCAACGGCATCTAGGTGAGTTCTGTATCGTGTGAAGTTAGTGGAACTTTTATAGTTCGTAATTTGTCTCTGTTGGATGGTACAGAATAATGATGATAGCATGTTGGGGGGATAGATGTGAATGAATACGGATCTGCTCCAGACTGTAGTATCTGTATCTAGTTTGGAGGCGCACCACAAAGCCCACATTTCCACCGAATGGTCAAATAAAGCTACTGTTGCACTAACTCAGGTCTTTCTGTTTCTACACGGGTTGCAGATGGTGGTGGATATGTTTTTCTCCGACTTCTGCTCAGTTCCGACCTATATTGGAACGATCACATGTGCAAAGCTGTAGAAATGGGAGCAGTTGCAAGATGCGTGAGGGGCTGACTAAAACCAGGTTGGAATTTAATTGCAGCAGACAGGGTCGAGAAAGGTGACTCGTTTAGAGATATGAGAGTGCCAGAAATATGATTCACGTGTGGGTGTGATCCAACGCAGGTATGTGGTTGAATGGACAGACTTGATTCCAAACAGTGGACATCATTTCTAGCAGACAGTGTGACACTAGAGATCTGAAAAGCTAGTGTACATTTTCTTACGACCTCAATCAGTGATCATCTGCTACTACTGTTTGTGTTCCTTCTCAATCAGTCATCGCCTATAACTCAGTGTATATATCGTAGAACCTCTGATATGGTACCGAGTCAGAATACAAGTGCTATAGAAGTATCTAGCTGGGGCAGTGTGAGGGAGCTGCAAGGTATGGATTTGTCGTGGAGTACTGTGATAGCATGGGAAGAGTATGTCATGTCATAAGAATGGTACTGATATTTCTATTTCCAGAGTCACAGCTGTCAAGAGAGTGTATTTCCAATACTTCACTCATTGTCGAACATCATTCAACTGAGACTGCGATCGTAACATTTAGTTGTATGTACAGGGGTAAAACATACATGTGACCGATTTCTTAGGATAAACATTCTACGTGTGCATGCTCGACCTGCAGCGCCGGTGACCTGTGTGAGGGGGGATTCATGTTTCCCATTAACAGTAGGAGCTGTCAGGCTGGAGATGCCTGTTGGAGTGTAGGAATGTAGATGAATTAACCGTGTTGACCTCTAGATGGACGAATAGCAAACTAATATTTAGTATGTGTTGGATGGCTTTCGTGATTGCGTGGAAATTTGAGAAGATTGAATCTGGAGATGCGTTTGCGCTGGATCGTTATTCCCTCCCATGTAATTTGTTCGGTTGACTTCTTCTGCACTTTTCATTCCTTTATTTAGATGAGAGAAGATCGATTGTGGTGTCTGCATCTAGTGTTTGAAAGACACGTTTGCCAGATCTCTAGACATGAGAAACACTTTAGTTGCCCTAAAAAAATGATTTGGAATCTACTACATCACCACCATCGGTATTCGCGAGTGGAAATATCAGTTTTTCTCTATTTGTTTCGAGTTGCCCAGTAAATGTCTTTGTAGACGTGACAAGTTTCTAGTTAGTCAGTGGTTTACAGCACGCCCCACCTAGCTAAAGTTTTGGGTTTGTAGAGAAATAATTTCCAGTCTGTATCTTGGGAACTATGTTCTGCTAGCGATCGGTAGGATGCCGCCTAGTGCTTGATATCGAGCAGTACCGCGAAAATGGTGTAATATTATGTTCAACCTTACGAAAATACATGTGTTCTTGTAATCCCTGAGTCTGGAGATGTGTGTAGAGAAGCGAGAAAGGAAGCAGGTTCGGAGCAGAAAGAGTAACGTGTTTGTGCCAAGGGGAAACAAGCCCGATTTTGTAGAACATTTCTGAGTGCGACTTTGGTCCACAGAGGGTGCTCTGGTGGCGCATTATGGGTGGATGATTTGTGAAGGTTGGCTGCAGGAAAATATCTAATGCTGTGAGGAGTATTTATGGTACTGTCTGTCTTCGTGGTGTATGTATGAATGATGTAAAGGGGATGATTTTGTTTGGTGCAGGATACGAATTGTATGTTTACTACATCGACACAGTATGCGGTGATATATTGCTGGGTCAGATATCAGTTTCGTGCACTAATATTCAAGCTCCTGTCCTTGATGGGAGAGCAGTGTAATTTAGTAGGAGTCTTTCTGTATTTGACATTGTGTAGGGTACGCTGTGATATATTGATGGGTTGCAGGTCTGTTTCACATTCTAATATTCAAGCTCCTGTCCTCATTGGGAGATAGGTGTATATGAGTAAGAGTCTTTCCATATTTGATGATATGTATGGTAGTTTGCAAGATTTAATTGCCAGTGCAATATGGCGATCTACGTAAAATAACCGCTCAAAGTCTCGTCTGCAGTAGGGAAAAAGGCAGACGGTGCTTTGAAAAGCGGCGGCATCAGTAATTCTGGCGGGTAAATTCGATAAGACCCAATCATAATGCTCGATTCATTCACATCCTTTGTGCTGGGATATAGGGGACGTTTGTGTGTGTTGAAAGCAGGAAGGGTAACATGTGATGGATGGGGTACCACGTTAGGACCGCAGGAAGATTTCATTCGACGTTATTGTGTGCTGTTTTCGTAAACAGGTTCTGTTAGGGTAAGAATTTCCGTGCATACAAGCTGAGACATCAAGAAAGTGAGCGTTAACTATTTCTGGGACAGTATACAATTTCCACGAGGTCACGCCGGTTCTTATTTTTTACATAGTGATGTGAGATCAGTATAAGATTGAGAACTTTGTCAGATGTGCTTCTGAAGGTTTGTAGCAATGCGCGCACACTTTGCGGCATGCATCAATCACGCTGGGCAGTTGAGCATAATTAGGCGCATCTCTCATGTCATGCTCGCAACAATGCGCCCTGTGCTACTCTGTCATCAAAGGTAAAGACACGTGCCGCCTGGAGGTGTCTCGCATATGGGAGCTGCGTGAGCGTTCCTTGGAGTTCTGTGACATCAGCATAACACTGACTGTATACTCGAAAATAGAAACAATTTTCACTTACAGCGGTGGCGGCTCTTGGCTGTGATGGCGTGCGTGCCCCTGGAGCATCTGTGCTCCCACCTGGTCAAATGGCAACAGTGCCTAGGTAAACAGGTCTTTCGAGAGGAATTTCTCAGGTACCAAGTATGAAAGGGATGTCGCTGCATCGTGCTTGAGGGCACCTGTGCGTGGTTTGGCAGCTGACGGCCGAGTCACTTCACAGGGCTGCAGGTAGCCTTCTGTGCGGTCTACTGGACAGTTGGTGGCGGACAGTGCTTGTGTGTGTTGATTGTGTGTCTGTGGCACTATTTTGCGAGCAGGTCTGTAGGCTGCACTATGCATTATTTGGACATTTTACAAGTACTGAGCATATCTACACATCAATGTACTACATTTTTTAGGAGGAGTCTGAGTGTCTTTACTGAAATTATTTCAGTAAATTAGGAGTTGTTTGCGTGTCTGCACAGCGTTATTTAGGAGTCGTTTACCCCAAGGATGTGTTTTGTATCAGTGTGATAAATATACTCCATCCATAAATAAATTGCTCCAAAATAAATAAAGTACATTCCTTCCTTACTCTCTCCAGCAGCCCAGCGCAGGCTGAGTCATTTTCGCGCCCTTTTCCCCTCCAGACCATCATCTTTGATTACGTCACAGGAGAGAAACAGTATCCAGCACAGGCAGAGTCGTTTTCCCGCCATTTCCCCCCAACCATCTTGGTTATGTGACGGAATGGACGACAGAACCATCTGATGGTGGTACTTTGTACTAGGTCAGTTGGAGTCCGGACCTCATGGCGAACACACTGGATGGTGGTGCTGCCTCTAATTGTTTAAATAAAGACTGGTGCATGATTTCGAAAGTTGATGATTAGCAAGCATGTTTGCAGAGTCTTTTAGATGCATTATTATTTTGACAATCTGTGGATTGTCTGGCTCTCTGGACATAAAGGTATTGCATTATTAATGAGTGGTTTGCAGGTCTGTAGGCTGTGCAATGCGGTATTTTGGCAGTTTACAATTAGCATGAGCATGTGCAGAGCATTATACACGAGTTATTTAGGAATAGTTTACAGGTCTGTATGCTGTGTGGCATGTCAGAGCGTGTGTTCTGTATCGCTGTGATAAATATATTCCATCCATAAATAAATGCTTCAAAATAAATAAAGTACGCTCCCTCTCTCCACCAGTCCAGTGCAGGCTGGGTACTTTTCCCACCAATCCCTAGGAAGAGGTGGCGGTCGGGTGACATAGGTTAGTGGAGGTAGCCCAAGTGACTTATCTTCCGCGTTTTTCTTAGGTTAGTAGAGGCGTGTTGCATTGTCCTGTTGTAATTTGTACTTCCCACCACTTTTCTGGGGGAGGGGAGAGTAAGAGGTGGTTAGGTTAGTGTAGGTAACCCAACTGACCT
The DNA here is from genome assembly GCF_021461395.2 of Schistocerca americana. NCBI lineage: Eukaryota > Metazoa > Arthropoda > Insecta > Orthoptera > Acrididae > Schistocerca > Schistocerca americana. Next base: position 638,409,761 of record NC_060119.1, on the reverse strand, counting down.
TCTTGCCATCAAAATTCAAACTTCCTGTCAAAAGCCGCATCTTGAATGATGTTATGGCTACAATATTGGAAGACTTCATGTGCTGTTGCCAAGTCCACGTGCCGCCATCTTTGATGACATCATCGCCGCCATCTTTGATAATGGTACTTTGGGCCAGAGCCCCCCTTGCCCCAATGCTCACATCAAATTGTATCATCATATGGTCCCAGCCTTAACAGCTACAAAAATCATGACAGGGACAATCCTGCCATTTGGCTGGCCACCGAGCTCGGAAAACTTTGATAGGAGGTTGATAAGCTTTACAGTAGCAACGTTCCCATGACCAAATCGAAGGAGAATGTAGATTAGTATACTAACTCGGTTAACTGCCATATTTGTGGTGTGCCGTTAGATAGAAAAGTGGAACTCATGTCATTATATGGGGAAGTTTCGTCGTGTAGCTGCTATTTGAAGTGCTAGCTACCAAGACACATACCCATTTTCTTCCATAATTTAAGTGGGTATGATGCTCACTTTCGAGGTGAGCACTTGGCTGATTTCTGTTGGGGGAAAAATCAGGTCCCTGTCCTACATGAGAGCGTCCAAACACATTTCATTCTCCAAATGAATGAAGCCAAGAATTACGCTCCACTTCCTTGAAACGCTACATTTTATGCATGCGCCACTCCAGAAACTCGTTGAAACTCTACCTCGGGGATATGCATATCACTGAAACTGCGTTTCTTGATGAGGAAAATTTCAACTTGTAGGAAGGGGTGTTTCCCTATATGAGTATGTGATTAGTACGACAAAAACTCAATGAAATTAGGCTACCAGACATAACTGTATTCTCCAGCAACCATACTGGCCATGCCATAACGGATGCAGACTATGAGCATACCATGAATTTCTGGCGGGAATTCAACATCTCCACTTTAGTAGAGTATGCACAGCTTTACATGGACGTGTGCTTGTTTACGAACATTTTCGAGAAATTCTGTAGTCTATGAATGACCACATATTCTCTGGATCCCGCCTTTTATTACATGGCATCTGGTTTGCCTTAGGTCACAATGCTCAAGAAAACGAAATGCAGTATTGAATTATTGACCGATGCTGACATGCTCATTTTCTTTGAGTGAGGGATCTGTGGGGGACTTTTCTAATGTGTCCATAGGCATTTGAAGCAAATAGCCCACTGGTGGATGACAGACTCAACGCATCCCTTGATTCGAGTGACATAATGTACCTGGATGTAAATAACTTATAAGGGCAAGCCATGAAGCAATCACAGCCAATTAATGAATTTCAATGGGTGACTGAAGACGAATGCAAGGGATTAGGTGGAAAAATCATGGGGGGGGGGGGGGGCGTAGGGCAGCTGATTCTGATGTAGGGCAGGTGGTGGGCACATAACTCAGATACCCATATAGTTTGCATGACACGCATGCCAATTTGCCACTGTGTCCAGAGCAACTAGTTCTGCGAGGGGGCTTCATCCCAAAACTGTTGACAACGCTGGGGAATAAGCGGAAATACGTTATTATTATAATAATCTCCAGCTTGGGGATGGAGTTGGGTTAGAATCACCTGGGCTATCTCCTTCAAGCAGTCCGCCTGGCTGAAGGAGAATATTGATTTGAATACCACACAGAGAGCTTCCATGATGCATTGACTATGAGAAAGATTTTACAAATTAATGAATAATTCAGATTTTCGGTAAAGCAATGGAGAATTTGACAGGATCATGTGAAAATATTGGTTAGGACCGAATGGGATGGGCGCTATGGCGTAAGAAAATGCATTGACAGACCAAATTTTAAGTGACTCACCGTATTGCTGTGGAGATGGCGAAGACTGCAGTAGAGTTTACGAAACCTAGGTATATGGGCGATGTGCATACTAGACCTATTCAGTCTCTGCATGTACCACTTTCATTATGAAGTTGCGAAAATGCACTTGGCAGTTTCGAAATGTACAGTAGATGGAGTACTACATAGGACCCTATGTAGACTGCAATCCATATCAAGTAATGAGATACCAAGGTAATGAATTCCACACATCCTCGTACACTGCTGATAATCCTTATGGTATTGTTCCACAGAACAAGAAGGTTATCAGTCTTATGAAGGACGAGGGTAATGGATTACCGATTGTGGAGTTTGTATGTCTGCGATCAAAAATGTATGCCTATCACACATTGGAAGGTGCCACCCAGAGGCCAGCTAAGGGTGTGCATTGTATGGCATCGAGAGATCGAGAGCCCTCTCTATCGAAGACTATTTGCGGTGCCTGTTCAAACTGTCATGCATGGGGCATTACATTCATTTCAGGCGTATGAAATACTGATACAGATTAGTATCTATGCAGTCATTTATTATGTTCAAGAGTATTCCTCTTCACTATTTTGCAACATCCAGAGTAAATAAAAAACTATGAACGGCCTGCATCGAAACTATAACCTGCCATACCAATTTCTGTAATGAACCTCCTAATGTCACCCTATAACAATTTACTGCATCTCTCTTCAGATATATCAAAAACCAAAAAACGCCAGCATGTTGACATAGACCGTATTTGCTCCACAAAATGCTTTCATGGGCCTACATGTGTGTGTAAAGTTTTATCACCTGTGCAGGAAGGAAGACAATATACTGCAGGGTATCACTCGCAATAGATGAGTCTTGTGTTACAGTGACAGGTAACGGATATTCAGGTGTTCCGTATTAAAGAGGCTAAGAACACTGCCTCCTCATACTACAGACATGTATGCGATCACTATTCCGGTATTGACCATCCACAGAAGATGCTGCTCACAACAAACGTGGGCAGTGGAAAAAAAAGAGAAGTACCGTTATGTTATCTTATTGATAAAAAAAAGAAAAAAGATATGCCGGGCATCACAGCATACAGAAACAGGACGAGTCTGCAGCGTTAAGGAACATCTCCAAACAGCTTTCAGTGATAAGCAGCAGATATCCAGTGTTCCACAAAGGCTATCCCCATCTCAAACAAGCGGTGTCAGTCAGTCATTATGTGTTAATCAACAGCTTACCAGTAGATGGATGGAACGGAAAAGACACCATTGATATTATATGATGTGCTATAATAATCACCAAAGTTGATAGTGTGATCAGTTTTAGCAATTTTACCAGTTTTTCCATAATTTCAACGCCAGTCACTGACACAGCATACAATGCACTCTGTGGCATTGTAACGAGAAGGAAGTGACTCTGTCTTACTTCTCTGGTTCCTGTATTACTAACCTGGTGTCTTGCTGCTTCGGCAGTCCCTCATCGCAAAGTAGTAGCGCTCAGGTGCCAGGTTCAATATAGGTTTGCGGTCCTGCTGGAGTGGGGTGTGTCAGGATGACAGTTGTTAAATGTTAATAACGTTTTGTAATATACTCGTTTTCATGAATACTTTGAAACACATGTCACAGAATTTCCAAGATGGCGGCTCTTGGCTACGCCATTATATTCAACCCTTTTCAACACATTTATCGCTTTCAATACTCGTGATAGATATTGCCCACGACACGTGGCGTTCACTGGTAACTAATACCTTCACTTTAACTTTATATCTTGTTTAATAGCTGGAATATCTACTCGCAACCGTTCTTTTGGATCCGTCCCCAGTTACTCGACCGTGCGTTTTGAGTGGCGCTTCGCTACTAATTCGCCCTGTCTTCCCGACGCACAAGAGAGACCCCACCTTTCTCCCTCAGCCAGTAGAGACATCTCACTCCTCTCCTACGCATATATACATCAAAACCTTCAGCCAATGGGCGTTGAGATCGCTGTTGCCAGGCGGATTTGTCGTCACGTTTGCGGACATTGTGACGGAAGTTTGTCTCAGAACACTGTCTCAGATTGTTAGATCATAATCCCGAATTGTCCCTATTAAGGTTGCACAACATTGCCTCCTATTATATTATCGTTAATGCTCCTTGCTGACGCATAATCGTCGGATGTACATGTAGCCTGGGTGCTACTGAGCATTCCCGATCGCATAAATGTGCGTAATACTTAGCATAAACACGTGAAGGGAATGCACAGATGCATTACAAGCAGAATACTTCCCAATTTCTGTAACATCGTTAAACCGCCCCTCCACTGCTTTGCGAGTATCATATACTAGACCGCAAATGTATGTAGATGACTGAACAGTATGTCCACTCAGTCATATATACCAAAATATACCAGACAGTGTCCTATAACGATGCAGTTAGGTTATCTACATATTTGTAGCATATCGATCACAGTGCGGAATTATCGATTATGACTGGCCATCTTCCCCTACGTGGGTGAGAGTCACAGAGTATTTTCGTATTCATAGGATTAAGTCGGAGGTTGAAAGATCTCCCCATATTGTCCTTGACTAGACCTCCCTGCGACTCTGTCGACAATTTAATTTGCAACTGACCTGAAGTAGGAGGGCACTATACATGCTACATTCCATGTCTCATGAAGGAACAGAGTGAGCTGAATTCATAGTTGCTCTTCAACAAAGACTCTTCCTCACCAAAACGCTGTAAGGTCAAAGCCATATGGGTTCCAAAGTATTAGGTGTGCAGAATGCAGCGCTCTTAATAATCCAATGCAGGACATATACGTCCAACACCTGACTTACAACCACCCTACAAGTTTTCTACCCCAATCACTACAATGACAAACTTAAAGATAAAACTACTTCCTTCTACACTACTCTGGTGACCGAGCTGGTCATCACTACAAACGTATCGTCGGTGTACATCCGTCGCTTGAACTGCTTATAAACCAACTAGAACAAAGTCGAGAGACTGCTGCTCTGTCTCTTAAGAAATTGACGGATTTTACACGTATTTTTTAAGTTGGAAACATCCGTATCCTCGATACATAAGTATCCAATCGTGCTTGTTGGTAGTAGTAGCGTTTTTGACAGATGCGGCTACGCCTCACTACGAAATAGAGCAAGAAAAAACGACGTGAATACTCTCATTAGTTGGTACATTGAGCTACCACCCACGCCCAGCACCAAGAAACAATGACTTCTTATTAGGGAGTACACAACATTGATCAGTAGCCAAAGAAGATGTAACAGTCTTATTGCTGTTTACAGTAGCATCACCAAGGACCTAATAGCCTTCCTCTTGTATACAGAATTCCTGGTCTGCTGTTAGCTATTTTTTCTCACATGTACGATAATATAGCAATTTCGTCCTAACATCGTGTCTCCAAGAGTACTCCCTCCTCGCACTGTTAAGGCAGATATATTTGGCTTCAGTCCACCCTCCTACAGAACGGCTTCAGTCTCTTAACACATTGACTGCCATGATGAAATTTGGACCATGCGTTGCTATGCCACACTGAAATCACAAGTATTACTTCTGAAGCCAAATTGATTTCGTGCATCAGGTGTCTTCTTTTGAACATGTATAATCAAGTTACTTGATAAAATGTCAATTTATGACTGATCTAGACTTATAAACAGGCGTGAGCCATATATGGCTCACGTGGCCCAAAAAAACATTTTAACACAATTATAATCTGTGGCCACATGAGCCACATGTTGCTCACATGATTTAAAAGCACAAACATCTTTTTTCAAGAAATGATTCAAACATTTAGTTTATTTCACAATATTAGATTGCGTATAATACTGTATTATTTACAATTTTTTTATTTGTTCTGACAATAATGTTCATGAATAAAGATCTTAGAATATTCTACATCTTCAACACAGCATTGTGAATGTCACTAAAACACTCGTTGCACCTAAAACTGACTCATTTATTGCACACCCTCTTCACTTTCTTAGCAGTATCCTTTCTTTCTTCTGTTCTTCGCAGGCGCTTATAACAGCCCGAACATCTTCTTTGACTGCTCTGCTTTGGTCCCTCTACCGTCAAAAGGTGATGGCTGTTATCTTCGTGGAACGGTTGTAGAGTTGCTCGTTGTTATGGATCCTTGGCATTCAATAGCAGTAGAGTCAAGCGCTCACTGAAAGAAATTATTTGCATGCGAGACTTGCATCCTTTGTTTTCCAAGTTGTACAGCACTTTAGCATTTACAACTGATGTTCCAAAAACGATTTTAAGAACGATCTTTCTGTATCATTTAACTGTACGCCAAAGTGTCTTTGAGTATGAGCTCATATGATTGGGTACATCAATATATGATTTGGGGGCATTGTAGCCCATGACTGCTTTGGGTTTCAAAACTTCCATGCCATTTTTACTTTTTGCAGGCACTGTATCATCGTTATGTTTATATGTATGTCTGACGGTTGCAATTAGGAATCCCCATGACCACCAACTGCAAAAATATTGAGTGCTACGAACATGAGAGAGTTCAGTGGAGTCACCACTTTTAAACCCATAGTTGAAGCCCTATGAGGCTCACAGGCTCACAAGGCCTCTAAACACAACTCTGCATGTGAGCCATTTATGCCTCATGCGGCCCCCAGTACAATGTATACTTGAACCAAATATGGCTCACATGGCGTCACAACCCGTGTAACTGTGAGCCAACACTGGCTCACGAGGCAGTCAATGTGTTAAACAAATCGATTCTTCTCCTTAATACTTATGGAATAACATTGCTTATGAAAACCAACACTATTTACGTAATATCTATATTCGACTGCATGTGTGAAAATACTTACCTGGTTTGGGATTGATTTGTTTTACATGATTTAATACAGCGCTTCTCTGTAATACTTGTTTCGCCTTTGTTGAAGTATGTGCTACGAACAACCATGTAGTTTATAGGGGTGGGGGGGAGAGGGAATTAAAACTGAATGCAGACAGAGCCTAATTTTGAACCTTTCTTGGTCTTGAACGTTTTTTACTACCAACCTGCCTCACTTCTTTGCCTTTCATGGTTTTTTCCCTAATTTTATGTATTTTCAGTCAGTTTACGTAATTTTGCTAGATTTTCGTGATTTTAAATTGTTTCGTCGTATTTCCCTCAATTACACGTATTTCCCATCAATTTGTTGTAATTATACCAGGTTTTGCTCGAATTTTACCGATTTCATATCATTTTCATACTTTTCGATAATTTTCCATATGTATCTGGTCATATTACTGACGTACCCATGCTTTGCTTGATTTTATATGAGTATATTTGCGTGTTTAATACACTAGCCCGCTACAAAAATCCTAACACTTCTGCCCTTCCTGATGATCTACATGCATGCATTTTGGATATAGCACTCATGAAAAGTATAGTAACACTCGCTTCGTACCTAGATGGTGCTTAATGAATGGCGCAGATGATGGATACATTGGAAACTCGAAGTCTGGAAACAATTCCGCGTACTGCTACGACACATCAGGGAACTTGTCTACAGACTTGTGTAGTGAGCACCCACTGAAAATTTAAAGTCTGGAAACAGTTCTACATGTTCATTCACTTCCACTCCATTGTGTAGGAATCTACAACAAGGAGTTGACTTATGTGCAGAACTGACTTCTATTGCTGCTCAGATATTTTTCCCATAAGCATATGCTTACCAGATGAGCTTAACGTCTCGTGATTATACTATCCAACTCTGATTCATACCTATAGTCCTGTGAGAACAACTACAATCCGTAGATTTCGGGTGTATAATATATATATTATCCTAGTTATTTGTTAGTTGACAGTGTGTAGACTGTGCTTAGCATCCTGGGCTGTAACAGTTTCCCTTCTCCCTACCTACAGAGTGCATCTCCCCGGCACTGTCATTCTCACTGGCAGCGTCCTATGTAGATTAACAGTTAGCGCGTTAGGGGTTCAAACTGCAACTATCCACCACTGACAGCTCTACACATATACACACAGAGACTCTGCATGCATATTATAAATCTTGAAGTCTCGAATTCTACGGCTTGTACGTTTTACCAATGTTCCGACATGTGAACAAAGAGCATGAAAGGCTGTATTCTGTAATGTTATTTGACATGTCTGAAATAAACACATGCATGATCATTTGTTTACAGACACTAATTTTAATGCCAAGAACACTCTGAAACCACGTAATTTTGCGCATCAAACTGAAATAAACTGGTTAATGTAGATGTTTCGTTAGACTATAAGTCTTTTTTTCTTCGGAGTTTAAGTTCTCATTTTTTCTTTAATCCATTAAAAATTTCGAAATAGCAAGGACTTTCTGCAGTGATCGGTAGTTTTTGCAGCAAAATAGTGGAATTTTTTTCGATTTTACACAGGGTGGACATATATAGGAGATGTGAGATCAGTTAATACACTTATCAGCTGTATCGCTATAGACCTCTGACCTCTATACTTTGCTCATCTGTAGTCGGCGGCAGTGCTGTAAATTTCTTTTTTTTTTTTAATGTTATTGGATGTGACAGAACAATGGGAGGTGCAGAAGGAGAAAGAGAGAGAGATGTGAATTATATCCTCCAGTCGAACATAAAAGTCACTAATAGGTGCCATTCTGTATTGATAATTCAATCATCTGAAATGATTGTAATGTGCTCATGTACGAGGAATGCTCTCAAATTATTCCAATTTTGTTCATAAAACTAACAGAAAATGGACTATGTCTATTCTTGTGGAAACAGGATTGTTTTTTATCGTTGCACTTGTGTTTTTTTAATAGACGCTCGCTTATGAGGGGACCATAGACGTTAAATACACTTGTTACATTGAAATGTTTTCTCTCTCAGAATGGTGAGGCCTTGTAAAGGCGAGTGCTAATAGAGTGTGGTTCCCCTACGCGACCTCAGCTGCACTTTTAGACAAACAACACACATTCATCTTTGTGGAGGAGAGCCGATTTTTATCTCGCTTTTTTCTGTGGCCCACTGCAATTACGGCCTATTGTGCATGAGCAGCTTCTGCCTGCATCGATAGCATGGGCCTCGCAAGCTGTGTGCTCAGCTGCTGAAGCTGCCTTCGACTCCGGCTGGCCAAAGATTCTGCTCGTAGCTGGCGGGCTGGTGGCGTCAGCGGCCCGTTCCCCAACCAGCCAGGGGTAGAAAAAGCATTCTGTAGAGTTTTCTGGAATTTTGTTGTTATTCAAGAGGAGGCCAGGCTTTCCGATAAAAATGGTTAATGGCTTGCAGGAAACGTCCTTTTCTCGAATCTTATGTCGATCTGTGACTGATTTCCACATCCCAGAGACAGTATATCACTGCCACGAGATGGATCTCTTTGTGTGCCATCAGTGACAATACAGAACAGGCCAGTATCCCTGCCTATTGTGAGGAGAGGGAGGAATGACGGGTGGTGGGATGGAAGGTAAGACTAGTTCTAAGCTGATTTGTCCATGACCATAAATCAAGATGAATACATGTACTGCTGCTGCCCCATTGCAATCTTTGGAGTTTGGTTTTTGGTGTAGTTGTGCTATTATAATGATACTTCTCAATTCTCAGTATGTGTGTTGCATTATGACCCATTGTTTACGAATGCTGTTTTTTTTCACGGCATTTTTGATGTATAATTAGAACAGTGATGCATTTTCCACCAGTTGTCGTAGCGTGTATTGGCCTTCCTACACTTCAGTGATGGTTTGCCGCCCTATCCTTTCTTACCGTGTATCAGTATACAAGTTACTAAGCAACTATACCAAGGCGGCCTCTCAGGGGAAGTAGAATGGGATTAAGTTGTCGAGAAATAAAGAGAGTACCATTTATTTCAGTTTTGAGAATCAGGGCTGCAGAGTGTTTGTCAGGTACAGCATACAGCAATGCAGTGAGAGGCGTCTGCAGCGAACTCTGATGACAAACAGCTAGGCACACAAGCAGTTGGTAAAGGGGGATGGTGGTAGGCATGTGCAGTCATCTCCTGCAGTGTGGCTGACCAGCTATGGTGGAAACATGAACAGCTCCAGCGCAGGCTGTAGTTTCTATAGTTGTAAAATGCAAGTTCAGTCCATCCTACTGCATCACCATTATTTGCTGAAAAGTATTCCCCCTGCACTCATCCATTACCACCTCCTTCGATTCCTTGTGCAGTAGGCTATAAACACAGTCTCTAGCTGTACGCTTACAGGTAATCTACTTATTAAATTGCTCTCTGCCCATCGCTAACATCACATCAGCTGAATAGATTTCTCGCCAAAAATAAAGATAGTACCTTTCACTCCAGCCTTTTTCCCACCCATTCACAAGACGAGCAGATAGATTTATTTCGACTTGTAGGTAAAAGGATCATCCTGTATGGAGTCAGTGTTAATTTTGAGTACCACAGCTACTAGTTTCAAGTGGTATTGTGAATTTTTATTCAGCGGGATAACACCAATTGTATGACGTCGTGAATTTTGAACTGCATTGCGATTTTAGGCACTCGTGTGAAATAAAGTGAATAAATTAATTTATTTCATATTAAAGTAAAAACTAAAAACTGTCAGTTCAGGTTAGACAGTGGCCGCTTCCCGGCAAAACAAAGATTATTTCTTTTGAAAAGGAAATGCTTTCTTTAATTCAAAGGTTTCTTTTAATTAATTTCGCTACAGTAAAGATATCCTGCAACAAGTTTTTGATGTGATAACACGAAATATAATCACTGAGATTACGTCTAAGTTTTTGTCACTATCAACTCTTCATGCAGACAGATTCCAAAAGTGCCTCACGGAATCCTATATTAACAACGTGGTGAGCGCATGCTGTTAAATAATCAGAGCTCAGAGAACTATATCATGAAAATATAGATTCCGGTCCCCCATATTATCATCATTCTTTCTTGTGTCCGCTCCGCCATATAAGTACTCTATTCACGCTCTTGCTGGGCGTAAATATCAAAAAAATTAGGAGTTAAGATTTTCTTACACTCTTTTCGTCACATTCGTTGAGGACACCGCAAGTATACTTGAGACGGTTTCCGGACCTGGGCATTAGCGGTACAAATGGCGCCCAATTGTGGGGCCTGAAAGAAACAAATATTGCTGTTCGGTACGCAGCTTACAGGTCAGTGGGTACAAAATTTATTGAAAAATTAATAATACCAGATTATGTTTATGTATGTATAATAACAATTTTTTACGGTGTGTAATTCTCTAAATCTTCTGTTCCATGTACTTATAACAACTACAATCCATTACTGAGCACAGAAAATAAACAACTCGAGCTGTTGAACTGGGATACACTGTAGCTGCCATATTATTATTGTACAAAATAGACTTCAGGTCATTGATGTGGGGCGACGAGCAACAGAGCTTGCTTACCAAGGTAAGGAAGCGATTGCATAAGCTCTCAGGTTCAGTACTAGAATCATTAGGTAACTGTGGGGTTGTGCAGAGTGCTTACTGATTAAATAAAGTTTGATATCTAGTACTTTAATTAGTGCAACTGGCCACATAAGTATCAAAACGGTGTTTGTTTGATTATAGCGCTAAAGTTCAAGCATAGCCACATTCTTTCAAATGATGTAGATATTTTGTGTGAAAAGCTACACAATCAGCTGTGTGGCTACAGATCGTTCAAAAGTTCCATTCAAGAGTGATTTTAATTTTTCTTACCAAGGTGCTACAACTGAGTTTTTCGGTGTTATTTGATTAGGATATAGTGTATTATTGTGTATACAGTGTAGTTGTTTGTGTTAGACTAAGTGGCGTATTTTTGTATTTTTTGTGTCTTTTGGGGGTAACAGTGTTACTACAAGTACGGTTAAGACCAGCAAAGAGGGAAAATTAGGCATGGACGACACAACAGGCGTCGATGACGAATCTGTTTCAGTAATCCACAATTTGGAAACTGAACAGAGCAATGTAGAGGAAATAGTGCCTGCTGCTAGCGGTCAACAGCTGGAACAGCAGACAGGCATCAGCTCAAGTGACGACTCAAATAAAACAACATCAGTTGTAGACACAGCTGATGTGCTACCAGAGCCAGCATCGGCGAATGAATTTCTAACCATGTTTCTGGCAAATCTCGAGTTGAGAGAACGGGAAAGAGAGAAAAGCGAAAAAGAGGAGCGTCTCGAAAGAGAAAAGGCTCTAATAGCTCAAGTGGCGAGTACAATAGTTAAAATTATAGTAACCACAGATCGCTTAGAAAGAGAGGAAAGAGAAAAAGCAGAACGCTTAGAGAGCGAGGAAAGAGAAAAAGCATAACGTTTGGAAAGGGAAAGGAAGGAAGTGAAACGTGATGAACGTTTAGTCGGTCGACTAAATCAGATCTTAGATGAATGAGATAAAGTCATAGTCTCACATTTTAAAGGAGAAACAGATGGTCTGCGGGAACAAATCTCAGGGTTGGTAGTACAAAGCAAAGGTATTCAAACGAAAGTCCAGAAATTTGACGAGAGGTAGCCGAACTCGACAGAGTGCAATAAGCACTGGAGGCTAGATGAAATCGCTAGCCAAAATATAATTGCGTAGGCTTCCGCGGCCAGAGTCAGTCGAGATAATAGTTTTCTGGGTATGGTACCGCTTCATAATATATAAAACTACTGCTGCTGGACACATTAGACACAGAAGAAGGTCGCTGCAACCGTGTCCGAAACGTTGGTTTTTGTCCAGCAGCAGTAGTTTTATACATTATGACGTGTTACCATATCCATAAAATTTTTATATCGCTAGCTAAAAATCTAGATCACGTAGCTGACAGTGTAGAATCAAAAATAGAACAAGAAGTAACGAATGCGTTGCAGAGATTAAATATAAGTGTTAAGTGTGAGAGCCAGGACTCGAACATGCAGTGAAACCTTGAACTAAGTGGGATGCAGCAACGCACTTCTGCTTTAGAAAGGGAACGTTGTCGTAGGCAACATGATAGCCCACACCACACGCCAGTACCTGGTACAGGAACGCAGCTATGAATATGTCAAACAGTGAGCGATAATGCCAGTGGGCACTGCACCCCCATCTGTTGCAATGCATCGCTTCCTACATGAGCCTTTTAAATATGTTTTTAATTCAGATTGCCCTGTTTGAACACTATAATTAGGTTCGCATTATCAATCACCAGCTATCTTGGGATTCTGGAATATGTCTGGCTCCGATAAAATACATCAACAGTCATATGGCGACCAAAACAGAAATTATCGCCGAATTCGAACTTGGTTTTCCACAGCAACATTGTCAAATATGAACACTGTGTTTGGCTTTGCTTTTTACGATGGAGGGACATCACTGGTCTCACTGAATGTCGTGTATGTCACATCATCTACACTCTGAAATATCTCCTGTAATAGTATGTATTTGGGCTGAAACAGTGACTTTGAAAATACACATAGACGCTCAAAACGGACTCCATTCAGATATGTTAGCAGTGGCGTGAGAATATTTGTCGTGCTGCAGTTGGATAGACCTACAGTTACTGCATGTATGTTGTCAGGAAGGAGTACACCATTCTTCTTCTGGTCTTCTTGCACCTCATCACAGCTCCAGTCACTTACAACAAAGTCTTGCTGCTTCCCCCACTCTGCTGTGATACCTACTATATCTGGTACTGGCGTGCAATGGACTTTTACAGAGAATTTAGTTAAACGACATAATTTTCTGCTGTTGCATATTTGCAGCGAAAATACTGGTAGAAATAGCTTTAGTACATGTAATATAACAAGGAGGTAAGAAATAAAATAGATGCATCGTTATATACATTGTTATTCAGTAACTATACATGGGATGCACTACATCAACACATTCATTGTTGATCTTATCACCAATACAGAATACAAAAAATAAAAGCCTTCTTGTAAGTACAGACTTCAGCACATATTTCTCTCAAACGTATTGGTAGTACATTACCTTCCATTGGCACCATATTGAACCACTATTCCAACTTGTCTACATGCACACTGTTTGTACAGAGATACTCTGCAATGTTCCTATACACAGCTTTAACATAAGGCAGCCATCTGTTCACTCTTTCCAACACAATGGATAGCACCACCTACAGACCAAACAGAGTTGTAACAATCTAGTGCTGTAGATAAATGGATATGTCATCCAATTTCAAATGGAGTGCAATCATACACTGTTGTAATGGAGAGAGTTAGAGCAGCACGATAAATGTCAGGAGGAGTATGGCTTGGATGACACTCAGCAGTCAACTGCTGCTTGATGTAGGCTTCTGCAGGACACAGTTCATCCCATTCGACCTCTGTAAACCTCACTTAACTCATTTAGCTGCAATCTCGACCTCTATCACAAGATGCCAGTCTCTGTCTGCGGTTGCTTCCATAGCAGTATGTGAACATCTCCAAGCACTATACACTGAAGTGAACAGTAGTGGTGCACAGCATGTAATTGGTATCTTCTCATCCATTACATCCTCACTTTGTCCATGCAGTATTACTGGAATATTCTGTGATGGTGCATATGATGGGGTCCACTGCCCCCTGCGTCATGCTGATTAGGATCTCCGGTGATCTTCAGCGAGTCAAGGGCTACCTGGGTGCCTTCAGTTGACAATAATTTCTCATTGTCCTGCTCCGTCACGCTGACAGGTGAGCAACAGGATCCCAGGATGCTGCTGCTGCAGATCCCGACAGGCTGCGACAAGTTGCTGCTGCAGACTCTGACAAGGTGGAGGACATCACATTAGCAAAGAAGAAAAATCGTTACAAGCAATAATAGCACACAAAGACTTCATCTCCCTCACACGACAGTAAACACAGCCATTAAGCATGGGGTACTGACTCTTCCACAGTTCTTTCCTATTCTTCTACTGTTGCTGTGGCTAAGCAGTGCTGAACGATCTTGGCTGATGCTTTTTGTTGACTACAAGTGAGGCTGTACAGCTGCTGGGCCCACCTTATATCCCCGATGAGATCATATGGTGTGTTTCAATTTCAAGCGCCTCTGGTGGGATAATTGTGAATTAGACCAGTTGCTTGGTCCTCTGGATTGGAGGCAGACATCTCTTGTGAGGTGGAAAATGGACTCTAAACTTCGAAAAAGGCGGGCAGTTATAACAACAGCTTCAGTCTGCCTGACTTGCAGAATGCATCTTGTTATTATCCTGCTGGATAGCCATTATCTGCTGGACAGTATTCCTCTTTTTCTTCAGGCACTCATCCAATATAACTCTTCCCATTGTGCATGTAAGAGGCTATGGGTGCAGTCCTCGGCTGTTTTCTTACAGGCAACGTGGTTGTTAAACTCCTCCCTGTCAGAAACCAAAAGCTCTTTGATAGAACACATACTGCACAGCAGTGTGGATGGGTTCATGGAGGGGGAAGTGGATGGGATCAGCTGCTGAAGCTCTTCAATGGTATATATCATGAATGTGAATATACACTCCTGGAAATTGAAATAAGAACACCGTGAATTCATTGTCCCAGGAAGGGGAAACTTTATTGACACATTCCTGGGGTCAGATACATCACATGATCACACTGACAGAACCACAGGCACATAGACACAGGCAACAGAGCATGCACAATGTCGGCACTAGTACAGTGTATATCCACCTTTCGCAGCAATGCAGGCTGCTATTCTCCCATGGAGACGATCGTGGAGATGCTGGATGTAGTCCTATGGAACGGCTTGCCATGACATTTCCACCTGGCGCCTCAGTTGGACCAGCGTTCGTGCTGGACGTGCAGACCGCGTGAGACGACGCTTCATCCAGTCCCAAACATGCTCAATGGGGGACAGATCCGGAGATCTTGCTGGCCAGGGTAGTTGACTTACACCTTCTAGAGAACGTTGGGTGGCACGGGATACATGCGGACGTGCATTGTCCTGTTGGAACAGCAAGTTCCCTTGCCGGTCTAGGAATGGTAGAACGATGGGTTCGATGACGGTTTGGATGTACCGTGCACTATTCAGTGGCCCCTCGACGATCACCAGTGGTGTACGGCCAGTGTAGGAGATCGCTCCCCACACCATGATGCCAGGTGTTGGCCCTGTGTGCCTCGGTCGTATGCAGTCCTGATTGTGGCGCTCACCTGCACGGCGCCAAACACGCATACGACCATCATTGGCACCAAGGCAGAAGCGACTCTCATCGCTGAAGACGACACGCCTCCATTCCTCCCTCCATTCACGCCTGTCGCGACACCACTGGAGGCGGGCTGCACGATGCTGGGGCGTGAGCGGAAGACGGCCTAACGGTGTGCGGGACCGTAGCCCAGCTTCATGGAGACGGTTGCGAATGGTCCTCGCCGATACCCCAGTAGCAACAGTGTCCCTAATTTGCTGGGAAGTGGCGGTGCGGTCCCCTACGGCACTGCGTAGGATCCTACGGTCTTGGCGTGCATCCGTGCGTCGCTGCGGTCCGGTCCCAGGTCGACGGGCACGTGCACCTTCCGCCGACCACTGGCGACAACATCGATGTACTGTGGAGACCTCACGCCCCACGTGTTGAGCAATTCGGCGGTACGTCCACCCGGCCTCCCGCATGCCCACTATACGCCCTCGCTCAAAGTCCGTCAACTGCACATACGGTTCACGTCCACGCTGTCGCGGCATGCTACCAGTGTTAAAGACTGCGATGGAGCTCCGTATGCCACGGCAAACTGGCTGACACTGACGGCGGCGTGCACAAATGCTGCGCAGCTAGCGCCATTCGACGGCCAACACCGCGGTTCCTGGTGTGTCCGCTGTGCCGTGCGTGTGATCATTGCTTGTACAGCCTTCTCGCAGTGTCCGGAGCAAGTATGGTGGGTCTGACACACCGGTGTCAATGTGTTCTGTTTTCCATTTCCAGTAGTGTACTTCCACTGAAGCGAATTGGCATCAATTGCGTGCCTCTTCTGTTTTGGATGAGTGAATGCTTAATGTGGAGTATCTTGGCAATTTGCGCATGTGCATCAGCATGTATCAGTTGCAACAATCATCTTGGCTCCATCCCCCTGCACTGCACAATCTTCTGTACTGAATTCTTCTGCTTCTATCTCCTACACTTTTCTGTTATTGGAGTCTTCCATTCCCCGTTTAGTAAACTGTGGCTACAGTCCCTTTGAATATGTACCTGTACTAAAGCTATTGAAAGCTGCTCTATCCTTCATATTCATCTCATTCATCAAACACATCATGATCCTTCCACAATGACAGCTCAGCATAGACTGAACATCTCCTGCCAATACTGGTCACATGAGGAGAGAAAAAAAATCCACCCAAATTTGAATTTCCCATCAATTTCTTTGGGTGGGGGTATTTAATTGATCAATTTAATTAATTTTCATATCAATTTGATATAAAAATTTGGGTCGGAGCCCCATTACCCTACTACTGACATCACCTGATACCTGTCCTTGGATCCACTTTGTCGAATGTTGAGAATATGTTAATCGGATTATTTTAGGTTCTTTGTAAATGAACTATAGCACTAATATTTAGCCTTCATCAAATGAAGTGAAAAATGATGAACTACATCGAAGTATGTGTATGTATATATGTATGTATGCACATACAAAATGTAATGTGTGTGTGCATGTGTGTGTGAGTGTGTGTGGGTGGGTGTCGTCTGTGTATGTTGAATGATGCTACTTATAAATATGGGTGAACTATGACAGTAATAGACAGTGAAAATAAACGAACTCTCCTATATGAGTGTAAATGCAGAGTGATGATTCATTGAGCGCTATGTAACAGAATATTATGAAAAAGAATCCATAGCTTTCCAAGATACAAGAAGGTGTAGAAATTATAGTCTCTGTGTAATATTTTCGTTGTGTTTTTGTTGTAAAACAACTGATAGCTATAGCTCAGCTCTTCTTGTATCTATTACTTTTTGGCATATTTTATGTCTGAATGGAAAGCAGAAAGTAATGTTCTGTACAACATGGATCAATTATATAGGATTCAAAGCTGTATTACTTTTGTTTAAGATTTCTAATATTTCCTACCGTAACATTGTTTTAAATGTTTTGCAGCCTTATAATCGTGAGCGCTTAATAAAGTTGTATGTTACTAATACAGCGAGGCTACTGATCGGCCGCCATTCCTGCTGCCTTAAATGCATATTCATAATCAATAAAAGAACCTGATTCTATTCCAAATTCGTCTCTCTACGTCTGATTCTTTTAAAAGAAGCATTGGTACACAACGCAAATATTCATATTTCCTTCATGCCAATTTTAGCGCCACTCCCGACAGTAAGATAATTCCACTTTCTCTTCTTGCTAATCACATTAAAATAATAGCATTTAACCTTTCATTCAAGAGATAGAGAAATTAAGGGGCTACTGTATCTGCATAAATTTACAGGAACATTTTAATCAAACTATCCCATGACCTGCAAAAATCCCATAAGAGAGATCCAAATGAAATTGGAATGAATTAATCCAGACTGGGTAATGAAAGATGAGTTAATGTTAGTGACTGCTGAAACATAACTAATTAGGTTTTGATTTCCTGTAGGATGACAATTGTAATATGATTACATTTTGTAGAGAAAGACACTGTACACTGCTTTTTGTTGGTATGTTGGAATGGAATGGCATAGGTTGTATGATTTTTTTTAGAGAAGGATAGTTGTTAAGTGGGAATCATTCCCATTCTACAGAAAGGAGCAATTACCTTTGAACCTCTGAATAATTGTGTGTATGAGCTTAGTACCACAGTCTTAAGTTTTCTTTTCTTCTGTTTCTCTTCAGAAATCAGCCTAGCCAAGTGCACTACGCTTTCCATCGGTATTCTGTAGTACAGAGACAAGTGAGCTATGTCACATGGGGTGTTAATGACACCATGTTTACTTTATGCAGCTTGTATGGGTAGATGGACTCATTGCTGCTTTCGATGGGTAATTGTTATGTCAGTTTGCGTGCTTCCTATCAGTAACAGCACTGCACAAACATGGCACCAGTTGGCTTAGTAGTGGGGCAAGGAGAGAATGAGCACAACTTCTTAGCGCAGGTTTCCTTTATCAGGGGCAAGAAAACATTCAGGGGTAAATTTATTGTTCTCTTTTGATTGACAGGTCCTTAAGCTATTGTTCTGCTAAGAAGAGAGCCCCTGGGGATAATCCCTTCTTAATATATTGCTTGGTTGAGTGGTTTTTCATGTCACCCTGCCACCCTCTCAGAGACCCACCACCACTTCTAATACCAAATTAATTGACTACTTAATTAAACTGATGGAAAAACTTGGTGGGAAATAGCTCAATTGTACCACTTTCGGTATTCCCGAGCTGCTTCAGGTTATTCAAGTAGCCCCCCCCCCTCCCCAACTGTATTAGTTTGATTGAATTATTAATTACGTCAATATCCCTCAGCTTTCCTTGCCTCCCTCCCCCTTCTGGAAATATTTATTGATCGACTGTATTTATGGAATATTATTTAAACAATTTAGACAATGTGTAGAATATTGTTTGTTTAAGAAATTTATTGGATACAAGATGGTGTGTGGAATGCAGTTTATTTAAAAACAGAAAATCGATTGCGATATGCGGAATATTTAGAAACTGCAGCACTTTTTTCATTGTGATTGCGTAAGAACACACGTAATTAAACCATCACAGGTCGCTTAAACTTATCTGAAAAACTTTCTCACGTCTTGCCACCCATGCAGGCTGACCCAGCTGCATACCCCAGGGCCTGCATTGGCTGCTTGTCCATGCCACACTGGTGAGAAACTGAAAAGTAGCAGCGCGCTGGGGCTTATGCACCAGGCCCTTGGAACCATCGGTGTCTGTGACAGTTGCTAGAAGTAGCAGCAGGCTAAACCCTCCCATAACAAAAACAAACTTCCTGCTGCGAACAACTAACATTCTCAAGTAGTCTGTATGCACGAACCGTGCTGTCAGATACCAGCACAAACGAAGGCATCTTCAATTCACAGCAAATGCCTGACAGGGAATCGACCCAGAAATACTGCTGTAGTTAATCATCATCACCATCATCATCGTTTATTGCATTAACGGGACTTTGAGGCCAACAGCAGAAGAACAATAGGAAAAGACCATTACAAACATAAGAACTCAATAAAAGGAATGTCTGTTAATCACAATTTGCTGCAGACGGCACTCCATTTTTTCCGGTCTGTAGCATCATCCTCCAAAGCTGCTGTTTCCACTTTTTGAAGGATCGTCGTCACTCGATCCTTCCATTGCGTTCTTGGTCGTCCTCTCGGGCATTTTCCCGCGAGTTGAGAGTGGAGGACTCTCTCAGAAAGGGATCTGTATGCTCGTAAGATGTGGCCAAACCATTGTAGTCGCGTCTGTCCCAATATTCGTCCAATGTATGGCTTTACAAACCTCTGGTACAAGTCTTCTTTCTTTCTTCTTCCTCATTTACCTTCCATGTTATTGTGCTAAAGTTAATAAATAATTAATTTCCGGTCACATATCGTGATGTAGGATATAAGGCCAATGCAGAATCTGTTTCACACACACACTTTGCTTTGAGAGATGAAATAGTGATGGCAGCAGAGGATCAAATAGATAAAAAGACAGGGCCAAGTATGAGTCCTTGGATACCATGTGAGATATTGACTTAAACTGCTGAAAGGGAATATAAACGTGTAAAAATGAGATTGACAGGAAGTACAAAATTACTAAGTAGGAATGGCTAGAAGACAAATGTAAGGATTCAGAAGCATATTTCACTAGGGAAAAGACAAATACCGCCTACAGTAAAATTAAAGATTCCGTTGGGGAAAAGAGAAGCAGCTGTGTGAATATCAAGAGCTCAGATGGTAAACCAGTCTTAGGCAAAGAAGGGAAAGCTGAAAGGTGGAAGGACTGTATAGAGGGTATATTCAAGGGAGATGAATGTTATAGGGACGGAAGTGGCATAGATGAAGATGAGATGGGAGATATGATAGTATGAGAAGAATTTGATGAGCTCTGAAAGATTTAAGTCGAAACAAGGCCTCGAGGGTACACGATATTCCGCTTGAACTACTGGTAGCCTTGGGAGAGCCAGTCATCACAAAATTCTTCTATCTAGTGTGCAAGATGTGTGAGACAGGCGAAATAACCTCAGACTCAAGAAGAATGTAGTAATTCAAATTCTAAAGAAATCAGTTACTGACAGGTGTGAAAATTACCGAATAATCAGTTTAATGAATCATGTTTGCAAGATACTGACACGAATTCTTTCAGAAGAATGGAAAAACTGGTAGAAGCAGACATTGGCGCAGATCAGTTTGGATTCTGGGGAAACGTAGGAGCATGCAAGGCAATACTGACTGGACGAGTCATCTTAGAAGATAGGTTAAGGGAAGACAAACCTACGTTCATAGTACGAGGAGGAGTTGGAAAATAAGTTTCCCCTGTCGACTGTGGCAGAGTTGTGTGATACGGGTGAAAGACGACATGGCAGGTGAACATGCACGTGCAAGACACCGATACACCATTGGGTAGAGGGCGACCGCGATCAAGCAGATGGCGCTGTTGCAGTGCCTGCGCAAAGCGGAGGCCAGTCGCTCAGTCTTTTCCCAGAGCTATGGAGAGAAGGTGCGTTTTGGAGTCGTGATCAAAGGCGGAAGTGAGAGCGGTTATCCGCTATGAATGGGCACGTGGAGCATCAGGCACAGAAATTCATAAGCGCCTTGTTGAGGTGTATGGGTCAGGTGTGATGTCAAGGCAAATGGTGCAGAGATGGTGCCAGCAATTCAGTGATGGACGTCAGCACATGCAGGACATACCAAGACCTGGACAGACGCGCACGGCCACTACAGATGCAAATGTCAGGACGGTGGATGACATGATTAAAGCGAACCGGCGTATCACCATCGATGGAGTAGCGGCAGAACTTGGAACCGGACTTGAGCGAGCTCACAAGATCTTATAAAGCGGTATGACAAATGCCTCAATGTACTTGGAAATTATGAAGAAAAATAGAGATATGTCTTATCTTTAATGTCTCATTCTCTTCTTTTTCCTTTCACACACAACTCTGACCACAGTCGACAGGGGAAACTTATTTTCCAACTCCCCGTCGTATTTGTGGACGTAGAGAAAGCTTTCGACACTGTTGTCTGGAACACCCTCTTTGAAATGCTGAAGGTAGAAGGGATAAAATACAGGGACCAAAACGCTACTTGCAGCTTGGAAAGAAACCAGACGGCAGTTATGAGTCAAGGGGCGTGAAAGGGAAGTATTGGTTGAAAGGGAGAGACAGGGTCGTAGCCTCAACCCTTGTTATTCAATGTGCACACTGAACAAGCAGTAAAGGAAGCCAAAGAAAAATTGGGAGTAGTAATTAAAGTTCAAGGAGGAGAAATAAAAACTTTGAGGTTTGCAGATGACACTGTAATTCCGTCGGAGACAGCAAAGGGCTTGGGAGAGCAGATGAACAGAATGGAGTGTGTCTTGAAAGGATGATATAAGATGAACATCAACACAAGCTAAACAAGGATAGTGGAATGTAATCGAATTAAATTAAGTGATGCTAAGGGAATTAGATTATGAAACGAGAGACTTAAAGTAGCAGATGAGTTTTGTTATTTGGGCAATAAAATTATTGATGATGGCTGAAGTAGAGAAACTATAAAATGTATGCTGGCAATGACAAGAAACGCCTTTCCGAAGAAGAGAAATTTGTTAACATCGAATATACATTTAAGTGTGGGGGCAATTGTCTGGAGTGTAGCCATGTGTGGAAGTGAAACACTGACCATAAACAACTAATCAAAAAGAGAATAGAAGCTTTGGTTCAAATGGCTCTGAGCACTATGAGACTTAACATCTGAGGTCATCAGTCCCCTAGAACTTAGAACTACTTAAACCTAACAAACCTAAGGACGTCACACACATCCATGCCCGAGGCAGGAATCCAACCTGCGACCGGAGCGAATAGAAGCTTTCAAAATATGCTGAAGATTAGATGGGTCGATCACACGGCTAATGAGTAGGTACTGAACGAATTGGGGAGACATACCATGCAGAACTCATTCGAAGATAATTTATGAAATCTTTTGGCTCCATGATTATGATTTCAATCAGTATGTTAACATGTGACCTGTCGCTACCTTTTTCCAAGCAATCTCAGACTCATTTCCTCTTTTGTCGTTTTCTGTTGCTTGCAAGTTGTAGTTAATATACACTACTGGCCATTAAAATTGCTAAACCAAGCAGAAATGCAGATGATAAACGGGTATTCATTGGACAAATATATTATACTAGAACTGACATGTGATTACATTTTCACGCAATTTCGGTGCATAGATCCTGAGAAGTCGGTACCCAGAACAACCACCTCTGGCCGTAATAGCAGCCTTGATACGCCTGGGCATTGAGTCAAACAGAGCTTGGATGACGTGTACAGGTACAGCTGCCCATGCAGCTTCAACACGATACCACAGTTCATCAAGAGTAGTGACTGGCGTATTGTGACGAGCCAGTTGCTCGGCCACCATAGACGAGCCGTTTTCAATTGGTGAGAGATCTGGAGAATGCGCTGGCCAGGGCGGCAGTCGAACTTTTTCTGTATCCAGAAAGGCCCATACAGGACCTGCAACATGTGGTCGTGCATTATCCTGCTGAAATGTATGGTTTCAAAGGGAACCAAAAGAAGGGTAGAGCCACGGGTCGTAACACATCTGAAATGTAACGTCCACTGTTCAAAGTGGCGTCAATGCGAACAAGAGGTGACCGAGACGTGTAACCAATGGCACCCCATACCATCACGCCGGGTGATACGCCAGTATGGCGATGACGAATATACGCTTCCAATGTTCGTTCACCGCGATGTCGCCAAACACGGATGCGACCATCATGATGCTGTAAACAGAACCTGGATTCATCCGAAAAAATGACGTTTTGCCATTCGTGCACCCAGGTTCGTCGTTGAGAACACCATCATAGGCGCTCCTGTCTGTGATGCAGCGTCAAGGGTAACCGTAGCCATGGTCTCCGTGCTGATAGTCCATGCTACTACAAACGTCATGGAACTGTTCGTGCAGATGGTTGTTGTCTTGCAAACGCCCCCATCTGTTGACCCAGGGATCGAGACGTGACTGCACGATCCGTTACAGCCATGCGGATAAGATGCCTGTCATCTCGACTGCTAGTGATAAGAGGCCGTTGGGATCCAGCACGGCGTTCCGTATTACCCTTCTGAACCCACCGATTCCATATTCTGCTAACAGTCATTGGATCTCGACCAAGGCGAGCAGCAATGTCGCGATAGGATAAACCGCAATCGCGATAGGCTACAATCCGACCTTTTTCAAAGTCGGAAACGTGATAGTACGCATTTCTCCTCCTTATACGGGGCATCACAACAACGTTTCACCAGGCAACGGCGGTCAACTGCTGTTTGTGTATGAGAAATCGGTTGGAAACTTTCCTTACGTCAGCAAGTTGTAGGTGTCGCTACCGGCGCCAACCTTGTGTGCTCTGAAAAGCTAATCATTTGCATATCACAGCATATTCTTCCTGTCGGTTAAATTTCGCGTCTGTAGCACGTCATCTTCGTGGTGTAGCAATTTTAATGGCCAGTAGTGTAATTGCAGCGCATAATTTTCTTTGGGTGTTCGACATCTTAACCTTGTAAAATCGCGTTGTCATCCGACAATTTTTGTCACTGTTATTGATAGTGTGGAATAGCTGCAATCTTGACAACTAGTGTTGACAAGAAATATTGAACTTATGCAGGTCCCTTTAGATGGAGAGCAGTGAGACTGAAGCGCTCACACACGCACACGCGGACACGCACACGCACACATTGCCATCTTTGACACTGTGGTGTTAATGCAAATGAACAGTAAATATAAACAGAAAAAAACACTAAATTCGAAAAACAGTACTTTTATAACACGTTACATTAAATCCAGCGGTCAGAGGTGAATACGGAGAGAGAAGATTTAAGGCCAATTTACATTGGCCATCACGGCACTGTCACCTCACTGGACTGTCATTAAAAATGTATTCACACTGTCCGTTAAGTAATGACACTTCAAGTCAATTCAAGTCACATTATCTCAACTCACATGGTTGCCATCAGCTTTTTTTTTCTTTTTTTTGCGGGAATTGCGATTTTCACAAGATGATTTTCAAGTGTTTTTATGCGCGATTTGCACATACACAATATGGCAGCTTGTATGCGTGGATGTCGAAGGCCACATTTATTTATTGTGCATCAAATAGTTTGCAGGTTGCAGAGACAGCTTGTATATTAGAGAAGGAAGACAGAAGTACAAATAACGCAAAAATAGTGTGGGTCTGAAAAGTCACACTCTACAATGACCTCGAGAAAGAGGACTCTGCAATTTATAAGTATTTTAGAAAGTCAAAGCACCAGTTTTTTTCATCTGTTATGCCAAAATGCAGCCAGAATTACTGAAAGGAACAAAGTTACGAGCTGCCTTCACATCCCAAGAAACGTTGGTGTGTTTAATACTAAATTTAGTAACCAGTCATGTGCGAATTTTTGTGCAATAGTCATATTTCTGTCAATATTTCTCCCTCCAAAATTTTTAGATTTTCTTCACATCTTGCATTTGGCTTTTAATATTTCTGAGTGCTTTATTTGTAGCTAGTGAAACCACATAAATCTTAATCAGTGATGCTAGCAAAACCGTTTCTCACACAATCCAGAGAGCTAATTAACATCAGACAAGGCTTCCACAAACCCATATTTAAATAAACAGCTCTAATACCTGACTTGATGCAAACTTCACAAAGAAAGCATTTTGCTACTGTTGCAGCGTCTGAAGGTTTCAGTCCTTTTCTTACGAAACATTACAAATTCCTGACAGCTTACAAATAAAGTCCACTTACGGATCTATCTGATTCTGCTAAGAGTACTTTTTGCACTCCAAGTTGCAGTCATGTCGCAGTCCATTTCACTGTAAAGTATTAAATGTGGTTCCAGTATGTATAAAAATCCACTTTATAAACGTATTAGATGCCAAGTTATTTAGTACACTTATTTTGTACAATTCATATTGCTGCCTCACTGCTTCAACAAATCTCTCATCATTTATTCTAAAATTATAAATTTTATCTAAGTAAATAAAATAACAAAACAATTTCAACAAAAATTTAAAAAAACAACAAATCACTGACATCAACCATGAAAACTAATCAAAACAAATTATTGAGATGTGCACATGGCCACGTATCAGGAGGAAATGAGCTTGGCGATCGCGTGGCCCACAAAGGATCGATTACATCAGCCATTAAAACTTTCTTCCCAAGAACCCTTGATGGTACGTGACATGGTATAACATGACAGGGCGGCCTTTGTGGATGCCACTATTTGAAACGCATTACAGAATGTTTTGATGGGACGTGACATTAAAAACACATAAATAGACATATTATGCATTGAGGAACACACACAGCTGTGGAAGGAAAAACAGTCAGAATACAAGGAATGTCTCTAGCTGTGGAAACACAGTACTCTAAACACAGCAGTGCCATATTCGCTAGTCCTCTGTCGATAAAAACAAAAATAATGGCATTTGAATACCAACAATCAAAACTGAAAACTTCATAGTCACTTCTGTGTACAAATGCCCAGGAGAAAAATTCGATTTTTCACCGTCAAAATAGTTTAGCACTAAAATATCAAATTCATAGTAGGAGATTTCAATTGCCACAGCACCAACTGGGGCTTACAACGAAATGTCCGCCCCCTAAGGAGGGGGGGGGGGGGGGAGGTCAGCATTCTGACAGCCATGTAATGGGCCTGGGTTTGATTCACAGCCAGGCCAGAAATATTCTCTGGCCGAGGAGTGGGTTTTGTGTCGTTCTCATCATCAACGCCATAAAATCGTTTCATGCAACGAAACAAATGATAACAGACACCTGATGTACGAGTGGGCAGACACATGTTGTTCCTGTGTCCTTGCCGGCCGCTGGTGGCCGAGCGGTTCTAAGCGCTTCAGTCTGGAACCGCGCGACAGCTACGGTCGCAGGTTCGAATCCTGCCTCAGGCATGGATGTGTGTGATGTCCTCAGGTTAGTTAGGTTTAAGTAGTTCTAAGTTCTAGGGGACTGATGACCTGAGATGCTAAGTCCCATAGTGCTCAGAGCCATTTGAACCATTTGAACCTGTGTCCTTCATGACCCAGAACTTCCCTTCTCCGTCATGAGGAAAATGTGGCTATAACCCCGATAACTGTATCATCGGATCTAACATACAAGACTGCTGTGTTAAAAATGTATAGCAGTCGATTCCTCGAACCCTGCACAGATCAATTGAGACACAGGTGTATGCTGCAGTTAAGGCCACTATGGTGCCGTTCTGCAGAATATTTAACTTCAGGAAGGCCAAATGGGCATGTTTTCAGAAAGAACTTATTACATAGCCATTGTGGACCTCATCCCTGTACCTGAAAATTACCAGACATTTGTAGAAATATTACAAAGAATCTCGAGATCAACACACTAAGAGGCTGAAGATAGCAGTTCATCCCATGTCTCTCATACAGATCTAAGGAACTCTTCACTAAATATGAGAAACTACGTCACAAAGGCCCTTTCAATCAAGAAACTATAGCATAACATGCAGTACAGCAATGATGGAAATGCTAAGTGACTCAAGGTGAAATAGAGGGTTTGAGATCTTGCAGTGGATGGATTTGATATGTAGCATCAAACTAGCTTGGAATCTTATCAAAAATTTTAACAGTGATCCAAAAATTAAATGAGCGTACGGCATTGTGGTAC
The DNA here is from genome assembly GCF_021461395.2 of Schistocerca americana. NCBI lineage: Eukaryota > Metazoa > Arthropoda > Insecta > Orthoptera > Acrididae > Schistocerca > Schistocerca americana. Next base: position 638,382,331 of record NC_060119.1, on the reverse strand, counting down.
AGGAGTCCCCCATTTGGGGGAAGTTCGGCCGCCGAGGCCAGGTACTTATTGCACTCGACACCACGTTGGGTGACTTGCGCGTCGGATAACAGTTATCCAAAAGTCTCTAGACAGCCGGCTGAAGTAATGCTCAATCAATTGGCCCATCATCTCCTCTTCAATGGGAAGTTAAATAGAAAACAGCAAAAAGTAAAAATCAATGGGGTCCTAAGATCGGAAACCTATACACTCCTAGCGCCTTTCCTATTAAAAGTGCTCGATCAGGGTCTCAGTACTATGAGAAACGATAAAGCAGCTGTGGTCGATGATATGTGCGTGGAACAGAGTAAACATTTTGGTCTGGGCATCGAAATGTGGATACTGTAGCTCTTCAGCCCTTGTTACAAAACTTATAAGCTCCCCAGGACGTACATAAAGGCAAGGATAGTGACGCTGCTGAGGACTGGAAAAGAATCAAACTTTCCAAAGGCCTACCGACCTATATCACTTCTTTATCACCTGCACAAACTGTATGAGAGACTTAATTTTCAACTACATGGTAGACCCTATCGATCTGAAATTTATTCCTCAACAAGCTGGTTTTAAACCTTGAAACGTTCCCTTTGAACAATTATACATGACTGTGCTTAAACTGACACACAATATTTTTTAGCACAACACAATCTGACTTTCAATAATCCCTACAAGAGAATGGCCCTCACTAAATTAACCTATACGTTTCACAAATCACTTACCTCACAAAAAGTCATTATATATATATATATATATATATATATATATATATATATATATATATATAATATTACAACAATGCCACACAGCCACAGACTGCACACAGCACAGCCATTGATTTTCATACAGAGCGCTACGTGGCAGTGGCGTTACCAATATAAGAACCTAAACAGCCTACTTACATAGCCCCCATGCTCCCCACAAAAAATTTTACAAATTGTTCTGGGCAGTGGCCAATACAGATTTGAAAAAATTTTCATAATTACAATAACAAAGAAATCAAATGCACACACTTATTGATACAATGTTGGTCAAAAGCTAAAATTTTCTCACAGTCCGTACAGACAGTCCTGATCATTCATCACAGTAAAATTGCAGTGTTTTTCTCAAAGTGTGAGTAGTAAAAGAAAATGCACACGGAAGTAGTGGATTTCCATGCAGTCTTGAAGAAGTAGTGTTGTCCTTCCAACGGAAAGACAGTGCTGATTCTTGACATGCAGACAGGTAATGGGCCACAACAGACCAAACCCACCGCAGAGTCAGTTGAAGTTTTGATGAACATTGGTAGGTAGGTCATCACAGAGCAGACCCACTGTAGGCCTGGTAGAGATTACGGTATTGGTGGGCCACCAGAGGTGCAGACCCACTGCAGTCCTTGTAGAAATTATGGTATTGGTGGGCTATCAAAGGTGCAGACCCACTTCAGTCCTTGTAGAGACGACCAGCAGCCATCTGTTGCGACTGTGCAGGTGCACAATCACCATCGAAGAGTCTTGTAGTATATAGCAAGTCCATAAACCACCACTTGTGCACTCACAAAGTTTTTGGAATTATCCTTAGAACCAGCAATGCTATTAACCAGTCCCTTGCTGCATTATAAACCCATGTGCAAACACTAACAGTCCCAACTTCTCACATATTGTGCATATACTATGACCAACAGAAACGTTTGCAGTGAAATGAATGCTTACAAGTTATTTAATTTGATGAACTGCTGTCAATTACAATTTTATAACATGAGAATACAATTACAAAAAAATGGTTCAAATGGCTCTGAGCACTATGGGACTTAACAGCTGTGGTCATCAGTCCCCTAGAACTTAGAACTAATTAAACCTAACTAACCTAAGGACATCACACACATCCATGTCCGAGGCAGGATTCGAACCCGCAACCGTAGCGGTCACGCGGTTCCAGACTGAAGTGCCTAGAACCACAAGGCCGCAATACAATTACAAAGGTATAGAAAACATCATTAAAAAACAAAATAATACAGATAATATTTGTAATAATACAGGCTTTACAAAAGAATAGAAATAACATATACATCAGTGTTACAGGAATTATGACATAAGCAAATACATAAAAGATCAGAATAACTTTTGAAACATCAACTTCACACGTGAGCAACAAAACAGAATAAATAATGTCTAAACATTTTTACAAAGTAAATAACATATTATTAGAAAAATTCTACAATATAACTCTTATCAGCTAAACACATAAAGACAGGAAGAATACAAATACACAAGGGTACACAAACACATAGAGGAATAATACAAAAGGAAAGGACAGGGTTTGTTTTACTGCAGTATTTTGCAAACAAAACTTTCTTTACTTCTTGGAGATCTCCTTTCATTCATCATTATTCCCAAAAGGACCTATCTATACCTGCTTTCTGTATTCTATTCATATATTCTTTCCAAATAATTATTCTTCATTGTACAGTACCTTTTCTTTTTACCAACTTTTTTCATATAACTTCTCAATGCATTCTTTCCCTATCCTCCATAGTCAGTTTCTTATGTAGTCTACCCCCTCTTAAGCTAACTTAAATCTACACAGCTCAGATGCTAAACTAAGGGATGAGGCAATGCAGCAACACACAACAAATTAACACAAATTGCGATGACAGAAAAAAAGAAATTGGCAAAGCAAGCAGCAATAAATCTAAATTAGCAAAGCAAATACAACATTATAACTAATATGAGCCAATGTGCAGCAACAAGAAAAATAAATCAGTAGTAAAACTGGCTTAACAGAATAATAGAAAGTGAAATTTAGTAGCACTATGCCTGGCAAACAGCAGCAGCAAATGCAATAACTTATACCTAAACATGGCAAAGCTCAAGCAGAAAAAATATTACACTAAAGACAACAATGCAGATAAGGGAAATGTCTATTCACATTTTAATATTTATGTCATTAAAGTGGTGCACCACAAAAAGTTATTCTACCAAAAAATTATCAAGTACGTGAAAATAAAATTATGTATGCAGTTACTGTTATTAGTCCCTTCTTATCGATCTCCCAAGTGCTCCTTTTTTTGAAGAATGTGGATCATAAAATTACTATTTAACAGACCTGTTGACAGAAAGTGTTCACATTAGCAAACGCATTTAATTTTATTTTATAAAACTAATGCTGCAACACAACTGGAAACCAGATATCAAATGAAATAAGCAACTATGAAAAGCAAAGCATAAAAATATCATTCAATAGTCATGTGACATTTCATAAGTTAGTAGAAATTCTCTCAACTCTCGTAGAAAGACACTTGTCATAGTCAGGTGTGCAGATGTAAGAATATTTCCCATCAGTTTATAAGCATTTCAGTAAGTAGCACAAAGTACGCGCTACACAATATAATCATATGTTTCCAAGTAATGAGCGTGTTGTATTTGCGATGCTTTCTACAAAGGAATGTCAATAGCGAGGTTAGTGGTCTCTCTTTTTTTCTCCACCTAATGGATTTTTCTCCAGGCAGGTGGCACAGCTGGGCGTCCACGACGCATTACGTGAAGGTCACTTAACTTTCTTACCGAAATATTTATGACAGCAGTGACAGTCTCATATAAAAAAAATTTCACAGCTCGAGAATTTGCGTTACAAGTGTGTAGAAACAAAATCCTATAAATATAATAGCGTCCAAAAAATTTTCGCCTGCATTGTGATACATTCACGCATTTACACGCATTTCATAACTCTTAAAGTACAATTCTCAGCTTATTGATCATAAACATACCTCAACAGCATAATACACATCGTCATCGTAATAATAACATCATAACAGATCAGTCACATCTCAGAATCGTCGCAGCTTCTTTCAATAATTTCAAGACCTTCAATAAAGTCATCTACCTCAAACGTACTTCAAAAATCATGATCCCTTACCAAATACATCGTTCAATGCTCTCATAGTATCACAGTGGTTCCGAAAAATATGAACAGTTCACAAAGTACAGACAAAATACAATTTCATAAATGTGAAGTTATCCAACTGTGTAATTATGTAAACATCGGTCACTGATGTAGTAAAATAAATGTTTGTCTCTCTCAGTTGAATGATCAGATAGCTGTGTAATTTATGTGTTAGAGAAATATGGTAGCGATGTGTATAAAGTTGTATAAGCAAATACCATATTAGCTAGGGCTCCTTGTGCTTGCCAGACACATGGTACACAAAGTAGGCGTGTACCCCCTGAGGATTAATGTAATTATACCCTTCAGGTGTTACAGATTACAGCAATGGAATGAAATGTATCACAGAAAACTTTCTTTGTAATTCAAAAATTTTTAAAAATAAATGTTTTAAGTACAAGATTGATCACTCAAATGAGTGTCCTGTAGCGCTAAATTGTGCATCATGTTGTAACATAGTCTCTGTCATTACTTAAGGGTAAAAAATGTGCCAAGTGTCGTAATTATCGTCGTCCGTAAGCAAAGTTCTGTGGAAGTCAATGTACTTACCTTGTAATAAACAAAAGCGAAATGCTATGCATATAGATATCGTAGTTATTACATACAGTACTGTGACCAAGGAAGTACTACACTGTAACGTATTGTTGTGCTACAAAAAAGGCAGTCTTATTGTAGCTATGCCACAAAGTTACTACTAAAACGTGTTTTAGTTTCCAGAAGAATTCAGAAAAACTGTGCAGATATAAAGCAGATATAGCACAAAAGCAACAATGTAAATTGTGTCACACATCAGTAGCGTCGTGATATAATCATGTAGCTGTCAAAGAAACCAAATGCTAAGTCATCTTTAATCCCACAGAAAGTATTTCAAATGAAGAATGTCTTTTCAAGTAAACCGAAATGTTGCATGAAAATCTCACTAGCAGTACTGGTATATGTTCTAAGTATGTGAGCCTTATAGTCATTACGTAATCGTGCAACTAACAAGCAAGAATGTACACACACAATAACACTGTGTCGTCTGTTCACTACAACAATACACTCGTAAATACTGTCTAAATATGTTCTCTAGGTTCTAGACTGTATAGTTAACTTCAAAACATTGTTGCAAGTTAACAGTTTCTCAGTGTGACAAATTGTACTAGTAGCGTGAAGTGAAAAATTTTATGGCAAAGACTAAGTTAAAAAGCAGATTATCTTTCAATAAACGGTTTTACATGTGAAATGTGGTGCAATCCTTTACTCTTCCTAGTACGCAGAGTTTCAACTTCAAAGCAACTATCATGTAGTATACGTCGGTAAGGAATGCCAAAATTTTTCTCAAGGTTAACGACTATGTTATTTTTCTCTGAGCCAGCTGGTGCATGTGGCTGCCTGCGGTGCGAGTCATTGTCTGTCTCTTTGTTGGCGCGCGTCGTTATTGGGATTAGGAGACCTAACTTCTACAAATTCTCTTGTCGAGAGGGCCCTGCCCTGTTTGAATCCCGCCAGTTTTGATGGAACTCAGGTCTGTCGTTTTGTGGGTAGTTTACATAGTTTCTTGTTTGTTGGTCATGTGGTGGAGAATTTCTCCCGGAATCATAACTGCGCGGTGGACAGTTGCGTCTGAAGTTATTCTGTCTCCCTTGATAATAATTATTTTGGTTCCCATATTGTCTGTTTCTCTGATTGTCTCTGCGATAGTCATTCCTGTGGAGAGGTGATCTTTCCCTGTAATTATTACTACTCTGCCAACGGTTATCATATGGGTGGTGTCTGTTGTGGTCACGATTTACTTTGTAAGAATAGCCTTGTCGTGTCCAGTTATTATTTCTGTCATCGCGGAATTGTGACGGATGTGACCTGTAATTGTTATGCTCCTGTTTTCGCGTTCCGCGATTGTTAGTGTCAATTTACAATTCTTGTAACAGTCCCTGAAAAGCTTCAATGTCGTCTTTGCAACGTCCTGCCAAAATAATATGTCGTAAATGTTCAAGCAATTTGATTAAGCAAATGCGGATGAGTTCTGTGGGGCTGTATGGGTTTGAAAGATACTGATTCTTATGTAACATGTCTTCGAAATATTTGACAAGACTGGAAAGTTCAGATTGTTCGAAATGTTTCATCATTATGAGGCTATGTTTTACTCGGTCTTGTGTAGCTTGAGACCAATATGCTGAGAGGAAGGCATGATAAAATTCTCCTTCACTGTGACAATCGTGAATGACAAATCACATTCTTACAGCTGGTTCATTCTCTAAATAGCCACACATAAATTCTAATCTGTGCTCTAATGACCATTTGGGAGGAAAACAATGAGAGAATTGATGAAGCCACGCTTGTGGATGAATGTCGTTGCCAGAATTCTTAAATGTTTTGAATGTACGTGTAGTAATGAACAGCTTATAGTCAAAATCATCGTGTCGGCGAGTCGCATATCGTCATTGTTACGTCGTGTCGGCGGTTCCATCTCAAAATTCGGTGCACCTTGCCAATTTCTTTCATAATTTCCGAAATGCCCTGTGTTATTATTTTGTGGCTTTTCCGTATTTCTAAGTCCCTCTTCCTGTGTTGGCGCGCGAGTCTCCCCTGAAATATGTAATTCTTGTATTACTTGTGCCAACTGATCTGGTACTTCCCGGATTTCTCTTTTGTGTTGCGTATTAATTTGATTCTGATTTTGTTTGAATTTCTTAATTTGTTCATACTCTTCTGTGTCAGTGAAGGCTACAGGTCTTGTGTCATTCAGATCATCATCCACCTTTGTAGATAAGTTAGTGAACTGATCCGAAAGTTCGGCTACTTTCTCCGATAGTGAATTTATTTCCTCAGTGTGTTTTTCTGAACCAAGTTTCACAGTGTCCATTTGCGTTGAAATCGTATCTACTGTGTCCTTTAAGTTTTCCTGAGTTTTTGCAAGTTGCGTAACCAAATTGGTAGATGCAACTGAGTCAATTTTTAGCTTGCAAGGTCTCATGATTTTCATGAACAATAGTTTGCAGTTCTTTTATGGCTGCTTCGTGATTCTGTAATGTATTTTCATGCCGCGAAAAAAAGGTTGGAAATGCTCACAAATTTGTGTTTTTACGTCATTACAGACTTTCTGACATTTAGTTCAGTAGTTAATTCTTCACGTGTTTGTTCAAGCATGGGGTGAAGATTTTGCTCCATTGCGTCTAACTGTTGCTGTGTTTGTCTCTGGTGTTGTTCCATTGTGTCTAACTTTTGAAGATTTTGTTCCATTGTGTCTAACTTTTGAAGATTTTGTCCCATTTGTTTCTGATTTTGTTCAAGCGTTCTGTCTAACTTTTGTAGCCTTTGTCCCATTTGTTGCATTAACTGTAATAACAATGCACTGGTGTCTGAAACATGTTCCTCAGTGCTATTCGGCAGTGCATTTGAAACGGCAATATTCGCATTTTGGAAAGCAGAAAATGTGTCTTGAGTTATTTGAGAAAACGGTGGGGACGCAAAACCTGAATCTACAGTATTTGCAAGATTGTGTCCTGTCATTTCGGATTCCTGAGGCGAGCTGTTGCCGACCGATCGATCGATAATGCTTCCCTGTTCACTATTTGTTTCACTGTCTACGCCATTATTTGCCGCCCGCTCCATTCCCTATGCATAATTACCAAATTACTACTTTGAATGTCTGTTAATTCGTTACACAGTGGTGCTGATATTTCTCAGTTTACTTTGGAGCCTAGTGTTACGTTCTTCACACGCCGTAATTATCACGTATTTCACACGATAACACAGAAAAGCACAATTTGAAGAGCAAAATAAGAAAACACATTAACATAGCACTGAAAATAATATCTCGTTAATTGCAAGCGCAGCTGCGAAATACTTGGTGCAAACCTACATGCATGCCACAACTGTTGTACTGTATAACAGTGAAAAACTACAGCTACAAAGGAAATTCTCTCTATAATTACGCGCTAGCAATAAACAATAGCTACACTAATTACAGAAACTACAAGAAAAAATCAGAAGATTCCAGTGAGGTATCCTCGGCTAAGGGTCGACATATGAAATGTCCCCTTTGAACAATTATACATGACTGTGCTTAAACTGACACACAATATTTTTTAGCGCAACGCGATCTGACTTCCGATAATCCCTACAGGAGAATTGCCCTGACTATATTAACCTATACGTTTCACAAATCACTTACCTCACAAAAATCTTCGTTACTAGAACTACTGCAATACAGCGAGCGCCACTACTGCCAGTTAAAGAAAAGATTCAAACTACTGAAGGCACTAACTACTGATTGGCATAGTTAGCAAAAGAAAGATTTTGATAGAGAAAAAACAATGTATTTACCTTAATAGTGTTCAAAAGTCATTATATATATATATATATATATATATATATATATATATATATATATATATATATATCAGTCCATGATATCCAATATTACAAATTTACTCTTTCTGATGGACACACGTCCAGATCGTCCGCTCTCAAAATTCGACAATCTCTCTCCCCACATCCACCACTGCTAGCGGCTCACCTCCAACTGCGCAACGCTACGCGCTGTTAACATCCAGCTGCCCAACACTACAATAGCGAATATTACAACAGTGCCACCCAGCCACAGACTGCACACAGCACAGCCAGTGATTTTCATACAGAGCGCTACGCGTTGGTGGCGTTACCAATATAAGAACCTAAACAGCCTACTTACAACCTGGCAAATTGTACATCAGACAAATTCTGTAACTCACATAACATACAGAAAAAGGCTACGAAAATAAAAATAAAATTAGCTTAGGGCTGTCATTGGTCGACCTCAACTTATAAAATAGACGATTTCACGTCATTCTCGATGGAAAAAAGAGTCGATGGAGAAACCAAAGAAATCAACTGGCCAGGGGAAATGGCCTGGTCCCCTCCCTCTATGACCTATACACTAATGGCCAGTCCACACCTAACCATATTAAATATTTCCTATTTGCAGATGACCTGGCGATCATTGCTCAAGGGAGGACTTCTGAAGACACAGAGCAGCAGTTGGAGAAAACATTCAAAGACTTGCCAGAATATTATCAAAATAACTCTCCTGAACCAAATCCTTTGAAGACTCATATAAGCACTTTCCACATTCGACCTCCTTAGGCAAAGCGAATGCTTAATGTTTCCTGGGATAATATCACATTAGAACACACAGATAACCGAACCTATCTAGATGTAACGTTGGATAGATCTCTGACATATAACCACTACTGCGTAAAGATCCATCAGAAGATGGTCTATAGAATTAATATTACACAGAAGCTCGTAAATATGACCGATATGGACCAGATCAACCTTCACAAAGAAAGTGGACGTAAGCCTTAATGAAACATATCAAATAATGATGGGGTGTATGAAACCCACTCTCCTAACAAAATTTTGGAGAGCTGCTGGGTTTGTGAGTCCCAATACCTGAAGAATATCTTACCAGTGTAGACAAACCAACAATGATCGACATCCTCTCTTGGGCACTGAACCCGAGCCTGGATGACTGAGATACGTTCTTGAACACAGCCATTGAAGAACCACCACATGACTATACACCAGCACAGGCTCCACAACAAACAGGAAAACATGGAGGACCTGAACTGCATAAGAAAATGGCTGGCCCCAGTGAAAAGAAACATGATCAGGTTAGGTTATGGTAACACCTTGTGTCCTGTCCAGACTGACCCTACAGATGCAACCTCGACCGTTTGTGGCTAGACAAGAAGGAAGCTCTGGATGTGGCCCAATACTAGGCCAAAATACTATGATTTCGTTTTCGGACATGGAAAAGTAAAATAAGTATTCCTTCATCATGGTGAATCGAAGTGCTTATTTAAAAAATAAATTTTATTCACACAGATATAATAAAAATCCCTTTATTATTCTAATTTAGCGTATTTTGACTGTTGTTAGGTGTGTAGTTTCATTTGTGCATAAGAATATTTTATTATGCAACATATAATTGTAAAACTTTCATGTACAATTATCGATGTAATTTCATCCGTGACAAATCCTTTATCTTTGCACGTGGTGAGATACAAGGATGCTACAGAAACTGAACTTATTTGCGGAAACATAACTACTCTGTCCAAATTAGACCACCCACAAAAATCAAATACATTAGTTAAGGCGGAGACTTACTAGTTATCCTGTACCAAATTTTGACGGTCACATTTATGCAAGATAACAGAAACAGAACTTTAATCGTCACTTTCGTGATTACTTCTAAGTACCCAGCAGTACATATATGTGGCGTTTAGACTTTCATGAACCAATAACACGAACTAAAGTTATTATTTGCTCATCATAGGAATGAAAAAACTCGTAACCATCAGAAATATTGTGAATCAAAGTAAAATCAAGTGCCATGCAGTTGTTGACGTACATTCTACTTTGTTGTCATAGATAATAGAATGTTATTCCACAATATTAAATGTTGATACTATTATGTAACTATTGTTTTGTATCACTGTAATACAGATAAATTACGCCATGTGTATTTTAATAAATTTTAGTATCATGCACATAAAAGAAAGAAAGCAACAATACCATTCCTAAAACTACATTCTGTTCTTCTTATAACTGTACTAAGCAGACCGCTTCAGATTGAATTTTATCCTGCTTTGGGCTAATCACTTTTCACGATATTTTCTTGTCACCCTTCGGAAACACACACATGCACACACACACCAGAAGCGACTCGCGGACCCGAAGGAATCATGACATGACGTCGTCTCTCATGCTAGCCAATATCGCTGGTAACTTTCGAACCGCGTATATGCTTTGAACCAAGCCATTCTTTGCTGATACCTTGTACGTGCATGTATAATGGCGGATTTTGTGTTTTTTGTGCGATAAAGCATTTCAATTCGGAAAAGTTTGTATCATGCACTTTTCCTGGTGTGTGCAAGTAAAGCCAAATACGGAAGGTAAGGTGAAGTGTCCACAGGACGGCTACAGTTCTTCATTCAACGTCTTGGCATATATGAGAACACATGCTGCAAAAGCACATGTTTGCAGAGGAAAGAGGGAAGTTTATATTCCAAACAATGTACGTAAGTAACTTCGTATAATAATTTGATGATGTGCATGGAAAATAAAGTGTCTGGTAAATTTACAGAACTTCGTTCTTTGTGCCTACAGTATTCTGATGCACTATATTACACTGTAAAGCTTCTTTCAGTGCATCTATGTGGATTATTTGTGGTAACAACGTGTTCGTATAAGAAATGGGTTTGGTATTTAAGCAGCAATCATCGTAACTTTTGTTGGTCAGAAACTGTATAGTAACTGTATTCATCCTTCAGTACCACTCAAATATTTGATTTCAGTATCAGGTTCCTGCACATTTGAAAGCTTCTGAATGCTCAAAATTACATTAGTGACCATAGTCAGTATTTTTTACAGTAAAATAGCTATGAATTGCATTGACAGACTCCAGATTGGTGAGTTGTGTAATCTGTTTTTGTAATTGATGTTTCAGAGTTTCTGAAGTGAAAGAGGAAGTCCAAAGAAGATAAGACAGCGAGAAGTAGCTTTTGTATGTTTCATGGTTTATAGGTCTACTCGGGAAACTCGCCAATATATATATAAAACGCTTTAAGCTTGGTACCTCGAAGGTGATGTGGAAATCCGATTGTTGTTAATAAAGAAGTTAATTCATTGTTTGCTTCTTTTGACTCCTTTATCGTATTGCCTATAGTTGACAAAATTTAATTGAAATACAGAGTTGATAATTTCAATATAAATTGTACTATGTGCATAGCTATCTCTAATGGCTCTGCTGCTTTTCACAGGTAGAGTATGAATACTCACCAGTTCTTTGGTATGTATGTTTACTAGTCAGTTGTGGCAAAAGAAATCACTGAATCAAAGCATAAATTGCTTGGTAGACATTCATGGCAACTGACTTTTTAGTTATAATTTTACGTTTTTAGGTTACAGTTTATCTTGCTTCTTTTCTTCGCCATAGTTTGGACTTTATTTAACAAGTTTACTGACATGGTTAGTGACCGAGTTTTCACAGCCAGGCCAGGCATATAGCATTAAGCGTGCTGGTCCACTGTTGCTGGTGACAGCAGCAGGATAGTCAATGTGTAAAGTAGGCTCTTGGGAACCTTGAGCATGAAATACATGCATCTATAAAAGTCTTGGCTAAAAAGATACTCCTGGAATGCTAATTACTGTTGGAGCGATTATGCTTTACACAGTTAAATATTTATGTTAAATACGTATCTAAAACTGAATTCGTGGACAACTTTCTAGTCATTTAATCGTTTGGTTTTCTAAGACATTGAAATAAAAATGCTGCAGACCAAAAATCATCTGGAAAACGTAAAGAATATCAGATATAAGTAAATACTTTTGCTCAGTAAGACAGCAGAGCTGTCTGCTGCGACTAAAAGCACTTCCATGTCCACCAACGGGTTAACACTCAAAACAGGGCAGTGCAAGACGTGGTCCCTAGTTTGCTTTGGTTGAAGCAACTAAAATTAAATTCATAAGGTACGCTGGAACTGTGTTATTGGTATATTCCCATATGATTTAAAATGTTTGCATTGAAATGGTGCTGGCAGTGCATAATATATTTTCCAACTGAGAATAGACACTTAAAAATTGATGTGGATGTATATTTCAAGAAACACTCTAGAACCAAACCTGACAATTGTATTGACACACAAGTAAACCCATCTGAATGGCACGCTGGGTTACACAAGCATTAGCTGTAGGTATAGAATAGGTAATTTACTCAGAAAACTTTCCATACAAATTTTATTGTAAAGCACACGAACGTTAAAGGGAAAAATGTAGTGCTTAGATGAGATAAACTTGGGCAGGCTGGAACTGGTTTTGCTAAGATATATGGAAAAAGAAGTGTAGTATTACAATGGCATATTTGGTACAGTTTCCTGTGATTCTGAAGTGCAAATTTCTGGAGAGGAGAGATTTCATTGAACCTGTCCTGTATGGCGCACTTTTTGTTACAGTGCTGGAATGATGTCATCCAGATTTTAAAATTAGGGGCCCAGAAATGAATATTACGTCAGTTTTAATATTTCAAAATAAACACACCTAAAAAAGGAAGCTGAATTAGGACTTTCAAATAAATTGCAAAAATTTTCTTGTTTTGCACATTTACTGCGGCTGGCACTTAAAAGCACAGGGTTAGTGGCTCTTGTTGACACTTATAAGTGTCGGCCACAGCAAACATGTTGAAAATTTCAAAGTAACAAAGTAGTTGTTGACATTTTGATGTTAATGGATAACAGTAGGAACCACAGCAATGAAATAATGTAAATTACTGAAACCAGGAATTAAACAAATGTACAGAGCTTTGAAAACAGTCATTACACACTTTTTAGTCACTTCATATTTATATGCTATAACTAATATAGCAACCTTTTGTTTCCTCGTCTTTGACCTGGGACACATGTCACATCTTACTTTTTTTGCTAGATCAATACTAGGTTTACAAGATACACATTTCAGAATTCTGGAAATTGGTAGTCCTACCTCCTGTGGAAAGTGTGGGTTGATAGCTGTCCCTTCAGATACGGTCTCATCAACTGTCATTTTAGGAACTTGAAGCAAAAATGCGATTCTTCAATTTTCTGTAGTGATGAATATGTCACTCATGTATTTACCACAGAAATATTCGTGGTGATATAGAACAGTGTGACGCCATCTTGTGGAACAACAGCTGGGTAGAGTAAATTGCGCACTTCAAATCTAGTGCATCAATTTCTTCTTAGTTAGTATCACAGTACTCTACTATCTCAGGCTTGTTTGTTGCGATTAGTGTTGCCAACCTAGCGGGTTTTCCACTAAAACTGGTGGTTTCTACCCTCCCATTGGTGGCAAAATATTGTTTCTAGTGGCTGGTGGATTTTATAGTGATTTAGTAGGATCTACATCTACATCTACATCCATACTCTGCAAGCCACCTGACGGTGTGTGGCGGAGGGTACCCTGAGTACTTCTATCGGTTCTCCCTTCTATTCCAGTCTCGTATTTTTCGTGGAAAGAAGGATTGTCGGTATGTCTCTGTGTGGGCTCTAATCTCTCTGATTTTATCCTCATGGTCTCTTCGCGAGATATACGTAGGAGGGAGCAATATACTGCTTGATTCCTCGGTGAAGGCATGTTCTCTAAACTTCAACAAAAGCTCGTGCCGAGCTACTGAGCGTCTCCCTGCAGAGTCTTCCACTGGAGTTTATCTATCATCTCCGTAATGCTTTCGCGATTACTAAATGATCCTGTAACGAAGGGCGCTGCTGTCCATTGGATCTTCTCTATCCCTTATATCAACCCCACCTGGTAGGGATCCCACATTGCTGAGCAGTATTCAAGCAGTGGGCGAACAAGCGTACTGTAACCTACTTCCTTTGTTTTCGGATTGCATTTCCTTAGGATTCTTCCAATGAATCTCAATCTGGCATCTGCTTTACGGACGATCAACATTATATGATCATTCCATTTTAAATCACTCCTAAAGCGTACTCCCAGATAATTTATGGAATTAACTGCTTCCAGTTGCTGACCTGCTATATTGTAGCTTAATGATATGGGAACTTTCTTTCTAATATTCGCAGCACATTACACTTGTCTACATTGAGATTCAATTGCCATTCCCTGCACCATGTGTCAATTCGCTACAGATCCTCCTGCATTTCAGTACAATTTTCCATTGTTAAAACCTCTCGATATACCACAGCATCATCCGCAAAAAGCCTCAGTGAACTTCCGATGTCATCCACAAGGTCATTTATGTATATTGTGAATAGCAACGGTCCTATGACACTCCCCGGCGGCACACCCGAATTCGCTCTTACTTCGGAAGACTTCTCGACATTGAGAATGACATGCTGCGTTCTGTTATCTAGGAACTCTTCAATCCAATCACACAATTGGTCTGATAGTCCATATGCTCTTACTTTGTTCATTAAACGACTGTGGGGAACTGTATCGAACGCCTTGCGGAAGCCAAGAAACACGGCATCTACCTGTGAACCCGTGTCTATGGCCCTCTGAGTCTTGTGGACGAATAGCGCGAGCTGGGTTTCACACGATCGTCTTATTCGAAACCCATGCTGATTGCTACAGAGTAGATTTCTAGTTTGCAGAAAAGTCATTATACTCGAACATAATACGTGTTCCAAAATTCTACAACTGATCGACGTTAGAGAAATAGGTCTATAGTTCTGCACATCTGTTCGACGTCCCTTCATGAAAACGGGGATGACCTGTGCCCTTTTCCAATCATTTGGAACGCTACGCTCTTCTAGAGACCTACGGTACACCGCTGCAAGAAGGAGGGCAAATTCCTTCGCGTACTCTGTGTAAAATCGAACTGGTATCCCATCAGGTCCAGCGGCCTTTCCTCTTTTGAGCGATTTTAATTGTTTCTCTATCCCTCTGTCGTCTATTTCGATATCTACCATTTTGTCATCTGTGCGACAATCTAGAGAAGGAACTACAGTGCAGTCTTCCTCTGTGAAACAGCTTTGGAAAAAGACATTTAGTATTTCGGCCTTTAGTCTGTCATCCTCTGTTTCAGTACTATTTTGGTCACAGAGTGTTTGGACATTTTGTTTTAATCCACCTACCACTTTGATATAGGACCAAAATTTCTTAGGATTTTCTGCCAAGTCACTACATAGAAATTTACTTTCGAATTCATTGAACGCCTCTCGCATGGCCCTCCTCACATCACATTTCGCTTCGCGTAATTTTTGTTTGTCTGCAAGGCGTTGGCTATGTTTATGTTTGCTGTAAAGTTCCCTTTGCTTCCACAGCAGTTTTCTAAGGCGGTTGTTGTACCACGGTGGCTCTTTTGCATCTCTTACGATCTTGCTTGGCACATACTCCTCTAACGCATATTGTACGATGGTTTTGACCTTTGTCCACTGATCCTCAACACTATCTGTACTTCAAACAAAACTTTTGTGTTGAGCCGTCAGGTACTCTGAAATCTGCTTTTTGTCACTTTTGCTAAACAGAAAAATCTTCCTACCTTTTTTTTAATATTTCTATTTACGGCTGAAATCATCGATGCAGTAACCGCTTTATGATCGCTGATTCCCTGTTCTGCGTAAACTGTTTCAAATAGTTCGGGTCTGTTTGTCACCAGAAGGTCTAATATGTTATCGCCACGAGTCGGTTCTCTGTTTAACTGCTCAAGGTATTTTTCAGATAAAGCACTTAAAAAAATTTCACTGGATTCTTTGTCCCTGCCACCCGTTTTGAACGTTTGAGTCTCCCAGTCTTAGTTACCGAAAATGCTATCTCTCAATCACCAAGCTATTTATATGTTTAGAAATATGTTATTTCTACTTTATTTGGTTTCAGGAGTATTTAACTTTTACTGCAGAGAAAAAACTGATGCATTACAATGTGACATCAAACGAACCGTCATACTCTATAACTGCATGTGGGGATTCCCTGTAGAATGAACAGGATTTAGTAGCACCTATACCCGGGCCACTGGAACCTGTTACTTCAAGTTCACTCCCCAAGCGCCGTAAAACTGTCAATTTAACTGACAAACAAGTGAGGAACGTGAGGAGCTGCATCTTCTGAACCAATAACAGCATCCCAAGAAAAGCCACTTCCGGTGTCGATGCTCCCACGTTGCCAGCTTCCGTGTAAACATGTTAGTGCGCGATCGCTTGTGTTGGTGTTGGTGTTGAGTTCGCTCTGACTATAGTCTCTGTTTATGAAACAATGTCACTAGAACGACGTCGTTCACCAAGCGAGAATCCGTTGCGCCGTGGAGTGCCATTAAATAGTCAGGCTTTGGAGTTGCTTCTGAGGACACGTGAGTTTTATGAGCCAGAAAAAAAAATTGTTTCTGTTCATGGGCATGCGTCGATTCCTGCCGATGAAGTTATAGAGCATACCTCGAAAACTCTAGGACTCAGTCAGAGCACAATTATAAGGCCGGCCGCGGTGGTCTAGCGATTCTAGGCGCTCAGTCCGGAGCCGCGCGACTGCTACGGTCGCAGGTTTAAATCCTGCATCGGGCATGGATGTGTGTGATGTCCTTCGGTTAGTTAGGTTTAAGTAGTTCTAAGTTCTAGGGGACTGATGACCATCGATGTTAAGTCCCATAGTGCTCAGAGCCACAATTATAAGGAATGATGTGCTACTTCAAGACTTACAAGATACTGAAGTAAACAGTGCGGAACAAAGCCCCTGTGTGAAAAAGAGTGTGTTTTTAAGTACTCCGGGAAAGAAAAAAAAGGAGCCCCGTCCAGTTACAGATACTGATCCGATGCAATTCGTCGGCACATATACAGACGTTATAGAAAGAAAGAATACCCCGCAATAGCGAAGTTGCTAATTTCTTTAAAAGAAAGTGAACTTTTCTCAGGCGGCAAAACGTCACTTAAGATGGTATTAAAAAGTATAGGCTTTCGTTTTAAAAGGTTAGACGGACGAAAACTCTTACTTGAAAAACCTTACGTCGTTGCAGCTCGTAACATTAGCCACATTAGCCACTAAATGAGTATCTCTGTTTTGCACAGAATAACGGCAATTTTGTGTAGGCTTCGTTACGTACATTTAGCATAATTTAATATAAACGATTTATCACCCAGTTTTAGTTGTAACTTATTTCTTAAATTACCTGGAATAGATCTTGAAATTAAACAATGGAAACTCCAGGTTGGATTATCAGCAATGTAAGGAAGAGATAGATTGAAACTTCCTGGCAGATTAAAACTGTGTGCCCGACCGAGACTCGAACTCGGGACCTTTGCTTTTCGTGGGCAAGTGGTCTACCATCTGAGGTACCGAAGCACGACTCACGTCCGGTCTCACAGCTTTATTTCTGCCAGTATCTCGTCTCCTACCTTCCAAACTTTACAGAAGCTCTCCTGCGAACTTTGCAGAACTAGCACTCCTGAAAGAAAGGATACTGCGGAGACATGGCTTAGCCACAGCCTGGGGGATGTTTCCAGAATGAGATTTTCACTCTGCCGCTGCATGGGTGATGAAGATGAAGGAGGAGATGAGGACTACCATCCAGGAGGATTCTAACATATTTTTTATGTATCAATTGGCTGTGTACTAAAATTTTTTCTTTAAACCCAATTTTGTCAAAATGACATTTTTCAGCATAAAAGCCCCTTTTTCTCAGAAACTTCTGGATCTAAATTAATTAATTATTTGCCACATAACATGATGTTGCAGCTCTACTTTAGTAATATTTACTGTAATAGTTAAAATTCAAAGAATTAAAATTCTGAAAATTGACATAAAAAAAATTATATGTTTAGGAAAAAAATCATATCTTTTTCCAGTTGTTATTTTAAAGTGATTGTACAGCAATACAGTCACAAAACATGGGAGAACATGTGATAAAAACACCACAGTTATATACTCAACACTTCCTGAGAAAACCGGCATTTATACAACCAATTTAACATTGTCGAGATTGGGTGGTATGACTCTCCTTAAACAACGTAACTGTAATGCTGTATTTCGAACATTACGCAACTGTTTTTCCTACTCCTCTGCATTACATACATTTTTCTACATTAGAGCTAGCTGCCGTTCATCACAAAAACTAGAAACTTTGTCCAAGTCATCTTGTATCCTCCTAAGGTCACTCAACTAGGACACCTTCCCATACACCACACCATCGTCAACAAGGAGCTGCAGTTTGCTGCTCATCCTGTCTGCCAGATCATTCACATATACAGAGAATAACAGCAGTCCTATCGCATTTATCTGGGCACTCCTGATGATACTCCTGTCTCTGATGAATACCTGCCATCGTTGAAAATGTACTGGGTTCTATTACTTAAGAAATCTTTGAACTACTCATATATCTGGGTACTTATTCAGAATGATATTCATTATACGATGGTCTGCCCCCAGTAGCTGAGTACTCAGCGTGACAGAATGTCAGTCCTAAGGGCCCAGATTCGATTTCCGGCTGGGTCAGAGATTTTCTCCGCTCAGGGACTGGGTGTTGCGTTGTGCTAATCATCGTCATTTCATTGCCATCGATGTGCAAGTCGCCGAAGTGGCGTCAGATCGAAAGACTCGCACCCGGCGAGCAGTCCACCTGATGGGAGGCCCTAATCACACGACATTTACATTTTTATTATCCGATATGAGTGATGGTGCTGCAAACCACGCTGGACAGCAACATAAATATAACCTATGAACGCAGAGAATGTCACCTTAGCGTATGCCATCTCCATTATGTCATCATGATATAGTTTAGCCAATCAGGTGCTGTCCACTGGGCATAAAAGTGTGAGCCTCACCAGTTTTATGACAATCAGACTTAGTCCCTGCTGATGGTGATGGAGGCTGTTCTGAAAAGCTTGAGATTTTATACAAATTTGCTGTGGAAAGCTAACAGAACTTTTTAGCCATGTGAGCAAAATTATTGTGTAAAACCAATAGCTCAGCAACTAACAAAAATCTCTTCAGGGTCCTTGGGAGTCTTACTGTTACATTACTTCATAATAGTGTTTGTTGTTCATAGCAGGGGTAAGTTTACTATGTTCAGTGAGATTAACTTGCAAAATAGTGGAAGTAAAAATAATGTCCATGTAAACTATGTATCCCCGCCTACGATTCAGAATGGAATTTTACATTCTGATTTGAAAGTCTTTAACAGGTTGCTGCTAGGCATCAGGAAGAAAACTGGAAATCCTAATATATTAAAAAAATATTTTCGTTAGCTTCTCCTTCTATAATTAATTATAATTACGCATAATGTTTCGATTCAAGGATGCATATGCTGGTTAACACTAAGGTTCATATTAAACAGAACCTCAATGTTACCATTATATCTAAGGCTGACAGTACTCTTTGTAAAATTATGAAATGCTTTGTATGAAGTATGAGAGAAAAACAGCACTTGAATAAAGAATTATTTCTAGCTTTCAGCACTATTAGTTCCTTCCTCCTGGAAGATGGATATGTTTTTCAAGATTGACAATGAGGAGAAGATCACGTAGACCACCTGTGTAGAACAGTTGTGTGACCCATTTATGAGTACTGTTCCAGTGTTTGGGATCCCCACCAGGTCAGATTAAACCAACACATTGAAGCGACTCAGAGATGGGCTGCTAGACATGTTACCAGTAGGTTCAAACAATGTGTGAGTATTATCAAGATGCTTGGCAAACTCATATGGGAATCCTTCGGGGGAAGACAATGTTATTTTTTCAGAACATTATTGAGAAAATTTAGAAGATATGAGAAATCAGGGCTCATATGGAGGCATACAGATAGCCTTTCCTCCCTCACTCTATTTGCGAGTGGAACAGGAAAGAAAATGATTTGTAGTGATACATGGTACCCTCCACCATGCATCATTTGGTTGCTTGTGTAGCATGTTTACATATTAAAATATGGAAGAAAATTGTGACCGCCTTCTACATTAAAAAATCTTAGTTGAAACTAACCTAAAACTTTGTGATTTATTTCAAATGTTTCGTTGCACATTTATCTGTAGGGGAAGAGTGGGAGAATGGGAGATTATTTAAATAATTCATTCTCATTGATTTCCAACAGACTCTACAACAAAGTTAATGACAGATAATGTTACATCCATCTTTGATGAACATAAATGCACGAAAATGTACAGCATAGTTCACCCCAACAACAATTTATGAAGTGTGCTGTAAGTTAGTACAAATGTCCCATACCTGAGGGAGGAAGGGGACAGAACTACAGAGGTATGGGACGATATCATAGCTAGTTTATCAAGATTCTGTTGAAGATAATACTTCATTGGTCTACAGCACTACTGTACATTATACATTGAAAGATTTACAGAAAATGTATACAAAGATGTTCAGTGTTTCCAGAATGTATACAAACATGTTCAGTGCTTCCAGAAGATAATGGATCTGGTAACTTCATTAAAATGTCTGTTTTTTCCACAACACACACATCTTTTTCAACTGGAAGATAGAATTTGGAAACTCTACTTTTTCCGCATAAATTTAATTTCGACTACTTCATTTGGATCACACTTAATTATTCTCCCTGCGTAATAAACCAAATTTTTTGTAGAAAACTTCACACGAATAAAGTCTTCTTCCTTAATCTTCATCAAATTGCCTTCCCAGTCTATTTCTTCCATTTCATCTTCCTCAGAGCTCAGGAACATGTCAAGATCATCATCAGTGTCTTCCTATATGACATCTTCTGATGAGTCAGAATCGTCATCAAGTGCTTTCGTTTTTGAAAG
This sequence comes from Schistocerca americana, assembly GCF_021461395.2. Classification (NCBI taxonomy): domain Eukaryota; kingdom Metazoa; phylum Arthropoda; class Insecta; order Orthoptera; family Acrididae; genus Schistocerca; species Schistocerca americana. The sequence continues at coordinate 638,361,186 of NC_060119.1, read as the reverse complement.
ATTTCTTACAACTTTAGCCACTTTAGGTCTAAGCCTACTTGATTTTTCTGATTGCTTGGTTTTCCGTTCACATGCTAATCTTTCTGCCTCTGCCTTTTTTGGAGTGCTATTTAAAATCCAACTTTTAGTTCCCTTCCTTCCTCTTTTAGCTTCTTTCCATGCCTCTGATTCCGGAAAACGATGATCCTGTTCCGGGCTTGTTGCTTGTATCACTGAAGGACTGCCCACTGTGCATTATTTTTCAACAACAACAGAAGAAACTTGTGAAGAAACACTTGACTGAATGGATTGTTTAGATGTGATAGGTTCTTGTCCATCTGATTCTAGGGAAACTTGCAGAGATGGAAGAGGGCTATCAGTTACAGAAGACATCAAATATAAAAAATTCTGCCTCAGTGAAGGGCTCACTGTTATATGGATATATGCCAGATTTCCTAAAGCCAGAAAGAATAGTATTCTGTGTGACAGGCGAAGGGTATGCAATATATGGAAATAGCTTTTCCTGGGTGATTTAGTAACCAGTCATTACGAATTCTGTTGTAATGACTTTTAAATTGAGTAAACACTGACACTTCAAGAGGCTGGAGTCGATGGCTATAATGTGGTGGAAAAGTTAACAAAGTAACTCCATTTTCCTTTGCTGTAATGACAATATATACAGCTACATGGCTCTCATGATTATCCAGAATTAGCAGTATAGGTTGACTCTTGCTGCACTCCATATGGTCAGTTATGTGCTCTAAACACTGCTTGAAAAGTACACTGGACATCCAACCTGTCCTGCTAGTTAGTGCAAGACTTCCTGGAGCAGCACCCTTTAAAAAGAAATTTTATACATAATTCTTGGAAAAATAAAAACTGGAGGCAAAGTATTTACTGTGAATAATTCCATAATTTGCTCCCCTCTTTCTGCAGATGTTACCTGACTTACTTGTTTTTCACCACACTTTGTAGCAACCTTAGGTGGTGTATTGACTGTAGATATTCCTGTTTCATCACAATTGAATAAGCGATCTGGTGTAAGTTCATATTTCTCATAAACAGACTTGAGATTATTTAAAAAGAGATCAACATTTGGTTTGTTAAACCTGGTTGCTAGCTCTAAACTTTTTGCTTCTGGGGTCATCAACGATAGTTCCTTGTGTTGTCCCATGAAGCCTTTGAACCAATCATGTCCTACCATTTTTGTTGCTGCCCAAGATTTATGGATTTTGCAGTGTAAAGCACAAGCATACTGGTAACCAAGAATTCTCACCTGAATTGGAGTCAAGCCAAAATGCATTCTACTAGCAGTCAAAACATACTCCACTAGTGCTGACTCCTGATCTGTGGAAAATACCAAGCCACATACCAAATAACATTAAAAGACAATGCTCTCCTTATCGTCTGCTTGGGAATATTTCTGAAGATGATGGTGAAGTGCTGATCTGGAGATCCCAAATGATTTTTCCACGTGTCTTATGCTATGACCCTTGTTGACTTCCATTATAGCTTCCAAAATGAGACTCTCAGCTGCAGCCATCCTGTCAGGGAATTTCTTGATCCATTTATGGGGCATTATGTCCTGTAATATCAAACAGACAATGTATAAGAACAGTAACACAATGATTAGAGTGGGAGGAATGGGACACTGTCCCACTCCTCCCTGGACTGGAAGTCGCAGTCTTTCTTTAGGAGCACTTTCATATGTAAGAGTCAAAAACATAAACTTAAAAAATTACAAAATATTATTTGCTGATTCTGGAACATAACCAATGATCCGACATTCGAATTCACATATTCAAGTCACTCTAAACAATGAATATTTAAGAAACAGTTGAGTTGTTTTCTGTGACGAATTCTTAGCTTTTATGAGCGAAAATCGATTATGTTCTCTCCTCACCTAACAACATGAGATTCATTGAACAAGATGGAACAGGAACTACATCAGATTAACACCATCTGTTGAGGACGTACTGAACTAACAATTCAAACGAAATGGGTGGGAAATTTGAACCATCCCATTCCTCCCACTTGGATTAGATTAGTTATTCATTCCATAGACCCACAAAAGAGGGAATCCTCCTGGGTGTGGAACATGTCAGATAAAAACATTACAAAAATGTAATTAGAAAAACTTGAGTTTCATTAATTTTAATGATACTCATTCAATAAACAGTAAAATTATGTACATTAATTTAATTTAAACTTCTAATATTTACAGGTTTAATACTTACATCTGCTTTCATTAAATCCACCATTCAGACATTTCTAAGTTTCTTGGCTATTACAACCAAGTATTGTCAAAAACTAAAGTAAATTATTCATTTCAGTGATCCTCACTTAAGAGCAGTCAGATTATGTAAAAGATTTAAACTTCCACTATTTACAGACTTAAGACTTACACCTTTCCATACATCCATCATTCACACAGTAAGTATAATAAATGTTCGTGAAAATGGTCTACTGCACTTGTTGAGAAACTCGTGGATGGAATGGAAGGAGTTGGCCACCAAAAATGTTTTAAAATTATGTTTAAATTGTGCCCTAGTCTGAAACTAAACTCTTCATGGTTGCTGGTAACTTATTGAAAATATGCTTTGTTGAATACTGGACTCCTTTCTGGGCAAGAGTAAGTGATTTTAAATCTTTATGTATATTGTTCTTATTCCTAGTATTGATACTGTGTACTAAGCAGTTACTTGGAAAAAGAGATGTATTATTTACAACATACTTCGTTAAGGAATAAATATACTGAGAAGTTGCGGTTAATATGCCCAATTCTTTGAATAGGTTTCGACATGATGTTCTTGGATTTACACTACTCATTACTCTTATTGTACGCTTCTGTACTCTAAAATTTTTTTCTCTGTTTGTGGAGTTACCCCAAAATATAATACCATATGACATAATCGAGTGAAAATAAGCAAAATATGCCAGTTTCTTTATATTTATATCTCCTATGTCTGACATCATTCGCATTGCAAACACAGACTTGATTAGGTGCTTTAGCAGTTCGTTAGTATGTTGCTCCCAACTGAATTTATTTTCAAGTTGTAATCACAAGGATTTTAAACTCTCAACTTCTCCTATTCCCATGTCATCATATTTTATACACACACCAGAAGGAATTCTCTTGGAAGTTCTGAACTGCATATAGTGGGTCTTTTCAATGCTTAATGACAGTGAACTGGCTATGAACCACTTATTAATGTCAGTAAAAATTTTATTAGCTGCACTTTCTAAATTTATATTTGATTTACTATTTATTGCAATGTTTGTATCATCTGCAAATACGACAAACTTGGCATCTGGTAATGTAACAGATGACAGGTCACAAGGAAACAGTAGTGGACCTAGTATGGAACCTTGGGGAACACCACATGCAATTTCTTCCCAGTCAGGTGATGTCCGATTGCCTACTGCTGAAGTGTTACGTAATGACACCCTTTGTTTTCTATTAGTAAGATATGACTGAAACCACTTTGCAGCACTACCAGTGCCGCCATAATATTTTAATTTACTTAAAAGAATGCTGCGATTCACAGCCTTTGACAGGTCACAGAATATTTCAGTTGCCTCTAATTTGTTGTCCAATGAATTAAGGACATTTTTGCTGTAAGTGTAAATAGCTTTCTCTCAATATCAGAACCCTTAAGAAACCCAAACTCTGACTTTGACAGTATGTTATTTTCACTAAGGTGCTTAAGTAGACGCTTGAACATAACCTCTTCAAAGATTTTTGAAAAAGCTGGCAAAAGTGAGATCAGTCTGTAATTTGATGGCATTTCTTTGTCCCCTTTCTTGTGGAGAGGTATAACTTCAGCATATTTAAGCCAGTCCAGGAACGTTCCTGTGACAAGTGATTGATTACACAAATAAATTAAGATATGACTAAGCTCACATAACACTCTTATTAACTTTGTTGATATGTTATCATAATCACTAGAATTCTTTGATTTCAAGGATTTTATGATGGATTTTATTTCTTTGAGGGAAGTAAGTGTCAATTTCATTTTACTGAGATTTCTAGTGTGCAGAGGTGTCAGATATTGCGTTGCATTATTTATTGAACCTGACAACCCCATGCTGTCAGTAACAGAGACAAAATGCTTGTTTAAATCGTTTGTAACACAACATGCATTTGTTACCAGGGTTTCATTTATTTTTTAGAGCTATTTGGTCCTCCTCATTTCTGGTCCTATCTGTCTGACTTAACTGTATCCCATATTGTTTTTATTTTATTGCTGGATGTATTTATCTTCTTCTCATAATGTAGGTGTTTAGATTTTTGGATAAAATTCTTCAATATTTTTCAATAATTTTTGTAATGAGCTGTAATTCTAGTATCAAAGGTGTCCCTATGTATCAGATAGAGATTCCTCTTTGCCTCAGATGATATCTTTATCCCTTGTGTGATCCATGGTTTCTTATTAGACTTCTGCTTAATTTGAGTTACCTTCAGGGGAAAACAATTTTCAAATAAGTTGCTAACTTTATTAATGAATGTTTCATCATCTTTCGTGCGTGCACTCGTGACAGCGATAATTCTTCTTGCGATATTTCGGCTAGAAACCTCCCAGCCATTTTCAAGGCGAGTCGGAGACTGAGTTCATAGCGTTTGCGCGTGCCTATTTATACGGAGAGTCACGTGATACAAAGCTGCTGAGGATTAAAAGCGCATGCGTCAAACATATCAAAGTCGCCACTACTGCGCTAGTCATAGATAAGATGTATATAGCAAAGATAAACATATAAGCGCAGAGTGCAAACAAAATAGTGCTGCTGCGAATCCACCGGGCTTATAAATAAATAATTAATCTTTAAAAGTGGTAACATCTGTCGGAAGTGAAGATGCAGAAATTATTTCCGAACGAAGGTGTGAAATAAGCGGTTTCCAAGCATTGTCAAGATGAAATCCTTCGTCATGGTGTAGCAGGTTGTCGGCTAGTTGTATTTCTACAGCTTCCTTAACAACTGAGTCCCAGAACGATGAAGCAGTAGTTAAAATCTTAACATCTTTATAATCTATGGCATGGCCAGTAGAAATGCAATGTTTGGCAACTGCTGATTTGTTGGACTGAAGAAGACGTGTGTACGGCTGGTGTTCGACGCATCGTTCCTGTACAGTGCGCGTGGTTTGCCCTATGTAACGTTTGCCACACTCACAAGGGATTTCATAAACTCCCGCCATTCGCAAGAGCAGATCATCCATAACGGATCCCAACAAGGCTGCAGTCTTAGCTGGTGGGCGGAATATCACATCTACCTTATGTTTCTTCAAGATTCTAGCGATTTTAGAAGAAACATTACCCACGTATGGGAAAAAGGCTGTAGATTTTACTTCCCTTTCCACTTCCTCATCCTTTTCCTGTGATAAAAACTGCAGAAAAATCACAGGAAAAATTCAAGGGGCGTTCCACTACGTATCTTTAACCACATTTGATTCAATTTTCCGCATTTGTTACTGCTGGTATGGAGGCAAAGACAAATTCGTACTGCAAATGTGTCATTGGTAGTTACATTAGTAAGCTGCACTTAATACATTAAAAAACTTTTAGAGTCATTGTCCTGAATGCGTAATATGTGTTATGCTATAAATCACTCTGCCATTCTACTAATAATTCGTAATCAGTTGCCTTCAATCAATCACGTATGACTCTAATCATAACTCTACGCTGCGGATTAGTATGTCACCATAATTGACATTACTCACATACGAAAATGTTTCTACATTTAATTTTTTTAACGGAAATTCATTCAAACAATCTGGATTGACTTGACGTTCCAAAATGACAGCTTAAGACAAGTCTGTATAAAGGCTGTCGCCAACAGGTGACGTCACTTATGTCAACAGAGCTGCTTACAGGTCTAGTCACGAGGCAGCTCTGTCACTGTCAAGTTTTCGGCCTTTCTGATGACGTCTTGAAGCGATACCTCGGGGTCCACGAGACGCACGTGACTCCACCCAGAAGCAGAAGTCGAAACACCATAATCTATGGTAGGGCAAAGTAGTGGAGACACAAAATTAAACAGAGGTGGTGTTAAACGAATGGTGGGACCGAAGTGTGCCTATTTCCCAATGCATTTTCGATGACGCCACTGAAGTGATGTTACTGCAGTTGAATGTTTGTTTTGTTATAGCTCAGTTTACACAAGCATCGAAAACTTGCAGCTGCACTAGTTTGTGGCTCCATTTTGTGCAGGAGCATCTTTGAAGTGCCAGAGTTTTCCATTGGCTGCACTGAATTGTGCGGTTGTCAAAGTTGTATTCGAATGGGTGAAGTTGTGATATTGTAACGAATTACGGAATGGAAGAGAAAACCAATATACGCGAGATAATAGCAACATTAAGTGACCACACGGAAAGAATATTATGTAAGGTAAACGAATTTTACAGTTTCTAATACAACAAATTTATGCGATTATTGTGTAGTCTCGATGAAAATGCATTAATTGTTAATCTTTTTTCTGTTTTGTGTATCAAGAGACGACAGGAGTTGAAGGACGATGAGGTTGTGGTGAAAGGGGTTATTGACAGACTTAATTCTCTGAATTATGTTCGAAATACAGGGTGGCCAGATAAAGAGGAGATCCTGAATGCTTATCAAAAGGCTCGAGAGGTAAGTATATAATGATATATATAATTTCAGGTAGGCCGGTTTGTGTGGCCGAGCGGTTGTAATCGTTAGTTTGGAACCGCGCGACCGCTACGGTCGCAGGTTCGAATCCTGTCTCGGCCATGGATGTGTGTGATGTCCTTAGGTTAGTTAGGGTTACGTAGTTCTAAGCTCTAGGGGACTGATGACCTCCGAAGTTAAGTCCCATAGTGCTCAGTGCCATTTGAATTTCAGTTAGTGATAGAACATCAATGAAAATATTATGTTAGTCACTTGATATGCCGGCTGGCAAAGTGGCATTGACTACAAACTCCTGCTGTAGGCTTTGATCTCTCCGAGGAAATATTTTTCAAATATATTTATTCTTCTGTTTATTTAAATTGCGAAGTAGTGTAATGTCTAGAAATAGTGACGGCTCACTTCTCTTGCTTCGGTATCCAGGGCAACAATGACTTCCAGGTAAATGCCGTGATGGTTCCTTTGAAAGGGCACGGCCGACTTCCTTCCAAATCCATCCTATGGGACCGATGACCTCACTGTTTGGTACCCTCCCCCAAATCAACCAACCAACCAACAGTGACTTTTACCTGTTAATAAATTCAGTATGTGTGTACGCTGCTGCCACTGGTTCTCAGATATACATCTTTGACTGGCGGGTCATACCACATCAAAGGGATCAATATTAAAAAGTACCCCCACTCGACCATCTCCAAATCTAATGAAATTTGGTGTGAAGGTTCTACAATGTCTTTGGTGCTTATATACCAAATTTCAGTCTAGGGGGCAGGCCGTGCTATTTTTTTGTTTTCTGTGAAATCTGGGTAGTAAAAAACTTTAATTATAAATGGAAAACTAGGGCACAACATACATACTGCAAACTGTTACAAGCAACAGGAATTTTTTATTCATTTAAATAGTAATATAATGTTTCTATATTTTCAATATTATTTTACTGAGCGTTAAGGACTTGAATATAAAGATTAATTCCTGCTCTGATGTTTATGTTTCACTTAGAAAAGTTTTTAATTGGTCAACTGCATATGTTTAGTATACAAATAAGGGCATAGTAGATTTTTTTTAGCTCTTAGATTAAATGCTGCATCCAAGAAAGTGAGTAGCTGCAGTGTTACAGAAGGACATTTTTTCACAGCCATACAAATATGACTTTTAACATAAAATATATTGTTATTTATTGAATTGTATAACAATAAAGGCTGTCTTACAGGTTACTTATTAATTTATTAGGGTCATTCCATGCTAAGTAGTCTAGAGGCACCCACGTGACCCTCATGGATTTTGATGAAATTTTGTATGAACATTCACACATGTTCTCAATGAACACTGGTAAAACTTCAGCTTCAGAAATTCAATACTTGCAGAGATATAGTCACTTGTTTGAAACCATAGTACAGCTTTCTATAGTGTGTCCTTGAATTTTCAAACAAGGCTCACAATAATGAAACAATCTGATTGTTAAAGTAATTGTTGCCATTATATTTTCTATAAACGGTGAATCTTGTGAATTTTTTTCTGTGAAACTAGTGATTACGTTTTTACCAAGGTAGTAGGCTACATTTAAGTGTGATTAAATACAAAATTAAAACTCTTAGATGTTTAACCAACCAATTTCACGTTTCCCTCATAACTTTAAGACAAAAATTCACAGGTTGCAACACCCAGGTATTAAAATCTCTGCAATATTGATTGGAAAATTTACATCACTTGATGCATGATTCAGGCAAACCGATTCTTTTTTGGAAAAATGTTTTATGCAAATGAATCCAAAAATTAGGTCTTCATTTTCCACTTGTAAATGTTTACAATTTTGAGAAGTACAAAAAATATTACATTTAATAGGCATAATAAAAGATTTCAGGTATAATTTGAGTGCCAGGAAAATGTGTTCAAACTTCCAGTGCACCTCTTTGATGATGCTACTTTTTAGGGCCTTATATGCTTGCATTGCAAAACCAAATCAACTTTTCTAGATGGTTTAGAATATGCTCTTTCTAATGACCATAGTTTAGAAGAGTTTGGAGAAAACACTTTTTTGAAAAATTTGACTAAAAGTACCCATTTTTAGCACTTTTTGAAAAATCTTCAACTTCACCCTAGATTTGTGAAATAATGGAAAGCAATAGGAGAATGAAATTTTATATTCTAAGGCCTTGTGTTGGTGAGTTATGGTGTGCAAAGTTTCATGTACATTCCACAATTACTTATGTAGATACAAAAAACTAAATTTCGCATTTTTTTAAAACATCCATTTTTTCGCCCAACTTTGCTTCAAATTATCTATATGAAAATTGCTCAGAAATCCTTTTCTTAATATTTTAGTTTAAAGAGCTCTAAAAGTTGTATAAGATGGCCAAGTTTTGTTTCTTTCATGCAAATACTTAGAGATATCTCATCTCAAAGTTGCTGAAAATTCAAGGACGCACTATAGAAAGCTGTGCTATGGTTTCAAACAAGTGACTATATCTCTGCAAGTATTGAATTTCTGAAACTGAAGTTTTACCAGTGTTCATTGAGAACATGTGTGAATGTTCATACAAAATTTCATCAAAATCCATGATGGTCATGTGGGAACAATTCTCGATATTAGACCACTTGGCACGGAATGGCTCATTATTGAAATGAAAATTATGTAGCATAGGAAAGTGGAATTATTGTTAGTGAAATATACACTTTGTACGTGCATAATTAAAATGCTGTTTTGAGAAAGTACCCTTTACATTTAATAAAGATATTTCTTTTTTGTTTTTTAAGAAAGTACCAGGGAAAAAACTTTCATTTAGTTATTGTTCATAAACATCATCAGGACCTGAAAATCTATAAGTAAGTCTTTGAGAACTACCATTAATATGTGGTTCACATTAACAAAAATGTCAGCAGGAGAAACATTAAAGACATCATTCTGGACAATTTAAAATGTGTTTTTAGTATTGTCTGTTGACTTCATTCCCATCACTTTGTAAATGTCTGTATGAGCATGAAACTTCTGAATAATGCATGTAGCATACCTGTATACAAAAGCTATATCACTAAACACTTTGCAAAGTAAAAATTCCAAAAGTGTGGTGTGTTTTTTTTTTTTTTTTTTTTTTTTTTTTTTTTTTTTTTTTTTTTTTTTTATCAGAAGAGGGTTGTGGAAAATGATATTTTCTTAGGCCACTTATAGGCAAACAGTTAATTCATCGGCTTTCCAACATTTTCTTTACTGCTTCAGTTCTTGACACTGGAATGTAAATCACAATAATACTTTTGGCAAGATCTTTTGCAGTTGTTGCAAATTCTTCTGCATTATTTCCTAATATTTTTTTCTGGAGTATGGAACGAAAAATGGCTCTCTTAAGTTCTCCTCCGATGCCATCATGTGGACTCTTTCCATGAGCTGTTTCGAAGTAACTTCGATCAACTGTTAGACCAAAATCTTAATGAAAAAGAGCATCACAAACACAGAACCAGCTTTTGAACTGATTTGCAGCTCCATCACTAAAGTAATGGACATGTGAAATTGGAAACCTAACTTTTGTTTTCAGATGTGCTAAAATTGCCAGATTGAAAGCATGGGCACTGTCCTTACTATGTTCTAAAGAATCAGATACAACACAGTAGTTTATATGCTTCAGTTCAGGACACTTGTAATACACAATGGCTGTAAAACTGGACACATTGGGTGAACACCTGTGAGCCTGCATGATCTCAAATTGATGTTTTATCAAAATGTTTTCTGAGAAATCCTCTAGTACAACAATGTCTGTTTCGGGAAGGACACGTTTTAACATGAGAAACTTGGAGTGCTGCCTACGTGCATTGTAAACATGCCCGGTCAAAGTTTGTAATTGTAAATAAAGTTGTACCTTTGCTTCTGACAACTTTGTTTGTATTTCTTGTTTCTTTGCATGACCTTCTTCTAGACACCATTCATAAAAAGTTATTCTTTCGTTTAAATCTAACCCTTCAAAATAACTGTCAAGAATTCAAGTGCCACACTCTTCACAACTCCTGTCTATACAGCTGATATTGGTGGAATCACAAACTGTTTTCTCAAGTACTTCATCTAAACTTTTTGGTATGCTTAGCAAATGCTTGTTCAAGACCTTAATAAAATAGCAGCATTTTCATAAGTGCAGACTCAAACTTCTCGACCTCTTAGTGTTGTAGGTACAACATGCCTTGGTCGTAATTGTTTAAATTTTGACAGTCCTGTGGGTAACTCCCCATACTCTTTGCAGAAAAGTTCATAAAGTTCTACCAAGGCATTGCCAGCTTATGTCACCTCTTTTGTAAAATTGTATCACCTTCTGTATTGTTTGATTTGGCACAGAATCCCTTCTTTTTTTCTTTCAAATATTGATTGTTTTGGTTTTACATTCCTAGCAGTAAAGCCAGCAACTTCAAAAAAATTACTAAGTTTTTGAGGTGAAAAGGATTTGATGAGTTTTCCAAGAACTTCGGGATGCTTGGAAGGTGATTTTGGGAGAAATCTCTTGATCCTAGCAGTAGCTTTACCTAATGTGCTAGGTGACATTTTTAATGTTGGATTTGCACTGGTTTGACGAGCAAGGGCGCATTGCATCTTTTTCTTTTCTTTTTCATATTTTCGTAAATGACCTATCTTTCCCTCGGCTATTAACTTCTGTCATTTTGCTTTCTTTCTCTCACGATCTTTTTGATGATACGCTTCTGCTGTTCCTGGATCATTCATTTTTTGTTTTTTGCATTCCTTATCACGATTGGCACCAGTTTTGGCCATCACACCAGCACATATATTCAAGAAACTTGTTAAGTCTATAACTGAACGAAAGAAGCAATTGAATTTACATTACATTTCCAAAAAATTCATTGTGAGCCATTGATGTACATTACATTTTATTTTCGAGCTCAAAGAGTGAACATATGCTCAGCTTAAAGGAGATATGCCATGTTTGATTAGAGTATAAATTAAAAATTACAAAGCCAAAGAATTGGGAAATTCTTTTTACATGTTTTTAAAAGTGTTGCACATAACAATGTCGCCTAGTCTTTGCAGAGTAGGCTATGATATTCCTTCACTGTTAATAATTATAAAAATATTTGGAAGTTGTCAGATAAATGCTAACAATATTAATAAGATGCCTCAGCATTTAAATATTTGATACTCTTGCTTATATAGCATATTGAATTATAGCCTACATTCTTCACTCGGGCTTTTAGAGTAATCAGGCTTATTCGGAAAAAATTTTCAGAATTATGTATAAATAAACTACCTTCATTTACATTAAACTAATACTTACTTTCAAATTGTTTATAACCTTTATAACCAGCAAATTTACACTTCCAACATGAACAGTGTCACTTGAAACCTATATAACAATGGAGAGAGAGAACGGAAAACTGGAGAGAAAACATCTGACAGAATTGTTTCATTGGCTAGCTAGGTAAAGACATGCTGTGAGTGGCTGGTTTCATTTTTAGAGAGAAACTCAAATAGACATTTATAGCAAATGTCCTTCCGTAACAAGTTTTACAAAATAAATATTTATTAAATAGTTGTTTCATGTGGATTTATGGTACTGAAGTTACGGAAAAGAAAATTTTATATTAACTGTTCATTATATTTTATATTGAAATTACGTCAACAATTTGTTACGGAAGTACATTAACAATTTTGGGGGAAATTTTATGTCTTTGATAAAGATACCAAATTCCTTCTTTTAATACCAATGTATTCCTGTTGGGCTAACTTAAGTGCCTACATAGATTTTGTCACAGGATCATTAATGTTTGTGATACAAATAATATAAAATGAAACATCCTCCTTTAACAGAAAATATTTTATTTTTTCTAATGTGTGAGAAAAAAATCGCACTAATAATTTTTTAAAAAGGGAAATGACTGTAGCAGATGAAACTACATAGTTTTCTGAACAAAATAGCACAAAGTTTTATGGTGATTAAAAGGTTTTTGAATTTCAGTACTTGTGGCATACAATATCACGACCTGACCCACCAGTATCTTCAGTGGTTGATTTCTTGGGGGATTTTAAAGAGAGGCTACTCACCACTGCATCACGTACGAAGAGGTGCAAATGTGCCAACTTTGCTAGGCTTTTCTAAGAGCTCTAGGATACATTTGGTCATTTGCTTTAATATACATAGACAACTTTTTATGCTGAATGACACTATGGCAAAAATTACGGATTTAGCCATACATAAATATAAATACAAGTCTCCAAAGTGGCTAAAAAATTCGTCGCACTGTTCGGAGAGCCATGATTTGACCAACCACTGCTACGTTTTGTATCAGCCAATCACGCCAAAACTTCAGATGGCTATTCCTACCTACAATTTGTGTATATCAATCAAATTTAAGTAGTGCTGGATGCCCAGATGAAAAGATATGCATCTATAAAGTTGGCCAAAATTTTCTACTTGCAAATTTTATGGTGTTTTTGGGGGGCAATGTCTCAGCTGTGTCTTTAATCCCCCCCCCCCAAGTTGGATAGAGCATCCTTCAAGCATTCAAAGCTATTTTGTTTAATTTCTGGTTCTTGCATATTGATGAGTAAGAATACGTATCAACAGTGGGCAAATGTATTACTGATGAATACAAACATTAATACAATTTGAAGTTGTAAATCAAAAGATGTGTAATTGTAGGGTCTTATAAAGTATAAGATTTTCCTATGGTTTAGAGAAAGTAACTATGCTAATAAGTGTTTTTACATCATTTTTCAGTGTAGAATATAAATATATTAAAACCTCAGAAAGTGCCCTGAGGATTATAAAATCTAGATTATAATGGAATGCTATGTTGCTTTAGAAGGTTTTAACCCTTCAGTGCATTGTCACTCGGTTTCCATTGGTATTTTAAAGCAGCAATACAGTGACATACATTGCTGAATCGCCACTTTCAATTGCTACTTTCATTATTGGCAATTTTCACAATGTCAGCCTTTTGTGCTGTACAGTCTTAGTGTTGAGTATTGAGTTTCTGAATAATAAATAAGAATTGTTTTAGCTGAAGGGAAGCATTAAAACAGTGTTTTGATAGCCTAATTTGTATATTTTATATAAAAGCTACACTGAATATTCCAGAATTTTGTCTGAAGTCATCATTCTATCAAGGCAATAGGGAACTACGATCAGTTAAGGAAATGTCACCAATTGACAAGGAACTTCTTCACTGTAGGTCTGGCCTTGGTTTTACTGCAGATGCCCAAAATTTGTTCATACCAGAATGCCTTGTTGACGACAAAATTTCAATTCCTGCAAAATTTCTGCAACCCATTTGGTAAAGAAAAACATATAACCAAGAAGGCTTGAACACCAGTAAACACGGCGATGTCTGGTAGGTTGAAGTTACTGACTGACCAAGCTTTTAAACGTGGTCAGAAAATTTGTACCAAATGTAGACATGAAATGCCCAAAAAGAATCATCCCACCAGGATAAGCAAGAATCACCATCCACTGAAGACATGGGTGTTGTTGTTGCTTGCTTTACCACTAACACTTCATTATAATCCCTTGGAGAATCACTACTAAAGCTTCAACAGACCAGCAAAAGGGATTCAATGGGACACACACAGTGCAAATGTCTGAAAGCCCAAGGCAGCATTACTAAGGTAATTGCCACAGCTGCTGCTGTGGGCCAAGTAGTTATTGCTCAGCTACAAATGGAAGAGTGCCAGAAATGTAAAGGTATGGACATCTTAATCACACAGCTTAAGATTAAACTTCAGACTTCAAGCAATAGCAGTAAAGTTCAAATTTTGACCCTGGTACAAATAGCTGCACTACTGAAAAAATGGCTAAAGAATTTGCTGTTTCAACTAATATGGTGAAGAAGGCTAGGAAACTAAAGATGGAAGATGGGATTTTGGCAACACCTGCAAATCGAAAAGGGAAAAAAGCTCACTGGTGAAATAAAACAAAATGTCCTCACTTTCTTTGAAGATGAGTTTTCTCGTCTATGTCCAGGCAAAAAGGATTGTGTTGCAGGAAGAATAAATGGGGAAAGATTCACAAGGAGAAATGCCTGCTTCTTTGTAACCTTAAAGAAATGTTCATTGCTTATTGTAAGCAGTATGGAGATGAACTAAGCTTCTCAATTTTGTGAGCTCAGGCTGAAATGCTGGTGCTTCTGGATCACATTCAGAAAGCGTATGTGCAATTCATCAAAATTTCAAATTAATGCTGGTTTCAGCAACATCCATTCAAGATGACAACAAGGATTTGATGAAAAAATGTATGCAGTTTGGAACCAAAAAATTGTATGCTCCAGCTTCGTGAGGAATGTCCAGAAAAAATGCGACTAGATGCTTTTCTTGAAGACTCTTTTAAAGACCATGACCGTGAAGAAACAACGGAATACAATCATTAGGCCCATGCTGGCAGACACATTGGAGACTTGCCAGAGAACTGTTGAAGATTTCATGGAAGTATTGATTTTTGAAAATTACCGGTTTAAGAAGCAATCACTTTGTGTCAGAACACCAAAGTTTACATGTTGTTGTTGTTGTTGTTGTTGTGGTCTTCAGTGCTGAGACTGGTATGATGCAGCTCTCCATGCTACTCTATCCTGTGCAAGCTTCATCTCCCAGTAACTACTGCAACTTCGATCCTTCTGAATCTGCTTAGTGTATTCATCTCTTGGTCTCCCTCTACGATTTTTACCCTCCACGCTGCCCTCCAATACTAAATTGGTTATCTCTTGATGCCTCAGAACATGTCCTACCAACCGATCCCTTCTTCTAGTCAGGTTGTGCTCTTCTCCGCAATCCTATTCAATACCACCTCATTAGCTATGTGATCTACCCATCTAATCATCAGCATTCTTCTGTAGCACCACTTTTCAAAAGCTTCTATTCTCTTCTTGTCCAAACTATTTATCGTCCATGTTTCACTTCCATACATGGCTACACTTCATACGAATACTTTCAGAAACCACTTCCAGACACTTAAATCTATACTCGATGTTAACAAATTTCTCTTCTTCAGAAACGCTTTCCTTGGCATTGCCAGTCTACATTTTGTATCCTCTCTACTTCGACCATCATCAGTTATCTTGCTCCCCAAATAGCAAAACTCCTTTACTACTTTAAGTGTCTCATTTCCTAATCTAATTCCCTCAGCATCACCTGACTTAATTCGACTACATTCCATTATCCTCGTTTTGCTTTTGTTGATGTTCATCTTATATCCTCCTTTCAGGACACTATCCATTCCGTTCAACTGCTCTTCCAAGTCCGTTGCTGTCTGACAGAATTACAATGTCATCAGCGAACCTCAAAGTTTTTATTTCTTCTCCATGGATCTTAATACCTACTCCGAATTTTTCTTTTGTTTTCTTCACTGCTTGCTCAATATACAGATTGAATAACATTGGGGAGAGACTACAACCCCGTCTCACTCCTTTCCCAACCACTGCTTCCCTTTCATGCCCCTCGACTCTTATAACTGCCATCTGGTTCCTGTACAAATTGTGAATAGCCTTTCACTCCGTGTATTTTACCCCTGCCACCTTCAGAATTTGAAAGAGAGTATTCCAGTCAACATTATCAAAAGCCTTCTCCAAGTCTACAAATGCTAGAAACGTAGGTTTGCCTTTCCTTAATCTAGCTTCTAAGATAAGCCGTAGGGTCAGTATTGCCTCACGTGCTCCAACATTTCTACGGAATCCAAACTGATCTTCCCCGAGGTTGGCTTCTACTAGTTTTTTCATTCGTCTGTAAAGAATTCGCGTTAGTATTTTGCAGCCGTGACTTATTAAACTGATACTTCAGTAATTTTCACATCTGTCAACACCTGCTTTCTTAGGGATTGGAATTACTATATTCTTCTTGAAGTCTGGCGGTATTCCACCTGTCTTATACATCTTGCTCACCAGATGGTAGAGTTTTGTCAGGACTGGCTCTCCCAAGGCTGTCAGTAGTTCTAATGGAATATTGTTCACTCCCGGGGCCTTGTTTCAATTCAGGTCTTTCACTGCTCTTTCAAACTCTTCACGCAGTATCATATCTCCCGTTTTATCTTCATCTACATCCCCTTCCATTTCCATAATATTGTCCTCAAGTACATCACCCTTGTTTACATCTTGAGCAGCTACAAAAAAAAAAAAAAAAAAAAAAATGAATTAATTATATTGATAGATTTTGTTGA
The DNA here is from genome assembly GCF_021461395.2 of Schistocerca americana. NCBI lineage: Eukaryota > Metazoa > Arthropoda > Insecta > Orthoptera > Acrididae > Schistocerca > Schistocerca americana. The sequence continues at coordinate 638,344,442 of NC_060119.1, read as the reverse complement.
GAATTATTCATTTGGTGTTCAGGATTCTGTGCAAGGATTCCATTGGGAGAAATAGTCAGGCCACATTTCATCCATCTGTTGTCTATTTCAATGGCACAGAATGTCAGAGTATTGGCATTTGTATGGTCAGCGTCTTCAAGATACCATTGCTGTCCGTGCTTTTCAAATAAAGTTGATAACATGTTCAAAGACAGACTGAATACATTAAGAACATTTATTACTTTACTGATGATTCAGTTGCTCAATATAAGAATCTCAAAAATTTCATCAATTTATGCCTGCACGAAAAGGATTTTGGCATCACTGCCAAATAGAATTTTTTTTGGAACAAGCCATGGTAAATTGCCTTGTTGATGGCATTGGGGGAACAGCAAAAGGACTTGCAGCCTGTGCTAGTCTGCAGAGGGCCTTAGATAACGAAATATTGACTCCATATGATTTATTCAAATTCTGTGATGATAGTATTCCAGGTGTAAAGCTTTTTATGAAGCAAAAGAAGAAATTGAAAAAAATCCACCCAGATCAAAAAACAAGGTTTACCACGGGACATCCAGTATCTGGAACAAGAGAAAAACAATTAACTGTGATCAGCTCAGAATAAGCAGAGTTCCGATGATGCTACAATATTCACAGTTAATGTTTTCGAAGCAGATGAAGAAATTCCAGCAGTCTCAATTCAAAGTTTACAACCAGGACAGTATGTTACTTGTATGTATGGCAATTTTTGGTGGATTGGAAACACAATGAAGTTTCACATGAGGGTCATTCCATGTCAATTCAACCAGTTTGAGAAAATGTTCCAGCTGATAGTCTCAAATTTGGCTAAAATTTAGCACACCAATGCTACCTTGTGTGGAACACTCATGTTCCCCTGCCAATTAGTTCCAGAATTATGGCTTGGGGAAAAAGGTGGCGTGACCCGGAAATTGCAACCCGCATCTGGCAATCTATCTTCAGTCCCAACTTCAGGTCTTAATAACTTTGGAACTATTCCACACAGTCCAGTGACATTTTTACAACCCAGTAACACCCACTTAGAGAACACACTCTATGAATCAAGACACCAACAACATATTTCTGAGGGAAAATAAAAAATTTCAAAATGTGATTAAAAAAATGTATTACATTAAAAGGTACATATTGTAGGTGCCCTCTATGCCAAATATGGTAAGCTTAATGTGGCCTAAACACACACAGAACTCACCATGCCCATATCAGTCACACAAACAGAGTTACATGCACACGAAAATACAAAAATTTGAAAAATTACCTGAAAAAAACGTGGCTTTTCGAAGTGTGGTAGTACAAAAAGGACAAGTGATACCCAAGCCAAATTTCAAACACTGCATAAGTAGACCATAATATAATATGTGGCAAAATTTCAACTTGTTATTGCAAGGCATTTGTGTACAATAAAAGTTGACAGATGTAATTGGTTACGTTTCTTTTAACACGATTTAGCAAGTAATAGTGATGATGCAGACAGCTTGTTTCAGAGCTGCAGCAATTGTTGGGAACCATTAGGCAACAGAAAGTTAAACATGGTAGTTTTCTTGCAGGAACAACAAAGGAAACAAGCAACAATTACAGGTTACTCATGCTTTTAAGACTCTAGTTCAGACTGGTCAGTGCTGTTGTGGAAAGTCAGTATGGAGGCAGAAGAGTGTACTAGTGGTGCTTTTGTTCAAACAAGTTGCAGTGTTGGTAGAGCACAAGCATCTGAATGTCATAAAACAACATATGGAACAAAATGTGCTATTTGCTTTGTACTGTATGATCTGGACGAATCGTACCAAGATTTGTTGCTATGGAGATCCAGGATACACCCTGTGGGCACAAGAATTACGGTTCCAGGAAACTTTAGTGTTTATCATCATATGAAAGTGTTTCTGGTATTCTTTCCTACAAAGAAGTTGTTTTGATCCATTTCAGACAGTGAAGTGAAGTGTAGCCTCAGAGAAATTGATATAAAGTCAGTATTGAAAGTGAATCAGTGCATGGGACTTAACATGAAACCAGGACAAAAGTTATGTTCAAGGTGTGTTACACAGCTAAAAAACGAAGAATATTCTGAAACTTTCTGGCAGATTAAAACTGTGTGCCCGACCGAGACTCGAACTCGAGACCTTTTCCTTTCGCGGGCAAGTGCTCTACCATCTGAGCTACCGAAGCACGACTCACACCCGGTACTCACAGCTTTACTTCTGCCAGTACCTCGTCTCGTACCTTCCAAACTTTACAGAAGCTCTCCCGAGTTCGAGTCTCGGTTGGGCACACAGTTTTAATCTGCCAGAAAGTTTCATATCAGCGCACACTCCGCTGCAGAGTGAAAATATCTCATTCTGAAGAATATTCTGATAATTTACATGACAGTGACGAAGAGTATCAGCCACCTACGACCACAGCAGATGAGCAATTAAGTATTTCAGTGACTGCTCTTGGTTTGTTTCCCACGAAGACACACAAAGTTGGGAAAAGAGACAGGCCCAGCTATGGGTGGTAGAAGAAAACTACAAGAAGCTCAAATGCAATTAAAACACAAAATAGCTGACACACTAATGGTGGAAGAGGAAGAACTATCTGCTCCAAAGGAACAGAAATTATGCTAGAAATGCTCTGATTTGGACAAAATTGTGCATGATTTGAAAGAAAAATGTGCCATATCCACATGCCAGAAAAAAGTAGCTATTCTTACCTACACTGCAAAGGAATTCAATGTTTCTATGTATATGGTAAAGCAAGCTAGGAAAATAAAAGCATCCCAATGAGTGCTTCCATAACTTCAGCAGGCTCAGGGTAAGCAATTGAGTTCAGAAATAAAGATGCTAGTGTCGGAGTTTTATGAAAATAATGACTACAGCCGAATAATGCCTGGAAAAAAGACTATGTAACGGTGAAAATGGGAAATGTACGTGTACAGATGCAAAAGTCTGTTGCTATGCAACATATCAGAACTATATGTAGAATTCAAGGAAAAGTATCCCAATACCAAAGTAGTTGTATCATCTTTTTCCAATCTTCGGCCAAAATGGTTTGTGCCTGTAAGTGCAAGGGGCACAATGCTTGTGTATGTGAGACCCATAAGGATTCTGGTCTGGATTACAAAGGTGCAATGAAGCTGCTAGTGTGTGATATCAGTTCGTACCAGTGCATGATACACAGGTGTGAAAAGTGTCCTGGTAAGGCAAATCTTGCAGAACACATGAATAACAAACTGTATGGTGAACTCCTTATGGATGACGATGAACTTGTTTCTTATTAACAATGGATGCACATGGATCACACAAGTCTTGAAACAAAGCTAAGTACAGTGGAAGATTTTGCTGAAATGTGTTGTCAAAAAATGGACAAACTGACCACACACAGCTTCATAGCAACAGCACAGTCGTCTTATCTCCAGCTTTGTAAGGATAATTTGAAACAAGATGAAATTATAGTAATACTAGACTTTTCTGAAAATTATGCATTTATAGTTCAAGGTGCCATCCGAGGACATTTTTGGGACAACAGTCAAGCAACTCTCCAGCCATTTGCGATTTACTATAGAGGTTAATTAGGTGATGTGTCTGTCATGAACCTGTGCCTTTTTAGTGACCGTTTAATTCATGATGCCATTGCAGTTCATGCCCACATTCGCACTGTCATGGCATATGTGAAAAACTTGCTGCCTCACATACATTTTGCGAAATACTTCAGTGATGGGGCAGCTAGTCAGCACAAAAACTGTAAAAATCTCAAAAATTTATGCATGCATTACCATGATTTTCAGATTCATGCAGAATGAAATTTTTTCGCAACAGGTCATGGTAAAAATGTATGTGATGGTATTGGTGCTACCATTAAGCGCATGGCATCACGAGCTAGTCTGCAGCACCCTACAGGAGGTCACATTCTAACACCTCTTCAATTATTTACCTGGGTACAGAAAAATATCTCTGGCATACAATCATTCTATGTTTCGAAAGATGAGGTGAAATCAGTCGAAGAGTTGCTAAAAAGCAGACTAGAACACGTTAAAACTGTTGCAGGCACAAGGAGCGATCATCACTTCTCTCCAGTGGACTCTGACAATGTGCAGATGAGCAGACTGTCTGGTTATAACTATAGGTTCATGCACAACATGTGTCTTCACAGTGTGTCTGACTCAGGATTCAGAAGCAAAAGCAGCAACATACAACCAGGTTGCTATTTTATTGCAGTTTATGACAACAAATTGTACTTAGGATGTGTTGCAGAGTGCTTTGCAGCAGAAGGTGATGTATTTGTGAACTTCATGGCACCAGCAAGATCATTTCATTGGCCACGTTTGGCAGACAGGTGTTGGATTTCTTTTGAACGTATTCTTATGACAGTTCCAGTTCCTACCACAGTGTCACGAAGCCAGTGCAATTTGCCACTCAATGTACAGAGTACAGTAGCTAAAGTGTGGGAGAATTTCTGTTTCGAAGCACAATTGACTGGTTTTTAGCAGTTAAGGTGCAGTAAACATTAATGATAGGTTGTGTTAATCTGTCTATATGTTTTTGCTTAGTGATGAAACAGTTGTGGGAGAGGATAAGAAGAGGCCGAACAGTTTACGATATGTTTTTACAAAATTGTGTAGTGGAAAAATGGCCACATCACCAAATACATCTGTCAGCTTCCATTGTACACAAATTTCTTGCAATAACATGCTAAAATTTCGAGATATATATCATTATGGTCTACTTATGCAGTGTGTGAAATTTGGCATGGATACCACTTGTCCCTTTTGTGCTACCACACTTCGAAAATCCACGTTTTTCAGGTAATTTTTCAAATTTTTGTATTTTCGTGTGCATGTAACTCTGTTTGTGTGACTGATATGGGCATGATGAGTTCTGTGTGTGTTTAGGCCACATTAAGCTTACCACAAAAAAATTTATACCCTTTTTGAGTGAATTATATTTGGCATAGAGGGCACCTACAATATGTACCTTTTAACGTATTACATTTTTTAATCACATTTTGGAATTTTTTATTTTCCCTCAGAAATATGTTGTTGGTGGATTGATTAATGGAGTGTGTTCTCTAAATGGATGTTACTGGTTTGTAAAAATGTCACTGGACTGTGTGGAATAGTTCCAAAGTTATTAAGACCTGAAGTTGGGTCTGAAGATAGATTGCTAGATGCGGGTTGCAATTTCCAGGTCACGCCACCTTTTTTCACAAGTCATAATTCTGGAACTAATTGGCAGGGGAAACTAATACTTTGTACACGAGTGTTCCACACATGGTAGAATTAGTGTACTGAATTTTAGTCAAATCTGAGACTATGAGCTGGAGCCCCTGGTTGAACTGACATGGAATGACCCACAAACAACATGTCCTCATCACCTTTATGCACCCACATGGTCATGCCTGTTCATTCCACTAGTTGACTGCTAAAAATACCTGCTGGATTCCTGAGCAACATATCTTCATGACTTTAGAACCCCATCATCATCATCATCATCATCATCACCAGGAAGACAATACAGTTATCCATGATCCGTCATTGACAAAATTGTAGAAGTGCTTAACGAAAAGTGGAACTGACTCTTTAGTATTTTTGTTCTGCAAATTTGCTGTTTTTTGACTATATTTGTTTTTATGTCATGTGTTAAACTAATGTTTGAAACTGACTTATACATGTCAATAAAAATAATTATGGGACTTGATGAGCAAAATATTTGACTTTTCAATCTTCTTGAAGTGCTAAGAGAACAACTTTTGAAATGTATTCTTACTCGTCAAACTGAAAGATCCAGGAATTAAACAATATTTCTTTCAAAGCGTAAAGCATTCTTTTTCCAGCTGTAGCAAGAAAGAGGATTGAACAAAACGCAGTTGACATATTGTCCCCCAAAAATACCCTAAAGTTATCAATTAGAAAATTTTGGCCGACTTTGCAGGTGCATATCTTTTTATCTGGGCATCCAATGTTAATTAAATCTGGTCGATATATAGACATCATAGATATGAATAACCCTCTGAAGTTTTGGTGTGATTGGTCCATATGAAAAGTAGCAGTGGTTGGTCAAACCATGGCTCTCAGAATAGCACAACGAATTTTTTAGCCACTTTAGAGGCTTGTATCTATATTTAGGTAAGGCTAAATCCCTAATTTTTGCCACGGTGTGATTCAACATGAAAAGTTGTCTGTGTATATTAAAGCAAATGTTTGCTAGAACTTTTAAAAAAGCCTAGCAAACTTGGCACATTTGACCATTGTACATGATGTGGACGTGAGTAGCCTCTCTTTAAAATCCCCTAAGAATTTAACCACTGAAGATACTGAACTGAAATTTGGTATGTAGTCAACAAAGACCATATAGAACCTCCACACAAAAATTCATTAGATTTGGAGATGGTCGAGTGGGGGTCTCTGGTTCTCTTGACATGGAATGACTCAGGTGTAAGAGTAATACATTTAGGGAGTTGGAACTGAAGAAAGACCCAAAAGACTGCCAACTTTCCTCATTAGTTGCCTCAGGAATCCCATGTGCTTGTCCTCTTCGACCTGGAGAAGTGACGGCCACTTATGGACAGGGTGGTGCAGATCTTCTGGGCTGCAGGTGCAAAATGTGATTCTTAATTCCTATTGTTCTTAATTCCTATTGTTGCGAAAACGCACAGCCTACTGTAACCTCAGATATTTGCTATTGAAAATGTTTTATCTGTTGCCATCTCATGGCACATTGTTGAATAAACACACTTGAATTAATTCAACTTTAAATAGGATTAAATTGTTATAACGAAAAACTCATTTCACTGAAGAACAGATAATAATCAGAATCCTGTCGCTCTCTCTCAGTAGGCCAGTGAAAGATAAAAAAGCCCCTTCCCTCTGAACTAACAGTCAGTGTGCTGTCATTCTTGGGTTATGCTGGTTCTGAAAGTAGGTTCTGCTACTGTCATTCCAATACTTAAACACCTGATTGACATTCTTAATTGTGTGAAGTTGTATTTTGGACTTAAAGTACAAGGATTGGTTCTACTGAACCTACATATATCAGGTGCATGCCCTGTCCAGTAACTTACTGATCTGCATGACATAAGTGTGCAAACTTGAAGAGAATAGAACAAAGAATACTTATTTTACAGCAACATTAGTTTTTGGGTGTAGGTTGTGGTGATAGCATGGGCTGAAGTCTGGGTTTGGCTGGAAAGTGACAGTTTGGTTGAGAGTTAGTGAAGCCTATGAATTTTTAGGTGTGGTGAAATACTGATCTGTAGGGTAACCTGAAGTCTAGGTTTGTTTGAATGGTAACAGTTTGGTTGTAAATTGGTAAAGGAGTGTTTTGGTTAATCCCAAGTGTCCACTTAATAAGCCCATACCTCTGACACATCAGAAAGTTGGCTGAAATGGAGTAGATAATGCATTCATACATGGTGTTATACCCTGATATTTCTGATACAAACCATCAGTTTTTAATTTTTTTGTGATTAAATGATGCTATATCTCTTAATTGGCCTTATGCTTTTTCTACACAACTTTGCTTCATTGAACCGAGATATGCCCTCTCCAACTTACTGTTTTAGTGCACTTGTTATTTTGCCATCTGCCTCAACTTGTGCGGTTCAAGACTCAGACCTTCTCCTTGTAGTGCCAGTTTATTTTGCAAAGACTCAGAAGTGTTGTGCTTACGTCTGCCTTGGCTTCATTTACAGAGTCAATAAATTATTTACTTGTAATAATAAGGAATTTTCTAAGCATCATTAATATTAGAAAGCTTTTAGAAAAATGAGTTTCTCAGTGTGTTTAAATTTTACGTGATTTTGTATTGTTTCTCTGTAATTCGTCTTTCTGCTCTTAAGATTTGTGAATGTATATGTAGTTGGAAGCTGTATCAAAATTTCTGCTCAGTTAATAATTTGTTATTTTGTTTTCTTTTTGACCAGACAACAGATTTTTTTTTTTTGAAATTGGTTACTTACGTATTCTGGCATTTCTGTTATTTGTGCAGTCCAAGCTGCAACTCAGCATTGTGGCTCATGGGAGTGAGTATAAATGGGAAATGCCTTTATGGTCACTCTCATCAGCTACCGTGCGATATGTCAGCATGGAGTGTGAGAGTTGTATTATTTCAGCATCCATTTTTACGAATAATTTAACAGCTGTAGACAGTGTGCTGATGAGAAGGTAATGGGCATTTACGAATGGCAGCATTTCTGAATTGCTGAACGTTAGGTTGTGTGAAGATGGGCCAGGTGCCAACTGGCAGAGACCAGACTTAATAGCCAATACTTATGTTCAGAACCAATCTTGAGCAAGCTTCTAGAAGCAGTTGTGCCACAAATACTCGACATTCCCTTGGCATGCTGCAAAATTCACCCTGGGCATTTCCTTTCACTTGGTTTGCTAGTTTTGTTTCCCTTTCTTCTCCAGCAAATTATATTGTTTGCAACATTTGTTGTTCTTGAATGAGTCTTTTCCGTGTGTTAAAAGAAATGCACATTTCCAAGAATGTTTTTGGAAAAGAATTACCTAGTGATGCTTAGTTTCCCAATAAAACCTCTTTATCCTGTTGATCTGTATATCATCTTTTTCTTGGCCTTTTAGGTATTCAGTTTATGATGATGATTTGGGTGTTTCGTTGCATAGTTAAGTTATAATCTTACAAAAAAGATGTTAGGGAACTAGATAACATTTTTATAAAAATGTTTTACCTGAAATTGATGTCGGTAGCCTACATTGTAAATTGTGCTACAAGATGTACATTCTGATAACGCTTATCAGTATACAAAGTGACATCAATTCAGTGTTGCAATAGTTTATTAAAATTATACATCGAAACTATGATGTGCTTCAAATAACGTCATGGCGGACATTATTATTGTGGTATTGTTTTTTTATGAGAGACATCTGTAGTGTGAATGGTAAGGTCACTTCGTAATTTGAACTTTAAAAAAAAAAAGTTAAGGTAATCTTAAAATTTATTAATTAGTTTTCTTATATGACTTCCTGCTATGTGTATTGATGGTGTTTGGGAAAACAAATATAAGTTTTTGGAATGTGGAGCATTTAGCAACCACATAAAAGAAAATATAAAAAAATCTTGATTGAGATTGTCACACTGCAGCGGAGTGTGCCCTGATGTGAAACTTCCTGGCAGATTAAAACTGTGTGCCAGACCGAGACCCGAACTCTGGACCATTGCCTTTTGCGGGCAAGTGCTATACCATCTGAGCTACCCAAGCACGAGTCACGCCCTGTCCTCACAGCTTTAATTCTGCCAGTACCTTGTCTCCTACAGGAGAGCTTCTGTGAAGATTGGAAGGTAGGAAATGAGGTACTGGCAGAAGTAAAGCTGTGTGGACGGGGCATGAGTCGTGCTTGGATAGCTCAGATGGTAGAGCACTTGCCCGCAAAAGGCAAAGGTCCCGAGTTAGTCTCGGTCCGGCACACAGTTTTAATCTGCCCGGAAGTTTCACAGAAGAAATCTTTTTCTGTAGAAGCAAAGCTTGATAATTTTTAACATGTTTTACTTGCAGGATCGTGATGAATATAAATTTCAACTAAATGACTGCAAAACTAAATTAAAAGAACTGAAGGAGGAGCTTGAAGCAACAAGACTGAACCAGACACAGCACAATATATCCATAGCAGCAGATTTATCTCAAATCAATGAAAGGGTAAGAAATATATTGTCATAATTTACACGTGTTCCTGCTAACAATTAGTGTATAAAGTAGGTTCCTTTCCTTGCAGCAGTTGCAAATCCAGTAACTGTATCAAAAAATTGATACCATTTGAATATTCTTATATGTGAATGAATAAAATTAGTTAGTTTGCTTGTAAACACACAAGCTCATTTGGTGGTAGGATTTTAGGTTTAGAAAACTTTTGCGTTCATAACCCTATCCCTTGTTTGGTGTTAATTCACATTCTAAATATGGTTACAGAATTACTCTTTAGTGGTAAAATTAAGCCACAAAGAACTCGAATAAACTAGTGTAGGACAAGTTTCCCATCCTAGACAAATGTAAGGTAACGCTTTATTGCTAATGACCTCAACACCACACCCAAGTTGAACACTAGTCTCCTTGAAATAGGGCCATATACACTAAATAAATACCCTTCAATGGTATAGTTAAGAGATAAGTAAATTTGTTCTGTTTTGGGCACTAAGTTTGCTGCTGATCATTCCTTTTCTGAAACTTCAATTTTACTTGTACACCATTCCTTTTTTAAAATTCATAAATGTCCTTAATGTATAATCCATTCCCATTTTGTATTAAAATTCATAAATGTTTCTAATGAATGTGCCACGACAACAAGAAAGTACTTTAGAAGCCTGAAATAACGCAGTTGTTGGGGGACATGCTTCCACGTTATATCATACCAATGGTATATTGAGAGTGAACTGTGTAATGACAAAAATATGCATGGAATATTAGGAAGAACACACAATGCAATATTATATATGCTATACAATAGTATATTTACATTTAAAGAACATCAGAAGTAAAACATTTCAGAAATTTATCAAAAAGGGTACAGAAATTAGACGAACTTTGCTCAAACGTCAAACAGTAACACAAGTCTCAATACGGTTTATAAAGTATACTGTCACCTACAGTATGATAATTTACAGCACTACCTGCAACCTACAGTACGTCATTATTCTGCTGCTTTAAAGAGGTCAGTTAACTTTCTTTGGCAGGTCATTTCACCCAGTTTCTTTAGTGCTTATTGTTTTGTGCTCATCTTGTGCAACAACTCAGTTCGATTTGGTTCACTCTGTTGCTCCATACACATTCTCACTTTGTTTATATTATCCAATATTTTGTGTGTACTGGGAACATCATCTATACTTTCTTTTTCAGCTTCTTCATCGCCATCACTGACTGCTTCACTAATCTCATTTCAAACAGCATCAATAATCTCATTGTCATCTATGATCTCCAAAATTGGTCCTTCATTATTGATGACTAACCAGTGGTTGAAGTCTTCTAGATCAATATTGCGCTGTAGAACATCACATGCAGACTGGATTTAAATCTATGTCAATACAGTGTACATCTGTTCATTTTCTTCAATTTAACATTTTTTCCAGCAATTCCTAATAGTGGTTGGACCAATGCTTTGCCATGCCAAGCCTACTGAATGTGCAACACTTAGAATTTACAGATTTCTAGGACATTTTCTCATCTCAATTTATTATTCAAGCAAGCAATTCACTGCGATCAAGAGTCTCAAATGCTCGCATGATGCACTGATCCAGCAGCTGAATTAGTTCTGTCATGTTTTTTTGGCAAAAGCAAAGCTTTTATTTTTCCATATTCTGATTGCAACACATCTGCAGGTAGGTGAGCTGGACAGTGATGAAGGATTAGTAGAGCTTCTTCTCTGAGCTTGAGTAACCGTAGGTGCCGTCTCACTGACGGAACAAACTCTTCTTGAAACCAGTTGGTAAAACTATCACACATCATCCAAGTATTCTTTGAATGCCTGTAAGTGAATTGTAAGGATGACATGTTTACTTGCTTACCTTGGTCTCTTACTTTCACCTGTTTTTCAGCTTACTGCTGCCCAATTTATTTGTGGCAAGGAGGGGGGTTATTATGTATACTCATTTTCTAACCTACCCACACACACGCACCCACACACACGCACCCACACACGCCCCCCTCCCCCCCTACACACACACACACAGTTCTGGTTGGAAGCAATCGATAGTAAAGCACAGTTCAATCACAATTATACACTTGATGATCATTTAAATGTTCGTCTACCATTGCTTTATGTAGAATTTCAGGAAACAAGCAGATTCCCTGTTCAAAGACCTTCCTTCTCCTTCAGCAGTTGTTTGGTGAACTTCATAGTAACATTTCAATCTTAAAATCCATCACTCAAAAGCTATAAAATCTTTGTTCCATGTAAATCAAAGCTGAAATTTTTCAGCTTTGGCTCACAAAATGGCTCTCACCTTCACTTCTCTTTATTAAAAACTGCCTTTAAAGGCATTTGTCAAGTTCACTTGCCTTTCTTAGTTTAGTCAATCTTCTGTTCATTCCCACACTTCAATAGTATTTAAAGAACTTGTAAGTTTATTGTCTTCTTTCACTCAAGTGCTGATTGTTCCTTCAGGTATACCAACTCACTTTATAAGCTTGCTAAAGTTTCATCATTCTTCACATAATGAATAATTTTCAGTTTATCATTCACAGAATGCACTTTCTGTTTCTGTGACATCATAACAAGCACACAGAAACCTATAGCACACTGGACTCGCATTCGGGAGGACGACTGTTCAATCCCGTCTCCAGCCATCCTGATTTAGGTTTTCCGTGATTTCCCTAAATCGTTTGTCAAATGCCGGGATGGTTCCTTTGAAAGGGCACGGCCGATTTCCTTCCCCATCCTTCCCTAACCCGAGCTTGCACTCAGTCTCTAATGACCTCGTTGTCGACGGGACGTTAAACATCACTAACCTAGCCTAACCCCACACAGAATCCTAGACAATGAATGAATAATTTGATCCACATGCTGGTTATGCTGATTTAGATTATTGCCAAGCACTATGGCATACTCAATATGTTGACCGTGTCGCTATGTTAACTGAGATGTGTGTATTCAAAGCTTCTGTCCAGCAATGATCCTGAGATGACAAACCAAAGGTTGAGTTTAATTAAAATAATTAGTGAAATATTTTACATATTTCAAACTCAAATGGAATCAGAAGTTTTCAAAATTTGATCTAAATAGGTTGCTGACTTGAGTGAACAAAAATGACATCAGAATTAACTCCAAGTAGTCCCACTGTCCTTTAATCCCTTTACAAAGGATTACTGTCAAAATCTGAAAAATGCTGGAGGGAATTGTTTGATTTTTTTGATAGTGTGTAGAACATTGAAAACATTGCCTTTGTTCGTCGGTGTATTAGCTTGTTTTGAGAGAAATATTCTGAGATTATGGGAGTGAGTGCTATAAAGTGAACTGATATTATGTGTGTGTCTGGATTAATTGCAGAGACAGAGAAATGTATCAAATGTGGTGGTGAAATTAATATGCAGTCAATCTGCGCGAGCACACTAAGTACATAGATCAGTGTTTTTTACTTAAATCGTTGGAGAAGGCAGGTGGATCATTGTTTATATATGATTGTGGCATGTTCGACATGTTAATAATCAGTGATACACCTACATCTCCCCATGATTTAACTAACAAACATTGATCCACTCTCTTGGCCTGCTCTCGCAGATGGATTGCATAGCAAGACAGAGCAGAAAAATATTTTGGTGCTCTTTCAAATGTATTGGGGGTTTTGACACTGTCCTTGGTTTTCAGATAGTAGCACAGTGTAAACAGCTGTGACTCAAACAAAGAACAATTAATTTTATAATCCTCATTTACAGCATCACGGCACTCTTTCTTCTGAATGTATTGCTTCAAAACACGTGGTCTGCCTGCAGCTCTCATTGTCCATGTAACAAACAGCTGGCACACCTTCTTTTGTTCCCATCATACCTCAAGGCAAGTGCGGACAACATTCCTGCACAAAACCACTTAAGCACTCCAGCGACCCTATTCGAGACTTATTGGTAAAAGATAATGAAATCATACGTATGCATAGTCTCTTTAAAGTGCACACAACTTTGTCCAATAGCTAGAAATACATCCAACAGTTTTCTACTAAATGTAGCTGTATGCTGCACAACACTTCGTTCATATGGCGAATAGCGATATAGCCATACAAAAATTATTCGAGAAAAGACTCAACACTGCTTACTACGGTACAGTGTGATCTGTGAAGACCAACTAATAATACGCACCAATCAGTCTGTGACGAGGAGGTGTTTGATTAGTGCGTAACTGGTTGCATGATAATATTGTCAGTCGTTCCCTCAAAATACGTTGAAACCTGTATTTCATTATGTGGGAACACACTCTATACGTTCAGAATCTTGCTCCTGATTATGTTCAACTGACACACTTGAAATGCATTATTGAGGTTACTGAAATGCCACAGCGTATCGTATTTAGTGCACATTCATACTTGTAGAAGAAATACACGAAGGGAAAGAAATAAATGGTATCAACAAATTGTCGGGGGAACTATAAAGTTGAGACACAGAATTTCTGACCAAGTTCTGTATTCAGAAAGTGAAAAATTTAGTCCTGCCAGTAGACATGTGTTACACTCAATGGACCTATCCTACCTTTCAGAATTATTATTTCCTTCCTCTGGGATGAGAGAGAGATAGATGGGGAATGCATACAAAGGAAGGGCAGTTCATGTAGACCTCAGGATGAGACGGTTTCACCAATTATGAAGACGGGATGAGACAAAGATGGAGAAAGGGATGTGTAATAGAACATGAGGTCAAAGATAGTACATTGGTAAGCACAGTCCCAGCTTCTGTCTGGTGGTGGTGGTGGTGGTGGTGGTGGTGGTGGTGGTGGAGGTGGAGGGAGGGGTAAGAATGAAAAGGTGAGAGATAAAAATGTTTTTAGAGGAAGTTGCTGAAAATAGAAACTAGTTGTTGTAAAACTAAGAAACTATCTTTTGCGTGGTTTGTTTATCATCAGGATTTCCTTCCAGTGAGCCTGGTAGGAACTTGGTGAACTATATGCCTCCATTGGTTTCTGTCCTGGTATAACTTTTCCCTCTCCACTACATGTCATGTTACTCCTCTCCTCTTGAGATCTTCCTTAATCTGGCCTGTCCATCTCTTTCTAGGCCACCCAATTGGACTTCTTCCTGGTACCTCCATCTCCGAATACTGGCGTGGCGTTAGTCGGGTGCATTTGCTTCACATGACCGAACCACTTCAATCTCGGAGCACTCATTCTCTCCTCTGTAGTCAGTGTCACCTGCAGGTCTCTCTTTACATAATCATTCCTGACTCTCTCTCTCTCTCTCTCTCTCTCTCTCTCTCTCTCTCTCTCTCTCTCTCTCTCTCTCTCGCTCTCCTAGTTTTTTGTAGAGCTGACCTAAGGAACTTCATTTCACGTGCTTGTATTTGACTCTTCTCTCTTATGACACAAGCCTCTAGACTATACATCATGATTGGCGGGAGATAAGTTTTATACGTGATCTGTTTGGCTCTTTGAGGGACTTCCTTGCCCCAGGTTAGATTTCGAGGTTGGTGGAAGAAGCTAGATCCTTTTGTTATTCTGTTTAAGACTTCTAGTTTGGAACTTCCATTGTGTGATATGATGCTACCCAGATAATTGAAGCTTTTCACACATTCAACCTTCTCCCACCTCCAGTATGATGTGACAAGGTGTGGGTGCCCTGTTCATCTTCATTGCCACTGCCTTGTTCTTTCTCACAGTTAACTTGAATTTTTAAAATTTTGTGTTCCATTAATCTAGTCTCCTCTGAACCTCCATTTCGGTCTCTCCCGAAATGGCGATGTCATCAGCAAAACCAGAGGCACTGAGACCTTCATTTTCTTCTTCCTTGATTTTTTTCATGACTGTGTCCATAAGTGTAATGAAGAGTAAAAGGGATAGCAGACTACCTTGCTGAACACCTCTCTTTGTCTTAAACGATTTTGATCTTCCACCTCCTACATGTACACTGCTCTCAACCGTTGTACAGCATCTGGACTTTTTTTAATTAATGAATCAGGAACATTGTTTTCTCAAGCATTCCCATATTTTATCCCTTGGTACACTGTCATATGCTTTTTTCAAATCCACGAATACGACTATAAAGTCCTTTCCTTTTTCCCAATATTTCTCCATTAACTGATGGAGGGAGAAAATGAGATCTTTTGTTCCCATATTACTTCTGACCCCATGCTGTTGTTCCTCTAATTGGTGTTCTAGAATTTTCCGCAATCTTTTTTTCTAATGATCTTTTCTGTTATCTTAAGGCAGTTTGATAAGTGTGACTCCTCGGTAGTTGGTGCATTTCTTTCCGCTACCTTTCTTGTACAATGGTATTATAATTCCTTTTTTCCATTCATCCGGCTCTTTGTTTTCTTTCCATGTCACCCCCAGTATCCGGTGTAACCAATGTAATTTGTGGATTCCTGCGGCTATAATCATATCCGCTGTTAGCTCATCTACTCCAGCCGCCTTCCCACTTTTCCTCTGTTTCAGGGAATTCTTAGTTTCTAACAAAGAGATTGGATCCTGCTCTTCCTCTAATTCAATGACTTCGGTGTCACTTTCTTGTGCACCTTCCCCATTCAGTAAGATTTCAAAATAATTCATCTCTTCTGTGATACCTTCCATGTCCCTGATAATATCCCCATCCTCTGTTTCAACCTCTATCAGATCTTTTACATTTCAATAACCCATATAGCAGTTTTTGGTTCCCTTTGCTATCCTGCTCTAGTTTCTGGGTGAATATTCCCCTCTCTTCTCCTTTTCTTCTGTCACAATTCTCTTTGCCTGGAGTTTCTTTTGCTTGTGTTCATCTTTTGGTACCAGCCCCTGGTTTTGTTTTCTTTTTTCAAACTCCATGCTTTTTTTTTTTTTTTTTTTTTTTTTTTTTTTTTTTTTTTTTTTTTTTTTTCCATATTACATTTTTAATTGCATTTTTTACTCTATCATTCCACCAACTGGTTTCTTTGTCTTTCACTTTACCCTTTGTTTTGCTGCATATCTACACAGCGCTGTTAACTATTGATGTTTTAAATAGGTTCCACTCTTCCTCTACACTATCCTTTCAATTTTTGTGCTACTAGATTTTGGAAACTTTTTTTTTTTTTTTTTTTTCTTCTTTCAACTTCCACTCCTTAATTTTTGGCACTCTTTGTATAGCATTCAAACTTTTCATCTGATAATTTAGATCAGCTACTAGTAACCTGTGGTTGCCATCCAAGTGCTCAGTTGGTATGACTTTTTTTTGCCTATAACTGTCTTAGATTTGCCTTCCCAGCCATATCTAGTAATCTTATGGCTGTCTTGTTTCTTGAAGAATGTATTCTTCACTAAAAGATGATACCTTATGCACGGATATAGAATTTCTTCTCCCTCAACATTTTATCGTCTATATCCAAAAGGGCCCATCACCTCCTCAAATCCATTTCTATCTGTGCCGATCTGAGCATTCAGATGCCCAACTATCATAATGTTATCTTATCTTAGTTGGTCTTCCAGTTGGTCAAGGAATTTAGTTTATTTCCTACTGCACCCTTGCTGAGGTGCGTACACTTGGAGTATAGGAAAACTATTCTTTCCCATGGTGACTCTTGCTCCAATTATCCTTTCACTTACAAAGCTCACATCTGCAACTGGGTCAATGTCTTTGTGAAACACAAACCCCACTCCATTTTTTGCCTCTTTATTGTGACCCTGCCAGTATAATTTGTATCAACCTCTCAGCGACCCTGCCAGTAGAATTTGTACCCACCTCTCAGTGACCCTGCCAGTATAATTTGTACCCACCTCTCAGCAATTTAGAGTTTTTTCCCTTCCACTTGGTCTCTCACAATCCAAGGATACGAATCTTTCTCCTCTCCATCATGTCTGCAACCTCTTTAGTGTCTCCTGTCAAGGTTATTACATTTAGTGTTTCCACTCTCAACTTGTTTTTGTCTTTTTGTTGGGTTCTAGTTTTCTGTTCTTGTTTAGTGTATCTTCTTGCATTCCTCGGTTATTCTTCATGCTGTGAAGAGCTGTCTTTCGTTCCAGGGGAACAAGAAGTGCTGTCTACATTAAGTATTTTTGATCTGGTGCTTGTTCTCTGATTGAAAGCAATGATAGCTTTTTCTCATCTACTGGCCTGCTAAGCCTAACGCAGCTGAGGAATTTCTTTCAGGGTTAACTTCCTCAGCCCTTGAAGATCCCTTTTCACCACAAGGCAGTGGTTCCACTCCTCATTTGCCCTTAGGAGGGGAAGGGTGCCTCCTCCACTAGCTGCGCCATACCAAAGATGTTCTTCTCCACCGTAGCTGCTGTTAAGGACTTCACCGTATCCCTGGCAAGGGTTTGTAATGGTAAGGAAAAGGAGAGGTTTAGGATAGGATAGGATACAGGCTAATATAGGTTGTTGTGGGACACACTTCGTCTGGCTCCTCCCCTTTGGCCTGTCCGGCATGGCATGGGTGACCCTGCTGGTAGCTATGCTACTGCGGGCATAGCCCTCCGGATGCAGAGCACACAAACCACCTCGTCCACACGGCTAGTGCTACGTTAAGGCAGTTGCAAATAATAATTTTTTGTATACAGAATGTAAGTACTGGTTACCACTTCTGTGTCATTATTTTAATGAAAGGTATTATGAGGTTCTGGCATGATGACTGCATTAAACAAGATAATTATGATTTTGATACTGATATTCCAGTGTGATATAAAAAACATTAGTCCAGTTAATTCTTCATTTATTATCTTCAGTTGCCCAAAATTAACAAGATCTTTCAGATGAGATCATAATAGTGCATTGTATGTATGGATATTCCAAATAAGATTTTGATTTCGAGATTGATGCCATCACTGCCCTTTCCTTTTGTAAAGGCTGACACTAAATTTAGTCTTAACATTGTGACAAATCTTTTACTTTGTCTACATTTTAAAAACTTTTCCAATTGTTTCAAACTAGCTTCATGCTTTTACTGTCAAGTGCAGCAATGGGTTAATGTGTAAGACACACCTAATGGCACTGATGCCTTCTCTGATTGCATCCATTGCACCAATATGCAAAACATATTCAGTGTTACATGCAGTTATTAGGGGACCAGAACAGATGAAGCAGACATATTCCTTCAGTGCACTCCATGCTGCTCAGTGGCAACATCTGGAAGGCAAAATACTTGTAGTAACAGCAACTGCATTTAGTGTCACTAATTGAAGGGAAATGCCCCACCTCTAGAAGACTGTGGTCTTTGCCTCTTTAGCATATAAGGGGAAAACAGTGTAATTCTCCACAATTGGTAGAGTTACCTTCTGTAGACAAGAGTGGTGGTAAGTCAGACCTCAATACTCTTGAAGTAACATATATAAGGCGCACAAACAAGAATTTTCTGTACAGACGATAGAGCAAAGGCAGGTTGCTTAGTGACCCGTTTTCCACCTTGGATGATAGCAAAATGAGCATGGTACAGTTTTTCTTGGTGCCCTTTATCATCCCCCCACCCAACAGCTCCTAATTTCTCCAACAGTTGGAGGCTGTGTTTCTTCCATCGGTAGCGAATAATCAGTTGACCTCATGAAGTTGAATCAATCATTTTTATTTGTAAATATTTCTAGTTAAAAGTAGCATTTTGAATGCTTGAAGTTATTTCACCTCATGATTTTAAAAAGAAAGATATATTTTCTCACTTTATTAATTAATGGAGTATGAATGCACCTGGTTATTAGCTCAGTACAAATCTAGACTTATAATAATGCCATGAATTTCAGTTTAATCATGCAATTTGATTTATTCAGAACATTATAAAAAGAAATTCTGTGCAACTTATTGTGTCTTGTATGAATGTGTTGGTGTCTGTTCTTTTGGACACGTCTGAAAGAAAAAGACACCATGCATTCGTATAATTAATTCACCTGGATGGGCTGTGAATCCACAACCTTCAGTGTGGATTTACAACAATGGCAGACATTTGATGGAAATCTAGAATTAGCAAGCATGGAGGACTTAGAACGAGACTGATAAGTTTTTCCCTTCCATTCCATTCCCTTTCCTTTCTCTCCCCTCGATTTTCAGTTTGTATAATTATTGCATCTTGTTACATAGGAAACACTGGAAAGTTTATGTGCCCTAAGAAACAAAAATATCAAACAAGTTTCATTAGGAATCTGGCATATGGTTTGAAACAGAATTAACATATGAATTTCATGCAGTGGATCATCATAAAAGGTAAAATTGTGAGCTGTGATTCCAGCATAGGAAGTTGTACTAGACCTATCTAATTTACAAAGAGTGGGTAAGGAAAGATAAAGCACTGACATTATGAATGATCCATTTCAACACCCCTCTCCCTCCATCTCGCCAGATCTACACATATGCCTCACCCTCTGTAAAAAGGGATGTGGCTCTTGTGGGATGCATGCATTTTGTGATCAATCATAATGTGTTGTAGGTAAATATTGGTGTCATAGATTTACGAGGGGCATTTGAAGAGTCCGTGCAAAAATATAAAAACTACTTAAGAGTTTGGGGTAAACCTTTTTTGTTTTTCGACATAGTCTCCTTTTAGACTTATACACTTTGTCCAATGCTATTCTAATTTGTTGATCCCTTCCGAATAATAGGAATTGTCCAAGTCTGCAAAATAGCTATTAGTTGCTGCAGTCACCTCCTCGTTTGAATAAAATCTTTGTCCCACCAGCCATTTCTTCAAATTGGCGAACAAATAGTAGTCTGAGGGAGCCAAGTCTGAAGAATAGGGGGGGATGTGAAATGAGCTGGAATCCTATTTCCAATAATTTTGCGACCACAACTGTTAAGGTGTGTGCTGGTGCATTGTCGTGATGGAAAAGGACTTTTTTGCGGTCCAATCTCCGGCGTTTTTCCTGCAGCTTGGTTTCCAAATGGTCCAATAATGGTGAATAATATGCACTTGTAATAGTTTTATCCTTTTCCATATAGTTGTTGAGGATTATCCCTTGCGAATCCCAAAAGAGTCGCCATAACCTTCCCGGCCGAAGAACTGGTCTTCGCCTTTTTTGGGGTGCAGATTCTCCCTTGGTAACCCATTGTTAAGACTGTTATTATTATTATTATTATTATTATTATTATTATTCGGTCTCAGGAGTATATTAATGTATCCATGTTTCGTCCACAGTGATGAAACAATCCTTAAAGTCCTGTGGATTCTTCCTGAACAGCTGCAAACCATCCTTGCAACACTACACACAATTCTGGTTTTGCTCAAGCGTGAGCAATCGCAGAACCCATCTTGTGGATAGCTTTCTCATGCCCAAATGTTTTTGCAAAATATTATGTACCTGTTCATTCGAGATGCCCACAGCACTTGCAATCTCGCACACCTTAACTCTTCTGTCATCCATCACCGTATCATGGATTTTATCAATGATTTCTGGAGTCATAACCTCCACAGGGCATCCAGAACATTCAGCATCACTTGTGCCCATGTGGCCACGCCGAAAATTTTGAAACCACTTATAAACTGTTCTAATCGAAGGTGCAGAGTCACCGTAATGTTTATCAAGCTTCTCTTTAGTCTCCTGAGATGTTTCACCTTTCATAAAGTAATGTTTAATCACCACACAAAATTCTTTTTTGTCCATTTTTTGACAATCACTAGACTTCCTTGATTCACATGAATGCCAAACAAATAAATAGACAAATATGGCTGAAACGTGGTGTGCATTCTTTCCAAAGATGCTACTAACTAAACATCGCCTCGATACGCACTGGTGGTGCCATCTCTCAGACTTTGCGTGGACTTTTCAAACGTCCCTCGTAAATAGCTGAAGTAATAATAGTAAAATCAAAATGGAAAAATATATGCTTAGTATTCATTGGTGTGTATATAGGTCACCTGGAGCACTAGTTGATAGTTTTCTTAACTACATCCATAGGCCACCTGATTCATAACTTAGGAATTATGGTAATTAGCTCATACGCAGTAAGTACTCTGACAAAAGAAAATGTGTAACCATTGCAATGCAGTCTGAAAAGTGATTGCAGCAGAGAACAGAAGAGCATCTTAGAACCCATTCTCCTTTCTTCATTAGGGTCATGTGGGGCTCACGTTCCAATATTAGTTCTTAATGTCAGTTACACCTTCCATTTTTTCTGTATTGCTTCATTAGCTCAGACTCTTGTCTTTTGTCATTTGAAAATATTTTACACCACATGCAATGGTGAATTACTTTTTTCCTTTTTTCAACATGCTCTATTACGTTGTAAAATCAAGCAATGGAAAATCCAAGATGGAATGTGACAATAATATGGAAAGGATAGTTGCCACTCACCATATAGCATAGATGCTGAGTTGCAAGTGCAACGAAAAGACTGTTGGAAGTGAGCTTTTGGCCAACAAGGCACTCTTTTCTCCATGACCACCCACTTGCGATTGTGGTGGTAGACAACCCTTTGTCTTCTGCTGTTAGTAAGGGAATTTGGTTATGATGGGTGGAAATGGGTGAGTGTGGGTGGCAAAAACCGTTTTGTCACACATTGTGCTTATGAATAGTGTTTAAAACGTTTTGAGTGGTGTTTCATGTGTCCATGTGTCAGTGAGGGACAGATGTATTCAGAATTTTCTAGAAAGTACCAAGTATCTTCAGAAGTAGATTTTTCCAGAATGTTCGAAAACCTTTGAAGTTATAGATGACTGAAAATTATAACTACATTATTATAAATAATTGCAATAATTATTAAAAATAGCTGTTAATAGAATCAAGCAATGGAAAACCCGGGATGGAATAATGAAAATATTATGAAAAGGACAGATTGCTACTCACCATATAGCGGAGAGAGAGAGAGAGAGAGAGAGAGAGAGAGAGAGAGAGAGAGAGAGAGAGAGAGAGAGCTGCATTTGCATGAATTGATTCAGGTCATCATCTCTCTAAGATTAAAATAAGATTTCTCTCATCTAAAACAAAAAGTACTACCAAGAAAGTAATCAGATACAACTCCACTGCAGCTAATATTACAATAGAAAATATAGAAAAATATAGGGAAAAAATTAACAGCAAAACAAGGTAATTGGCATGAACTCCTTGTACATATTACTAAAGCAGCAGAGAAAACTTTAGGACTCGCCAGGAATAGAAAGAGAACATGGTGTAACGAAGTGTGAAGAAGCACTAGAATGAAGAGCTCAAAAATGGAAATGTTAAAAAAAAGACTATTTAGAAGAATTCAGGTAACACAGAAGAGAAGTGCCAAAAGTAATCCAAAAAATCAAAAGTACCTTTGAAAAACTCTGCTTATGGAAATACAAGAAAATATTAATAAAAGTAATACCAGAAA
Source organism: Schistocerca americana (assembly GCF_021461395.2). NCBI lineage: Eukaryota > Metazoa > Arthropoda > Insecta > Orthoptera > Acrididae > Schistocerca > Schistocerca americana. The sequence continues at coordinate 638,321,592 of NC_060119.1, read as the reverse complement.
TTTTTACCAAACTTTCGAACATGTACTTAAGGGGGGTTAGGACGTCAAACGGGGCGACTTGGAGCAGGGGAGACACCACAGGAATTTTTAACTTCCACTGTCTATACTTTTAAAAATAAATTCATAAAACTTTGTCAGAATGACCAGAAAGGATTCAGGATTTACACTTATAGTGGTGGAAGTTCAAAAATGTAAGAAAATAATTTATATTTTTACGTTTATGTTTCACATTTTTTTCACTTACCATTGGCTGCATTTGTTGCTATAGGTACTCTTTTCTTCATAAGTAAGGGAGATTCTTGGATTAATTTTTCACAGCATACAAACCATACTTACAGATGTATGAAACTCTAGAATTTACCAAATATATTAAAAACTGTGGTAAAAATTGAGATAATTAACTATAATATTTGAGTTTTTTCTAAACATAAAGATTAAAATGTAACAGCACATTCATTTTTTCATGAATTAAATAATTTCTAGAGTTACTTTCACCTGTAAGTGTGGTTTGTATGCTGTGCAAAATTCATTGAAGAATCTCTCTTACTTACAAAGAAACGTGTACCTATAGCAACAAACACAGCCAATAGAAGTGAAAAAATGATGAACACACATGTAAAAAAAAATTATTTTGTTATATTTTTTAACTTCCAGTGCTATGATAGTGAATCCTGAATCCTTCCTGGTCATACTGACAGTTTTATGAATTTATTCGTAAAAGTATAGACAATGGAAATTAAAATGTCATGTGGTGTCTCTCCTGCTCCAAGACGACCCGTTTGACGCCCTACCCCACCAAGCACCAAGCACCAAGTATGTATTTCAAAGATGAAAACAGCAAAATAGGCTTAAATAACAAAGAAAATTACAAAATAACATCATTTTTTGACACTCTTAAACTGTCCAGTTCGAACGGTTAAGTTGGAGTTTCCAGCAATTCCACAAACTCGAGTGGAAGATTTCCCACCAACAGAGTGAGAAATTTATAAAGCTATCAAATCACTCAGAAGTGGCGAAGAATCTATTACAGCAGAATTATTGAAATGGTCAGAACCAAAGATTACAAATAATCTAAAACTGCTTTTTGAGAACATTTGAAAAACTGAAGAGATTCCAGAAGGGTGGGAAATAGCATTAATCCACCCACTGCATAGAAAGAAAGACAAACAAAATGTCAGTAATTATAAAGGAGTGCCACTTCTGTCAGTGGCATACATAATATTATCAAAAATTCTCCTGGACAGTGTGCAGAAGCTCCAGACAAAGAATTGGGAGAATATTAGAGAGGTTTTCAAAATGGATTAGATTTTTTTACTTCAAGTCAATGATTCGCCACACAAAGTTAACCAGCAAAACTTGTAATAGTGTTATTTATTGATATCAAGATAACATTTGATTCGATAGACAGAGAGACAGTAGGTAAAATCATTAGAGGTGGTATAAAGCCAAATTCGCAAACATAATTCATGAAACTCTATCAAAGATCATGTCTAAATTTAAATCTATGGAGGAACTATCTCAGCAATTTGAAATAAAAACTACGGCTAAAGGAGAGGAGATGGTTTATCATCTTTACTGTTTGACTGCATTCTAGACAAAAATGTGAGGATCTGGAATTTGGAGTTAGTCACAGAGTTTAACCAATAATTCTAGGAAGGAAACCAAATGGAATTAAGGTAAATTGCTAGGATTTTGCAGAAGATTTTGCAGTACTTTCAGAAACTCTGACACACGCAGTTATTCAAATAAATCTTCTAGAAGAAATGGCAGGTAGAACGGGTCTCAAAATTTCAGCTGAAAAAAGAAAATTAATGACAAACATAAATTGTTACCAAAATTCATAGAAACACAAATTGGTAAAATAGAGTGAGTTAGTAAATTCAAATATCTTGCAGATACTATACAACAGAATGAACTAGAAAAATTTGCATTAGATGTAAGTGTTAACAAATGGGAAAGAGCATATGGTTTGACAAAGAATATTAACAACAAGAAAATGCGTATGTAGAGAAACAAAACCCAAACGTTAGACCACACTAGTATGATCATAACGTTTATATTGGCGTGGGTGCCTAACAGTGAACTATAAGCTAGGCAGAATAGAGATACTTGAAAGACAGATAGAAAATAATCAATGCAATACAAACTACAGATGGCTGGAAAGTAAGAAGTAGTGAGGAGATCTACAAAAACTTAGAGAAAATATCAGAAGTAATAGCTAAAAGGAGCTTAATATTTTTTGGGCGTATCTAACAAATGAATGAGAACGGGCACACAACACAAATACTTCTGTACTTCTGGAAGAAGGAATCGACAATAGAATGGATTAAAGAAATAAGGAAAGCTCTAGAAAGAAACACCATAAGGCAGAAGTCTCTTCAAGAATAAAATATTAAATTTAGAAGGCTTCCAATGCAGAAGAGATAAGAAATTGGGAACAAGACGAGCAGAAGAAAGGAAAGGACAATATGGGGAGAAGATTGGAGTACTACTGTAAAAACAGATAACATGGAAAGAAGGTGAGTGGAAGTTGTTACTGGATCCTTATTGGTCAATATAAAAATAAATAATAAAAAAAAATCGGCAATTGCTGTGAATATTGAGAAGGTTTAACTGAAACCAAAAGGAGTTACATTGCCAGGAAGCACAAAAATGCAAATAATTTAATTGTTGGCATATGGGACACAGTTAATAGCTTTAGAGCAACAACTAGCAAATGCTACAGTGAATTCACCACTAATCACAATAGGAGTCTTAAATGACCCATGCAAAATTGTAAATATGTTCAGTGACTATTCTCATCAGTTAATAGTGATTTCGCTCATAAATATAAAAATCTTCAGTACAGTTTCAAGGGCAATCTCTCGGACAGCTTATTTCTGGCTCCCACTGATGAGAGAAATGAGCAACTTCATTTTTCATTAAAATATTTTATATCTGCAGGATATGATGAAGTAATCAACATGTTGATACAACTTTTTCTACAGTATTGAGAAACATCATTGAAATAGGTGCCTTTACAGAAAGTCTAAAAAAAAAATGGCTCTTGGAAGAAAGATGACAAAGAATAGAAATTTAAGGCCAATTTCTGTTTTGCCAGTCTTCCCTTAAGATAATAGTAAAGGTGATCTACAACAGAATCTTAAATTGTATAAACAAATAAAATTTAATTTTTGAAATCAAAACCAGCAGATCAATTTCTTGAAGGGGTAAGAAGTTGTCTAGAAAACAAGGAATGTGTATATCCCATGATCTCGAGAAACTATTTGACTTTCACTGTTTCAGTATTATCAGATAAATCACAAAATATTGAAATTAGAGGTATTGTCTATGGCTTGATGAAATCTTAAGATAACAAATTGGAAACAGTTGGTAGTTATAAAAACAGCAAGTCATGTATTAAGGTCCTAAACCACTAGCATTACTTAGCATATGCCTCAAGGTTCTTTACTTTTATTGCTACTCTTGGTTGTATATGCTAATGAATTAAAGGCTATTCTCTCTCTAATGAAGTAGCTCAGTATGCAATTGATGCATCTGTTCTTTACAAACACAAATCCTACTATAAATTAGAGACGTGCTGTAACAATGGTTTAAATAAAATAGCACCGTATTATGAAGGAAGCCATCTCGGTGTAAGCACCAGCAAAAATCAACATGGAATTTAATAGAAATAGGCAAAGTGATACTGGTGTAGAAGCATAAATAGGTAACAAAATTGTAAAAACATAATTTCATGTAAAGTTTTTGGAAATAACCATTTGTGACAACCTAAAATTGGACCATGATGTAGACTCCTCAACAAATGAAATACCCAAGAATATATCTGCACTAAATAGGTTAGCCAAATACTGTAAAGACACTGTTCCACTAAAGACTGCATATCATTCATTATTTTCCTCAAGCAATATTTATGGGATAGAAATGTGGGAAGCAGCTACTCAATGCAAATGCATTAAATGTTATTGGTCCTGTAGAAAATACTGTGAAAATCATTTGTGGGACTTGACCCAAAGTGTTTTGATGGTGTTTACTCCCAAAAACTGTTACTTTAACAGTAATTAATGAGTGTTTTAAGTGAATTTCTGTTGTTCACAACATTGCAGCCAGCTTGCAACATCAGTCTACACCAACATAACAAAATAACTAAACACAAATACCATATTAACTACAGGATAGCATTGCATGGAAGACTCACTGCATGCAGGAATCAAATTAGCAGATGTATTGTACAGAGCTGTTTCAAGTCTTTGAACACCGACATTGATATTTTGCTTTAAAAAAGGTACTTACCAGAAATTTTTTGCCCATGAAAAATACTGTAATTTCAGGCAGACTATATCATCTTGCAAGAAATGAATGTCGCACTGAACTCTAAGAAAGATGTCTTTCTCTTACTGTGTCTTAATATTTAAAATATAATGTACTTCTACCAGAAGAAATAAACTAAAATTTGCTGCCGTTGGACATACGCTAATCATTTGCTGTAGCGTAAATAACGATAACGTTGTTGTTGTTATCACCACCACCATCGTAGTATGTTAGAGAGTACTGGGAAATAACTTTTGATTGGGACATTTGTTTTGTTGGCCGTGCGGTTAAAGGCGCTGCAGTCTGGAACCGCAAGACCACTACGGTCGCAGGTTCGAATCCTGCCTCGGGCATGGGTGTTTGTGATGTCCTTAGGTTAGTTAGGTTTAACTAGTTCTAAGTTCTAGGGGACTAATGACCTCAGCAGTTGAGTCCCATAGTGCTCAGAGCCATTTGAACCATTTTTTGAACATTTGTTTTGTTACTATTTGAATATGAGAAATAATTTTTATTTCTATCTTTCAGAAAAGCTGTGCCTATGCGAGATTGGAACCAGGTGCTAGCAACAAGAATGGTGCTGGGGGAGAACCTAATACAATACACTCAGCTTCTGAAGAAACATATAAGAGAGAACTTCAGTATCTTCACAAGACAAATGAACAATTCCTTGAAAAAATTCGTAAGCTTGAGTCTGATTTGCTATCACAGGAAGCACTCAAGGAAAAACTGAATGAGTATGAAGGAGAAAATATGAAGCTTAGGAAAATTGCAGAAGAAAAACAGGCAAAAATGATGGATATGCAAATCAAATTTGACGAAAAATTTAAAAATTCGAAACGTGATTTCACTTTCGAAATCTCTATGTTGAACAGCAAAAATCTAGAGTTAGAGAAGCAGAGAGAGGTTTTGGGAATCGAGCTAGCAGCAGCACATGAAGAAATAAGATTATTGAAGCTGTCGCTTAAGAATCCAGTGAAAGAAGTAAGTTTGTGTGTTTTTTGTTAATGTAATGTAAACATACTTGTTAAAATTTGAACTGTAGGTTTAAACACTTGTTTTCTGTATTTCCTAACCCAGTTCTGATAGTCCTTCATTATTTTTCCTGGACTCTGTAGTCATATTCCAAAATTGTAGGGATAAAAGTATACATCAGAACACCATACATGTATTGATTTCTTTCCCTTTAAAACTGTAGCATAACAACAAACTTTGACTCTTTACTGGACTAAATCCTGGTATGGTTTTATGAAAGCTGCTGAAACTCAATAGGCCTAGACATTAGAACTTTGAGGAATGGCATGGCATTCTCACTTTGACACTCTGTTTGCGAATCCCACTCGCACTCCCATTCCCTTGGTTTAGTCTCCAGACAGCACATTTCTTCTGGAGTGTATACGACCTGGGACAACCGAGAGATTTGGGAAAAACCTGGAAATTTTTTCATCCGGGAGAAAACCAGGAAAAAGCCGGGAATTTTTTATTGTTTTAGTTTTCTGTTAAATTTTTGTAATTTTGACTGGTAAGAACCGATACTACTGCAGAATAATAGTTCAAAAATGAGAGAAAAAAACGAAAATAACTTAAATTGCAAAGAAAATGCACCATATACAATGACACTCAGTGCTCATGGAAGCGTCTGCCAACACCAAAATGTGTCAAAGGCCTTAGGAGGACCATGCAATGCTTCATAACAACAAATTGCCTCCGCTGAGTTTGCAGTCAGAACTGTTTACATTAGATTCGTTTTAGCAGGTAATAGCGGGTTCATGCACAGTTGAGGCGTGTTTTAGTAGTAGATTCTCCCACTCCTGGCTACAGGAATGTGGCTGTTGGCTGTGCAAGCAGTCACAGCAAGCAGCTAGACTCTACCGGGAGGGGGGGGAACTTGTTTCACAAATCGATTATTCATAAGATTTAGAAGCGCATCCCTGTTGGTTTTTGAACATTTGTAAGTTGATTTCTGAATGAATCTTAAGTTGATTTTTGAATGTGTGCATAGTGTACGTGATGTCTCTGTCAGGAGAATCCTCGTCGCATCTAGAAATAAACTTTCCGCAGACAAAAGGGGATGGGGCTATACAAGCTGAACGTAGTAAAGCCAAACGGAAACGGATCAATGCCAATCGCTGTTTGATTATGTGGTTGATTGGGTTGGCGAATGATTAGTATTGTTCTAATTGCTAGTGAAGTCCATAGATTCAGACCACCAGACTGGAAGTAAATGACTAACAGGAATAACAGGTGAGAAATATTACGTATTAAGAAAAGGAAATTTTGACAGAAAACTTTTGGCCAGATGGCGACACTAGTAAGAACCAGTCGCTTAAGTTCTATTCTGGAAGTAACGCGGAAAACATGTTGTACGGACATGTAACGACACCTAACTGGAGAATAACTAAACCTGTGATTCTGGCAGGGTTAGTGAAGTTAATCGATGAACAAATTTTGACAGTGGCAGGAATAGCTATGGAATTGGTGATGACAAGATTGTTTGTTAGAATGTGGAAGTAGAAGAAATGGGGACATCACACAAATTATGGAAGAATAAGACATTTCCAATTTTATATGAAAATTTCGTAATACTACTTTCCGATCCCATGCTTGAGAAACTGGAGCGTAAAGCTTTTTGCTTGTAGTAGGCATAATAGGCATTTGGTATTGATACTTTGTGAATTATATTCTGTTGTGTTATAAAAATGACCATTTGTGCCAAAACAGTCTTGTTTATTTGGTGCGTATTACAATTGCTGCAGTATTAGAAAGGCCTATTTTGTTTTATCTAGCAGACAGTGACAAAATAGATGTAATCAGATCGAGAAACCACACCAGGCTTGGGTATTATTTGTATTAACAGCTTTTTCAATATTAGGTAACGACATTTCGATTTTTCATGTGGCAAAACATTTGACGAACTTTGATGAGGTAATAGATTCTTTCGCAGAAAGGAAAGCATGCCATGTAAAGCTCTGGCAAGATTAAAGAGAAAAAAAATGCTAGGAGCTAAGGATTGAAGAAATGTGTACTTTCTTGCTTGTCTCTTGTTTTTATTGGTTTTATGTATCCTGTATTTAATTTTATGTCACACAAAACAGCAAGTTATTAGCTAATAGGCAATAAAGAGTGCAAATTTTCTGAAGAGCTCTTGTTCTCCTGATTACAAACAATCCCATTTGCTATTAATTGCAAGAGTTTAAAAAAAAAAAAGAGGAGGAGAAGAAGAAGAAGAAGAAGAGGGGCAGGCTGTCATACCGGCAGACTGGGGGCAGGAGAGGCACCACAGGACGTTCCAATTTCCACTGTCTGGAATATAGTCTGATGGCATCATTTTACAAAATATACACGTTCAAATTCCACAGAGGGAAATACAGTGATGTGCGATAGAAGAATGCTGTATGAAGAGACGTGGCACTGCACTTTGGCACACTTAAGACCAAATAACATGTTTTATATTTCCTCGAAGACACGTTTCAGACTTTTCAGAAAGATGTGTGCCAAAATATTTTTGAAAATTCGATAATATTTTTTTAAAGTATTGGCTCGGGTAGCAAATATTGTAGATCTGAGGCTGATGCAGAGTAGTCTGAGTTATAGTGGGTAGTCTCCACGTGACCCGTGTTTACATTTAGTGATTTTGCTGTTTCCCCTTCATTTACTCTCACGACATATGTGGCCGGGTTTTATCAAGTGAATTAAAATAAATTGACATAATTATGGTAGGCTAAAATATGTTATTACTTTCAGATTTTATTTTATTTCCGCCTTTCTGACACTCGAGCATTAATCACCTTGCAGAACAATGAAGTTATTTTTGTCTGTTTGCTAAAGAAATATGACTTTTATTAACCTTTTCTGAAAAGGCACTCGGTGTATTTGAAACGAAAGGTTTAATTCCACAGTACTGGCTAGTTTCAACTGTTTGCTGCATTTCAAGTGCATGTTTTCATCTTTTAGCAGGTATGGCATTATGCCATAATAAAGAACCAAAAATGATATAATACAGTACTGGTGCTCCAAGAAAACTTACATTCCAAAAACCACACTGAAAAGCTTAATACCAGGTCGAGGTCTAGTTCATTGGGAATCTGGACATATGAATGTGCACTTTAAGTATGCACTTTAAATGTGCAAATTTTTAGTATGGTTCACGAAATTCCGATGCTCTTGGAGTATCCTGTGATGTTTTGTTTCTTTTATGACATAGTGTACGATCTTCCAATGTTTTACACATTGTACATACGGGCTTCCTGCATCATGGTAGCTGTGCGAACAAACCTATTTCTAACAGGTCGCAGGAAAATATTGAGAATGGTGGTTTGAAAAGTGTTACTTTCAAAGTAAATATCCTTTCACAGGAGTTGAACTATGTGTAGAATGTACCATGAATTTCTTAAATCACAGAGCATTTGACTCTCATTTAAAAATCACCTCTTTGATGATGAGTCATTTAGAAGAATTTCGAACCCTGAAGATCAGACATTTATGTCATTATTAAAAATTTTACTGGCACATTTGTGAGGCATATTCGAAGAGTAACACGCGGAAAAAGGTCTATTATATGCGAAAGCTTAGCTTGTATTGCAGCTTATTAACCTTAGAGACCAATATTATATGTGAAAGCTTTGCTTTTCTAGTAGCAACACTATGTATATTAATTTAAACTATTAACTTTCCTTGTTTGTGTGTTCGTGCTAGTTAAGTGATTTTGCTGGAAGCTGACTACATCACGTGTCGTATGCTCTGAACATCCGCTGTCATCAGCTGGCGAGATCACGTTACATGAGCTAAGACTGGCTTTCAAAAGCGCATTGCAATCTCGATTTCAATAATTTGCAAAGTAACATGCGGTGATTGGTGGAATTCCAATGTACACTTCCATAATGCGAAAATATGCAGTGTACATGTTGACGCACTTCAAAGATATTTCCAAAACTTTTCTTTTTCCCTAAGTTTCGTTTTCTAAAGTGCTACATCTACATCTACATTTATACTCCGCAAGCCACCCAACGGTGTGTGGCGGAGGGCACTTTACGTGCCACTGTCATTACCTCCCTTTCCTGTTCCACTCACGAATGGTTTGCGGGAAGAACAACTCCTGGAAAGCCTCCGTGCACACTTGAATCTCTCTGATTTTACATTCATGATTTCCTTGGGAGGTATAAGTAGGGGGAAGCAATATATTAGATACTTCATCCAGAAACGCACCATCTCAAAACCTGGACAGCAAGCTACACTGCCATGCAGAGTGCCTCTCTTGCAGAGTGTGCCACTTGCGTTTGCTAAACATCTCCGTAGCGCTATCACGCTTAACAGATAACCCTGTGACGGAACGCGCCGCTCTTCTTTGGATCTCCTCTGTCAACCCGACCTGGTACGGATCCCACACTGATGAGCAATACTCAAGTATAGGTCGAACGAGTGTTTTGTAAGCCGCCTCCTTTGTTGATGGACCATATTTTCTAAGACTCTCCCAATGAATCTCAACCTGACACCCGCCTTACCAACAATTAATTTTATATGATCATTCCACTTCAAATCATTCCGTATGTATACTCCCAGATATTTTACAGAAGTAACTGCTACCAGTGTTTGTTCCACTATCATATAATCATGCTGCAACATCTCTGTATACTACAGCATCATCCGCGAAAAGCCGCACGGAACTTCCGACACTACCTACTAGGTCATTTACATATATTGTGAAAAGCAATGGTCCCATAACACTCCTCTGTGGTGCGCCAGAGGTTACTTTGTGTGTAGACGTCTCTCCATTGAGAACAACATGCTGTGTTCTGTTTGCTAAAAACTCTTCAATCCAGCCACACAGCTGGTCTGATATTCCGTAGTCTCTGACTTTATCAGGCGACTGTGTGGAACTGTATCGAATGCCATCCGGAGGTCAAGGAAAATGGCATCTACCTGGGAGCCTGTATCTAATTTTTTTCATGGGTCTCATGAACAAATAAAGCGAGTTGGGTCTCACACGATCACTGTTTCCGGAATTCATGTTGATTCCTACAGAGTAGATTCTGGGTTTCCAGAAATGACATGATACGCGAGCAAAAAACATGTTCTAAAATTCTACAACAGATCGATGTCAGAGATATAGGCCTATTGTTTTGCGCATCTGCTCGACGACCCTTCTTGAAAACTGGGACTACCTGTGCTCTTTTCCAGTCATTTGGAGCCTTCCGTTCCTCTATAGACTTGCGGTGCAGGGCTGTTAGAAGGGAGAGCAAGTTCTTTCGCGTACTCTGTGTAGAATCAAATTGGTATCCCATCAGGTCCAGTGAACTTTCCTCTGTTGAGTGATTTCAGTTGCTTTTCTATTCCTTGGACACTTATTTCGATGTCAGCCATTTTTTCGTTTGTACGAGGATTTAGAGAAGGAACTGCAGTGCAGTCTTCCTCTGTGAAACAGCTTTGGATAAAGGTGTTTAGTGTTTCAGCTTTACGCCTGTCATTCTCTGTTCAAATGCCATCATCATCCCAGAGTGTCTGGATATGCTGTTTAGAGCCACTTACTGATTTAACGTAAGACCAGAACTTCCTAGGATTTTCTGTCATTTCGGTACATAGAATTTTACTTTCGAATTCACTGAACGCTTCACACATAGCCCTCCTTACGCTAACTTTGACATCATTTAGCTTCTGTATGTCTAAGAGGTTTTGGCTGCATTTAAATTTGCAGTGAAGCTCTCTTTGCTTTCGCAGTAGTTTCCTAAGTTTGTTGTTGAACCACAGTGGGTTTTTCCCATCCTTCAGTTTTACTCGGCATGTACCTGTCTAAAACACATTTTACAATTGTCTCAAACTTTTTCCATAAACACTCAACATTGTCAGTGTCGGAACAGAAATTTTCATTTTGATCTGTTAGGTAGTCTGAAATCTGCCTCCTATTACTCTTGCTAAATAGATAAACCTTCCTCCCTTCTTTTATATTCCTGTTTACTACCACATTCAGGGATGCTGCAACAGCCTTATGATCACTGATTCCCTGTTCTGCACTTACAGAGTCAAAAAGTTCGGGTCTGTTTATCAGTAGGTCCAAGATGTTATCTCCACGAGTCGGTTCTCTGTTTAATTGCTCGAGGTAATTTTCAGGTAATGCACTCAGTATAATGTCACTCGATGCTCTGTCCCTACCACCCATCCTAAACATCTGAGTGTCCCAGTCTATATCTGGTAAATTGAAATCTCCACTAATACTGTAACATGCTGAGGAAAATTATGTGAAATGTATTCCAGATTTTCTCTCAGTTGCTGCCGAGTAGGGAGGTCGGTAAAACGAGCCAATTATTAATCTAGCTCGGTTGTCGAGTATAACCTCCACCCATAATAATTCACAGGAAGTGTCCACTTCTATTTCACTAAAAGATAAACTACTACTAACAGCAACAAACACGCCACCACCGGTTGCATGCAGTCTGTCATTTCTAAACACCGTCTGTGCCTTTGTAAAAATTTCGGCAGAATTTATCTCTGGATTCAGCCAGCTTTCCATACCTATAACGATTTCAGCTTTGGTGCTTCTTATCAGCCCTTGAAATTCCGGTAGTTTACCAACGCAGCTTCGACAGTTTACGATTACAATACCAATTGCTGCTTGGTCCCCACATGTCCTGACTTTGCCCCGCACCCTTTGGGGCTGTTGCCCTTTCTGTACTTGCCCGAGGCCATCTAACGTAGAAAACCGTCCAGTCCACACCACACAGCCCCTGCTACCCGTGTAGCCGACGGCTGTGTGTAGTGGACTCCTAACCTATCCAGCGGAACCCGAAACCCCACAACCTTATGGCGCAAGTCAAGGAATCTGCAGCCCACACGGTCGCAGAACCATCTAAGCCTCTGATTCAGACCCTCCACTCCTCCCCGCAGTCAGTCCTGTCGACGATGGTGCAGATGGTGAGCTCTGCTTTCATCCCACTAGCGAGACTGGCAGTCTGCACCAAATCAGACAGTTGCCGGAAGCCAGAGAGGATTTCCTCCGCTCCATAGCGACACACATCATTGGTGCCGACATGAGCGACCACCTGCAGATGGGTGCACCCTGTACCCTTCATGGTATCCGGAAGGACCCTTTCCACATCTGGAATGACTCCCCTTCGTGGCATCTGGAAGGACCCTTTCCACATCTGGAATGACTCCCCCCGGTATGCACACAGAGTGCACATTGGTTTTCTTCCCCTGCCTTGCAGCCATGTCCCTAGAGGGTCCCCATTACGCACCTGACGTTGAAGCTCCCAACTACCAGTAAGCCCACCCTCTGCGACCGCCTGGATCTTGCAGACTGAGGGGCAACCTTTGGAACAGGACAAGCAGCCATATCCGGCCGAAGATCAGTATCAGCCGGAGACAGAGCCTGAAACCGCTTCGTCAGACAAACTGGAGAGGCCTTCTGTTCAGCCCTCCAGAATGTCTTTCGCCCCCTGCCACAGCTCGAGATGACATCCCACTCTACCACAGGTGAGGGATCAGCCTCAATGTGGGCAGTATCCCGGGCTGCCACAGCCGTAGTCAGATCGGGGGATGCATGGGACGAGCTGGCCATCCCCGACAAACCCCCGTCCGAACCCCCACAGTGATGCCCATTGGCAACAGCCTCAAGCTGTATGACTGAAGCCAACACTGCCTGAAGCTGGGAGTGAAGGGATGCCAACTCAGCCTGCATCCGAACACAGCAGTCACAGTCCTTATCCATGCTAAATTATGTTGTGCAAAGAACGTTTGAACTAATCTACAGAGAGCACAAACAATTAGACACAAAATTTAAACGGTTATTAAAATACAAAATTGCCTAGTAAATGCAGTAATGCTGCTACTTGCGCACTGCTGACACACTGCTTGGCGGCAGGAGGAGACTACGCGATTTTACACTATTCAGGTACTAAAACGCAATGCTACAACTCTCAGATACTAAAATACACCCGAAATTTATGAATTAAACAAATCAAGTACCTAAAAACATGCAAAGAAATTAAGAATTAAACTATGTAACAAGTAAGTGAGGTAAGAGTATACGACTTGCTGCTGGCAGCCGGGAAATTCTACGCCCGTGTATAAAACCATAGCCATTCAAAGGATTGACAAGTTCAGAGGGAAAATATACTGTCACTTAACACGGGAGAAGTGTGTTTTCACCTGGGAGAAAGTGTATTTTTATCTGGGAAAAATCAGGGGAATTTATTTTCCTTGTCCGTTATATACACCCTGATAGAGAAGTACAGGTCTCTAAAATGGCTTCCTTTCAGCTAAGAAAATCATAACAGTGCACTTAGGTTTTTCGAGCTGGGAGTATTTTAAAAGTTCATGGATATCTAGGACTAGACCGTGTCAGATATTACATGATAAGAGAGAAACTTAAAAATTTTGCTGCGAATGATGAAGTTGAAGTCAATGGGAAAAAAATAGCATTTTTCGTTTTAACTATTAACTATTTGTGTACAATGTATACCAATAGGTGTACTTAAAACTCTTACCTTTCAAAATTATATGTTCCTTCTTAACAAAGAATATGGGAAAGTGAGGGGAAATGAAAATGGGGGAGGGAGGGGACAGGGTCACTCACACTGCTTTGCCTCTCTGCTTCACTTCCTCCTTAACAATCATTTCAATTGAGGTTTCCATTTTACAAAAACTTATAGCAGTTTTATAAAGGTCATGTCAGATTTTGTCAAATTCTTCACTTAGGCAGTATATGAAATGGGATTAACTTAAAATTGGAATCTCATTTTGTCACTACATTTCTGACTGTGCAAATTATGCAATCTATTGTTAGAATGTACAGCTTCATCTGTACTCTGGAAACAACTGTGAAAATCATGGCAGAGGTTACTTCTTGCAGTAATCTCTTTTCTTCCTGTTCCACTCGTGTATGTAACACAACAAGAATGATTGCTTAAATGGCACTTTGTGCTGTAGTTATTCCAATCTTGTCTCTCTGGTCATTGTGGGAGCAGTATGTTGATGGGGGTTGTACTATAGTGTAGATTCCTCACTAATCATTGTTTTTGTTGCATTGTAAGTAAGCTTTCATGTGATAGTTGGTGTCTTATCTTCAAATGTGTGTCAGTTCAGGTTTTCCAGCATCTCAGTGTTGCTCTCCCATGGGTCAGACAAACCTGTGACCATTTGTGCTTCACTGTACACATTCAATATCCTCTCTTAGTCCTATTTGATATGGGTCCCACACACTTCAGCAGTACCGCAGTGTACTGGGATAGGGAGCCAGAATGTTCGTAAGCAGTCGCCCTTGCTGATTCATTGAATTTTCCCAGTACCCTACCAATGAATTGAAGTCTGCCACTAGTTTTATCTATGGCAGTCTGTGTGCAAAAATGGCTCACTTATGTTGTAGTCAAAGGATGCTACATTTTTGTATTTTGTGAAGAGCACAATTTTACATTTATGAACATTCAAAGAGCATTGCCAATCTGTGTACCACTTTGAAATCCTATCAAGATCTGACTTAATACTTGTGGAGTACCTCTTTTTTCCAGACAGTAGTTCATTATACTCCCTTTGTCAGAAAAGTTCCAGGAAAAGTTTTTTTATTTCTGAGTTTGCAATAAGAAAGGAACAAATGTTTTTATGTACGTGGTATGTGTGTGTCCTTGAAATGACCTTGGCCATGTTTCCACACAATCACTATGTGTGGCAGTGCTTTGCTTAGCAACATACTGTTTTTGGCTTGTTAGTTACAGTAACATAATGGGTGTTGATTGTAAGCGGAGTGAACTTTAAGTTCGGGGCCCTTGGTGAAACGTGGACAGTGATTAAGCAAGCATATGCAGATGAGGCACTTTCAAGAAGTTTTGGAACAATAATGATGTCATGAAAAGGATAGATTGCTAACCACCATATAGACGAATGTTGAGACACATACAGTGTAATGTTAAAAGTAGCTGGTTTGACTGCCACAGTACGGACTTAATCTGACAGGTCAGCTATGGGATAGCATGAATGTTTGTTGGAGCAGCTAGCTGTCAGATGGATGCTGACAGTTTGTCTAAATGCAAGTAAAGGTAGCTAGCAAGTCACGAAGCCCAGAGGTTCTCAGGGTTTTCCTAGGCAGAAAGAAGGGTGTGTTTTGGCGACATGGTTGCAGGACAAGCTAAGATGAGGGACCTGAGACTTCGATTGTCAAGACTAATATAATTTTGAGGAACAATACATAAAATTCATTAAAAGTCTGCTAAAGAAAAACCAATAACAGTTTTGAAACTGCGACAATGAGATGAACTCATTGAGTGAGTGTATGGAGCTTCAATAGTTAAATAGTTATTAACATTATTACCACTATTCTTTGTAATGAATTGTAACAGCTGAACCCATCACAAAAGTCACGCTTGTGATATGCCTCATGGAAGAGGATAATGGCTGCAATATAATGAACAGATTATTTTTTAACTAAGCAAATAAAAAAGTTATAAACAACTTAGTTAATTGCACAAATAGTACCATAACTGTTATCCTCCTCAGAGACACAAATGATATTGTCAGCTTGAGTTTCCCTTTTTAATATTCAAATAACTTTCGATGTGTATTAATTATAATTTTGATGTATGAAATAGTGCGTTAGGATTTTGACTGAAGTGCGTATATGGTGATTAATGTGTTTGAGAAATGTTTAAAATTAAGGAAATAATATATAAATGAGTTTATTAAGAGGTCACAAAATGAATGCAAAAATTTCTATGTATTTTGTCTTAGGGATTTATCTGAGATTATTGTGAAAATCACAAATGGCGGTCAGGATGAACGTACCTGCACTGAGTCAAGGAGTGATCATGTGACCGAATCTTTAAATAAGGGTGCAGGGCAGAGCTCATGGTCTTTCACCTGTTGTCTTGCATCTGGAGTTTTCGTGAGGTATTTTTGTCATAGTTTCGACTGGAGTTGGAAAAAGTTATGGGCAGCATGTATGCTGCAAATGTTTTTTTCATGTACTGGGACTTATGCATTATTATTTAGTGCACTCTGCAGGGTGTAAATGTTCTGTCTGCACAAAGCAGTTTCAAATTTTGTGTGTGGAGAGAGAGAGAGAGAGAGAGAGAGAGAGAGAGAGAGAGAGAGAGAGTTACATCAAAGCTAAAATCAATCTATTTGAGCAGTGTTGTTATCCTATGGGGTTTCAACCAACATGTGCAACCTCAATATATTTTTTATTAAATTATTCTTTAATGTCTCACTCCTATTATAAGGTTTTGGTATTAACATTATTAGTTGTGTTTTTGGGCTAAAGAGTGACAATGTATGGCCACTCACTATTGACGATAGCAAGCCACGCTCGAAGTTAATGGCTGTACATTGGTCACACTCTGGCGGAACTTGCATCATCATAATTGTTTGCATCAAAAGGGATACATGATGTGAGGAACAGGAGATAGAACACTAGAAAAAAATGTTGTAACAGACACAACATCAAGACTGACGCTTTTGGCTGAAAGCTTAACTACAAATTCTGGAGGATGGCAGTTCAAATTCCCATTGAACTGTCCAGATTTAGGTTTTTGAGATTTCTCTGGATCACTTAAAGCAAATGTAGGCTCCTTTGAAAGATGATACCCAGTTCCTTTCCCCATGATTCCTCAATCCTCACTTGTGCTCAGTGTCTAATGATCTCATTGTCTTTTAGAGTGTAAAACCCTATTCATTGTTGTGTTTTCTTGTGCTAACATTTCACAAATGTTCCAACCACATTGCATTCTCATAGAATATTTTTCATGAAAAATGTGTTATGGTACTGATTTGCTTATACTTTTAAGGGGGAATGACAGTGTGGTAGACAAAAATATTTCTCAAATTCAGGACTTTTTCCTCCTTAATGGAATGTAGTAGACAAATGGGGTTTACTGCAATGAATAAAGCATACATTGAAGTTTTAATTGGTATTTTTATTGAAAAATATAAATATCTTCACTGTGTAATTGGGATTTTCCCGAGGCAGCTCTGAAAGTAGGTAGATCAATGGTTGTCACTGTAACTCTGGTTGTAGTTATCTGAAACATGAAATTAACATGTTATCTTGATCCCTGCAGACGTAATTGTAGTTCATTGTATGGATTTTAGATATTATAGATATTTGAAAAAAATGGCAATTTTTTGGATCCGTCTTTTTTGGCTGAAAAATACCAAATATCAACAAAAAAAGGTCAGCTATGATGAAATGAAGAAAATTCTTTTTGCTTCAAGAGACACCAAAAAAATCATTAAAATTGGATGAAAATTGTAGCACGGACAACAAAAACCATACCGAAAAACTTGAGTTTAAGAAAAATGTGTTTAATGTTTGACAAGTATTTATTATATGAAAAAAGGACAAAGCTTGAAACTCACAGGATATTCTCATGCCTGCTCCATAATAATTATCGTCCCAGCTAGTGGATGATCGTTTTCTGCTACTTTGTCCTGATAAGCCCTCATTTTCATCACTGAGCACAGTGCTGCTGGTGTCCGTCTTCACAGAATTGGCGCATTTCATCGCCGATTTTGATTTAAAGGGCATTTGCCATGTGTATTAACACAAGTTTGAAACCTGTTCCCAGCAGCTTATCTCTTCAAAGTTAACTACACATTTATTATCTTTTCACATGATATAATTCGAAATAGACAAAAACTGTGATAAAATTGAAAAGTCTGTAACCAGTTGTCACACATCTTGATACATGTCCCAATCCCTATGCACAAATATTCCTTTCCACCGCATGTACAGCACTGTCATTATTTTCTATTTGGTAATGATTCATTACTTTACGTTTTTTAAAACCAACACTACTTCTAGATTTTGCTGTTCTTGGAGAGCCTTTCTGATCCAATTTTGCTAATTTAAATGTAATAAAATAAAAAATAAAAAATGATTTTCACTTTACACTGAACAATACAAACACTCATCTCTGAGTACCTTTGTCTGACGCTAACTCAGCCACAAAACAGCTGACTGAGCATCTACCAGGGGACCAACATGAGAAAAGTGAAAGTCTACTGTCTGTTTCCCCATTCGAATCAGCCCTAAACATCTCACGGAGGCAACGAAGGGAATGTGAATGCGGAACTGGTTCTTAAATGCCAAGGCATGCTGTGCACACTCAGCTTCAAATGCTCGCAGAATTGTTACTTCTTGGGGTTCGCACTTAATATTTTGGGTAATAATTCTTCAATGTATATACTTTAGAATTCTGTAATTAAAAAAAAAAATTTAGTTTTTTCAACAGTCAGTCTGTCATTCCCCTTTAATTGGCTGTTGGCTAATGTTGTGTGCACACTTTTTTTGTTACCCATCAGGGGTGGGAGGCCACTTTTATTTATTTTTATTCATCCAAGTATATTCTTACAATGAAACAGGAAGGTCATGATAATACACTAATACACACACACAAGCACGCTTTGAGTATATGACAGGTGACTAGCTGTTGCCTTGATGAAGGAACCACCTGGGCATTGGTGTGAACTGATTTAGGAAAACCACAGAAAACTCTAATCAAAGTAGCTGTACAGAGCAAACTCCATCCTCCAGATTATGATGATTGTACGTTATTCGTAAAAACTGTGTTTTTTACACAATTTGTGCTTAATGTGACAGTATTGTTTACCCTCTTTATGTTAAAATGTATGCTGTTTGTTTTCTTTATGTTCCATGTTAATTTATTACATACTACCCAATCATAAACATCTGTGAAGGTTTCATTTGCTTTCCCTAATAGGAGCTCTGGTGTTTTATAAGTGACTATTGTGTTCCTATCATCATCAAAAAGAGTTTTTCACCATATCTTATACTAACTGGAAAGTTATTGATTTATATTAAGAACAGAATTTATCAAAATACCCTACCCTATCCTTGTCTGATAATTGTATTACAAAAAATTTATCATTGGCAGATGTATGAACAGTGTCTATCTTTTGCACCCTGTTTTCCAGGTAAGATTGGAACCACTCATTCTCTATTCCTTTTGCATCGGGTGCCTCTAGCTTGTTTAGTAGTGTTTTAAAGGCCAACAGTGTCAAAAACCTTGGAAAAATATAAGAATATACCTGTAACATAGTCATCCTTGTCAAGAACCACAAGTACCACTTTTGCAAACTTTGTAATGTCCAATACTGTTCTTCACCCACTTTGGAAACCAGACAATGCTTCGTTAAAAAGATTGTGTTTATACATGTAACTCATTAGTTTATCTTTAGTGATTGATTCAATTATTTTTACAGGCAGAAGTGAAACTTGCTTGTAGTTTTCAATACTTTCTGCAGTAAGGGTACAACTTTTGCATGCTTTAGGTACTCTCAAAAATACATGAACTGAAGGGTTCACTAATGTTTGTTAATGGGGCTTCTATAGTGTCTACACACCCCTTCAGAATGTAGACCAGATTCTCAGCTACACCTGCTGTCTTCTCATATTTTAATTTCTGTTTTATCTTCCTGATGTGAAGCTCTGCTGTTGTGGGAACAGCATTATGCTTGCTGTGTAAGTTAGTTTGGGTGCTACATGTGTTTCAGGAACATTTTGCAGCAACTTCTCAGCAATACCAGAGAAAAAGTCAGTTACAAAATTGGCAAACTCCTGAGGATTTTCTAGTATTCTACCCTCATCTTTGATTTGTATGTTGTTATACTTGTCTGCCTTCTTCCAGATTCTTGTTTGACATCTCACTTTATTCTGCTTTTATCTTCTGTATTGTGTATTATTTTGTCATTGCAGGATTTTTTTTTTTTTTTTTTATTTTTTTTTTTTTGCAACAAGGTGTATCCTACTGCATATTTTTTACACCTGTGATAGTAATATAGAAAATATGGGTTAGTGGATTGCTTATTAAATAACTGAGAAATTTAATTGTCTGGGAGAACTTTCTAAACCCCCGCCCCCGTTACCCATTTATTTTCTTTTGCTGCTTAGAAATGGCTAATTTTGAAAATGTCTCCCCAAAAACTAGTTATTACGAAGTGCAGAAATGAGAAAACTTACCGTGCATGTTTTGCATATACACTTAAAACCCAGATTTGATTTACCAGTGTCCTAGAAAAAGTAAGCAATTTATATTCCTTGAAGACTTTTTTGTAGGTCTGCAGTTTTGCAGGTGAAATCTTTAGACAAGAGCCCTAAACTCCCCAGTCACCTGATTTAGTCCAGCGCTCTGTGAGCTGATATTCTTCTCCTAGCTTCTCCTGTATTTGAGGGTCTAGAACTCTACCATGTCTGCTATCTAGCAGCAGCTCTCAGCACTGTGTTTTTCTTCACAACATTTATACTCTTGGCCACAATTATGCAAGAATTGCCTTTCACTTCAATGGCAGCAGTAGTGTATTTATACAATTTTAGATTAGATGGCATGGATTACAGGCTACTCAATTAATTGTGCTTTTTTCACCCAGGCAGCAGAACACGGTAACTGCACTGAATTTGCAGATGAGGCTGTGACTAATTCAGAACAGAGTAAGTAACTCGAAATACTTTTAGTTCAGAACTATCTAAAATTATTTTAAATGAACTTATAATAAAGTTCTTCCTATTTTCAATAGTACTCCATTTCATTCTGACAATATAGTTCTGCAATTTATGTTGGAGTGAAGGCCTTTGTACTTATCTGCTTATGTCCATGGATCATTTTTATGTCATTTCAGTATAAATGAAACTTGTCACGTAGTTTACATACGTAACACATTTTTGAATTATTTTTATGGCAATGCAATGTTTATTTTCACATGCGACTTCTGGAAATATTTACAATAAATGTAGATTTAAATTTGTTAAAATTTGCCTTCTGGATAGAAAGTTTTCTGAACAGGAAATTTGTAGTATTTTTATGTTAAAAGTGTTGTCCTTCAACAGCTTCAATTCATAAGTGATGGGAGTAGATTTTTCTATCAACTGTAGAACTTATTTTTTTCTTTGCTTTCATAATATTAAAGTTATGAGCAGCAGAAATAGTTTACCCTCAGTATTACATCCATAAATACTGTGTACAGCTCCCCCCCCCCCCCTCTCTCTCTCCCCCTCCCTCCCTCCCCCCTCACCCCCCCCCCCCCCCCTTCCACCCCCACCCCCCCTCACCCATCTTCCGCAGCCAACATAATTGTAAGTTGTTGTTAATGACAAACTTTATAGGGCAGTCATGTATTGTGAGGCTGATAGCAATATGCTAAATTGCTTAAATATTACTCTTCAGTAATATCAATAATAATAAATTTGTAAAATATGGAAAACAACCACTTACCTGTAGAGGACTGGCGTGTGGCACACGGGAATACATAAAACAACACAGTCAATGTTAGCTTTCAAGCTCTTGCTCTATTCCTCATAAGAGAACACACATTCACACACGCACACTCAAATGTAATACATAGTGAATGTGGATTCAGAATCCCCATCAATACAGGAAACAGTAGACATCAGTAGTTCACTTTAGAAGAACAAATTCCGTGGTGAAGGTTGAATTACAGCTGAGATGTTGAAGTTAGGAAGAGATGAACTTATGAAAAGAAAAAGAGAAGAAACACGCAACAGAGATCTGGGAAACTGCAGTTATTCGACAGGACTGGAAATGTGCATCAGTACAGCCATTGCATAAAAAATGTGATAAGGCAGACCCAAACAACCTAGACACTGAACAGATATAGAACTTGAAGTCAGCATGGAAAATTTGACAACGTACAAGCAGATTTTCCATCTTTGTGGACTTTTAAGGAGGTTATGACTCTGTAGAAAGACACTGTTTTTGATTCTCTAGGAGAGCTTAGAGTAGAGAGAGGCCAGAGGACTAATTTTCCAGGGTCTTGGCAAAATCTTAGCCTTTTGGTATACATGTAGTTATTCTGCATCTGCATCAAACAGGAAAGTTCCACTAAAAATGGTATATAGCAAACTTTTACAGGTATCCTCCTTCAAATATCTTGCAGAGCTTCGTATTGCCATCAGGGTTGGGCAGTAGTGCAAACCTAGAAACTTTGAAAGGTGTTCAGAATCATATTGTACTATAGCAAAAAAGTAACATCACACAATGCAAAATTGTGACATTACAAGACAATTCTTTTACTAGAGGTGTTACATGCATCACAGACCATAACTGTTGGAGACAACTCTTTTAAGTTGCAGAAACTGAAAAACTGAGTGGAAAGTTCTTATAAAATATATGGCACCACACAAGAAAATAGATTTTAGATAAGGGGAGAACATCTGACATCTACAACAAATAGATAGGTCTACCAACACGATGCATGAAAGGTGCTTGAAATTCTCTGCCACATTTATAGAATATACAACACTAGACACATCAGAAGACGATTAAACATTATTAATTTGAGGGAGGTCAGAATCAACTGGCTGGCAGAAACTAGGGAAGATTTATTATTATTATTATTATTATTATTATTATTATTATTATTTATTTTCTGATTGGTCTCACCTACTAGAGATAACATGACATAACTTACAACAACGAAAATAATCAATTATTGACAATATAATGTAAATTGATAGAATAAAAAAATCACTCACCAAGTGGTGGCAGGAGAACACACACACACACACACACACACACACACACACACACACACAAAAGGGTTTAACTTTTACAAGCTTTTGGTGACAGTCACTCCTTGAGGCATAAGAGTTGAAGGGGAAGGAAGAGGGATAGAGGAGGACTGGAGAGGTTTAGGGAAAGTGGTACAGTTCAGAAAAGTACCCAGAACCCCAGGTGAGGGGAGACTTAACAGACGGGATGAGAAACCTGGTCGGTAAGTCTCCTCTGACCTGGGCTTCTGGGTGACTTTTCTGAACTGTACCCTTTCCCTACTCTCTCCAATCCTCTTCCTTCACCCTCCTCCCTTTCCCTTCATGTCTTCTGTCCGTGGGGGGAGTAGTCACTGGCTTTGAAAGCTTGTAAAAGTTAAACCTTTTCTGCGTTTGTTCTCCTTCCACCGCTTAGTGAGTAGATTTTTTTATCTATCCATTTACATTATGAAATGACTTACGTATTCATTCTTTATTTCTTTACAGTAGTTTTTCATTCTTTCCCTGTGTTTCTCTCTTTCTTTTGTCCATATTGCACTTGCAGTTTTCTCGTTTCTTCTGGAAGCCCTTGAAACCTTTGACTTTTGCTCTGAACCTTTCTCTTTTTCATATTTCTTTCTCCATTATTTCCATTTTCCTCATATCTGCTTGAATGTTTTATCCACATCCATTAATATTTTGGGGTTTCTGCCAAAGAAGTTGAATATTTTTTTATCCTGTTTTCATACAATCTTTTTAGGTGTCCATAGAATGCAGCTTTTCTCTTCCTCATTGTGTGATATTCACTCTATTTTTTCATAAGCTTATTTGTTACTTCTTAATTTCCATTTCCCATCTCATATTTTGCTCCCAAGATTTTTCCTGATGCTTAAGTTTTGCATTTGTTGTTGTTGTTGTTGTGGTGGTCTTCAGTCCTGAGACTGATTTGATGCAGCTCTCCATGCTACTCTATCCTGTGCAAGCTTCATCTCCAGGTACCTACTGCAACCTACATCCTTCTGAATCTGCTTTGTGTATTCATCTCTTGGTCTCCCTCTATGATTTTTACCCTCCACGCTACCCTCCAATACTAAATTGGTGATCCCTTGATGCCTCAACACGTGTCCTACCAACCGATCCCTTCTTCTAGTCAAGTTGTGCCACAAACTTCTCTTCTCCCCAATCCTATTCAACACTTCCTCATTAGTTATGTGATCTACCCATCTAACCTTCAGCATTCTTCTGTAGCACCACATTTCAAAAGCTTCTATTCTCTTCTTATCCAAACTAGTTATCATCCATGTTTCACTTCCATACATGGCGACACTCCATACAAATACTTTCAGAAATGACTTCCCGACACTTGAATCTGTACTCGATGTTAACAAATTTCTCTTCTTCACAAACGCTTTCCTTGCCATTGCATTTATGGAAATAGATTTATCATCATACAGGTTTTTTGTTAGCTGAAAAGCCACCTCAATTTTCCTTGCCCTTGCTAGGTTAGCTTCTTTGTTTAAAGCATTTGGTTCTATTGTTTCACCTAGGTATTTAAATTTTGTAGCCTTTTTTATTCGAAGATAATCAGTTTCCTTTACTTTACGTGTATGATCACAAATTTGTCATTACACTACCAGTTTTAGTCTATAATGACCATCTTCAGATCTGCGGCAAAATATAAGAAAAAAGTTAATACATTAGCAGATTGTCTACGGCTTGAAACAATAGAATAGACCATAAGGAAAAGTATTACTGACATACATGTGCATTTGTGCATTTTAGATATGAAAAGGCATACCTGTTTTATAAAACCATGTACTAATATACTGGAGCCCATAGTGGTGTCATCAAATTCTGAACACAAAATCAGTGCCAGCATCGTCAAATATATATAAATAATAGTGATTCAAAACAAACTGCTGTGCAGTAGCATTTCGTCATTGGTAGGCTATGATAGTGTAGTGTGGTATAATATGGTATATTATAATGTTAATTTAAGAGATACGGCTAAAGTGATTGGGCTACCACACTGTTAGTGTAAGCACATGTTTGGAACTAATGATAACAGTACACATTCGAGTAAGTGCTTGTAGGTCAAGATATTATGTTGAGGATTGTTAATACATACGTGACAGAATCAAGAATGTCCAACTATTATAAGATTTCATTCAAAGATGAATAATTTATTGAGACCATATGATGACAATTTTAATTATTATAGCCTAATTGCATTAAGTTAGTCACAAATTATCATAATTAATTATGGAGGCAGCAAATATGAGGGTACAAAGATGTGAATTAATAATTCAGGAGTTTGCAGACTCCTTCCTTATAAGCTTCTGACATGATAGGAGTAAGGTTTTAAAATGCTAACTTATCACACCTAATGAGTCTTTACCCTTCGTCAGAAGTTCAGGTTTACTACAGTCAATAGTTGGACATTCTTGATTCTGTCACGTATGTATTAACAATCCTCAATATAATATCTTTATCAACAATCCTCAACATATCATCTTGACCTACAAGCACTTACTCGAATGTGTACTGTTATCATTAGCTCCAAGCATGTGCTTACACTAATAGTGTGGTAGCCCATTCACTTTAGCCGTATCTTTTAAATTAACATTATACTATACCATATTATACCACACTATACTATCGTAGCCTACCAATGCCAAAAGCTCTCTGGGTCAGCGCTACCTCGGACTATGTGTGAAAGTTTTGACAAACAGAAATGGGAAGGGGTTGCACGATGGAGCTATTGAATCGTTGAAAGAGGGGAAGGCAGAGAGGCACCCCAACGGGGGAATTAAGAAATGATTGACAAAAAAGAAAACTCCAAAAGATGGATGCCCTTCTTAAACAGTGGGTATAGATACATTCGTTCGGTAGGAAATAGAATGCTTGTTCTCAGAATGTCATGCACAGTCTACCTGATTTACACGTAACATCCTTGTCTGGGTTGGCTTGTGGATGGTATTTGTATATTAAAATGTGATTTGCTTTTTCCCAGGCTAAGAACTTCTTACCAATAGGCAGTAAACTGTGTCATTTTCTGAAAGCAAGTTTTTTATTCTCCCCACGTATTGGAAGTACTCATTTCTCAATGTAGTTATTATACTCCTGGTCATGGCCCTTTTGAAAAGACATAGTTTAACTAGCTTTGACCAACATTCTGAAACTTCAAAGATATACTCTACATCTCCCCTCCTCATAGCCAATGGACTACAAAAGTCTACTGCTACTTGATCCCAGAAATCCTGTGATGAGTGATAACAGTAGTAGTTTATCTAAATGACAAACCAAATCCTGCAGTATTATGGGTTAAAGTTTGAAGTATATCTTCAAAGTTTATACTTTTGATTTGACATATTTCACATGACTTCAGTAACTTTTTAACTGTTCTTGAATGTTTTTGAAACAATTATATTGCCTCATATGCCAGACACACTTCTTCAGCCTGAACTGTGCACAGCCTAGATCTATGTATCATAGAGATAAGGGTATTGTGCGGCATACACAGTGACCATATGTTATTCTGAAATAAAACTCATTTATGGTGTATCCATTTGGTGTTAATGTCCGTTGTATTTTGTTCTAATTATTGGATACGTATTTTATAAACGTCATCTTGGTATTAGTCATGTCTTATCTTTCACCATAACATATAATATTCTTTTCATATTTATTGACTTTTAGAAAATATATCACAAAGTTCCCTCATCTTTCACGCCTTCAGTTGGCAGGGTTGCCATAGGTTCTGGAAATCAAGGAATATCTGGGAATTTCAAACATGTCAGGGAAATTTGGAAAAAACACTGGAAAAAATCTCATTTTTGTCTCAGCAGATGAAATAGTTTGTTCACTGAAGTGTCATGCATTGTTGCTGGCTGGGTGCATCTGAGTACGTGTGCCGCTTCCCCATTCCTACTGCTTTTCCCCTTCTTACCACTCCCCTCAGCTTGCAGTCAGTGCTGCCACCACTTCTTACAGCTAGCCTAGCAGCTGCCGACAAGAGGCAGGGAGACGTGAGGAGTGATTTGTTTGGATCCGATTATCAGATTTTGTTGATGCAGTGACTGGAGATGGCAGTCATGTGTGCATGAGTTGTGTCAGAGTGAATGTGTGTGTTCGCTCTCATTTTCTGACAAAGGCTATGGCCGGAAATTTAGTTGTGAGAGTGTGATTATCTTCTCTATGTTCCTGTCTGTGGCTCAGCAATCACCTTTACGGCGAGTTGCTACTTATCCTCATTATTATTGATTCTCAGAGTATTTGAACAAGTTATCTGTTGCATGGATTAATCACTGCAACCTCATTTCATCGACATGCTGTCCGTGGCTTGTGAATAGCTGGCCATGAGTAGATTTCCACGAGAGGCCAAAACCAGAGGCCGTCTCTGCAGCTATCTCTACCAGATCGGGCCTGCTGATCTAAAGCTCATTGTTTCCCACTAATGTGCAGGTCCTGCCTGTCGGATCTAGTCTCACCGATCTGCGCGCAGGCTGGGTCTGTTTGTGTGTGGCGTAATGTGTTGGATTTTCATGGTTTATCCATGGACGTAGGACTGAGGTGCTTCTCGGCAGGCCAGAGGCCTTGGGCGATGGATTTCAGGAATTCCACTGTCTCACCCCAAATATGTTCTACAGTGTGGCGTTTTATAGACTTTTATTTGTTCTAGTAGATTTTGGCACTTCAAAAGTAGTTTATATCTTAGAAAGTATGGATGATAAGAAGAAAATGTCAGTCACTGGCAGTTTGCACGCTATGTACTCATGTATTTCTTGAAAGAAAAATCACACAATATCAGTAAAATAATAGATATAACACAGTGGGTAGTAACTGACAATAACGAACAGAGTAGAACCAACATTTTATTGGCGGTCACCTACAGTGTTGGTTTACACAATTCTTCCCAACCTTATACACTTCTTTCAAGAGGCGTACTTTTTTCTGAGTTTATTTCTGAAATCAGTGGACATATTTTAAATCCATCTGAGACTCCAAGGAAATGCATATTTTTGTCTCCAAATGTGTGTCGTATTATTGAAACAAAATATCACTGGTCTTAATGACAGACACACATCATTTGTCTTGCGTTTTCCATTTAAAAACAGTTCCATTACAAAAGATGCTAGTGTTAGTACCTAAGATTTTTGCGCACATCAGAAAACGCCATCTGCTTGCAAGTTTTTTTTTTAGATATTTCCTCATTTGCACTATTGTTTCTTGTACCGTAGTTGCAAAGACAGACTGTCAAGTTATATCTCAACTTGTCCTTGAGATCTCAAAATTTGACAGGGAAAAATGCTAAACTTATATGTAAATCGGAGAAATATCAGGGAATTTCACTTGGGGAAACTTGTGGCAACCCTGTTTGGGTGTAAGCCTATTGGTAATCGAGATAAAGCACCTGGTTCTGTTTTCTCCTGTTTCTTTATGTACTCAATTGAAAATTTAAATTCCTGTAGAGCCATCGCCCACCTCATCAGTGTAGCATGTAATAGTTTACTTTTTAATAGAAATGTCAGTGCTTTGTGGTTGCTGTGGACTGTGGTTTTGTAGCCTGCTAGTATGTATCTGAACTTCTTAGTCTACACTGCTGCTAATGCTTCTCTTTCTCTTACTCCATAATTCATTTCTTGATGTGTTAACAGCTGGCTTGCAAATGCTGTTGTGTAATGTTCTATTGCAATTGCAGTATTCTCTTCATAGTACAAATGTACTCAAAGACCATAGTCCAGGCGTCTGTATCTAAAAGGAAGGGTAGCTTCAATTTCAGATTTAGCAATAGTGTGTTACTGCTGTGTGTTCTTTGATCTGTACAAATTCCTTATTACACTCCATTGTTCACCTCCAAGGTGTGTTAGTCTTCAGTAAGTTCATTGTGTGTTGTACAATAATTATTTTACTCAAGAGGAATTTGCTGTAAAATCAGAGTCCTTCCAAGTTGTCTTTAATGTGTTCATGTGGGGTAATGTTTTATTGCATCTAACCAATGTGGACTGGGTGTGAGCCTGTCTGTATTCACTGTGTCCTAAAAATTGACGTGGCTCCTGCCAAATTCAGATTTTCCCAGTTTCATTTTTAGACCTGTGAACATAGTCTTTCAAAAAGCTGATCTAAAATCTAAAAGCGCTCATTCCAGTCCTTTGTAATGACGACTATATCATCCACATAGACCAGAATCTTACTTTGTAGTGCATCACCTTCTGCTTTGTCCAAGGCTCTGATGAAAACTGAGGCACACACATTCAGACCAAATGGTAAGACTTTAAATTGATATGGTGTTATCTCAAGAAAGAACGATGTATATTTCCTTGAATCCCTATGTAGTGGTATCTGCCAATATCCTGTCGTCAAATCCATTGTACTGATATACTTAGCTCCTCTGAATTTTATCAGTAATGCCTCAGTAAGTGATGGCATGCCTCATTATGGCTCAGTTATCCTATTTAATGTAAAAGCATCCGGTACCAATTGTACTGATCCATGAGGTTTTGTAAGCACTACCAATGACTGTTGTAATGGCTATGTGAAGATACAATAAAATTCCATGAAACCATCTTCTTTGTTTTTGTTTTTTACTGACTGTTTGGTAGCTGTTGGTATTTGATATGATTTGACAAAAAATAGTTTATGCGGTTGTTTAACTTGCACAGCATTCAAAGTCATGTATTAATCCAAGTGCCATAGAGAATATCTTCATATGCTTCTTCAGTAGTGTTATCATCTCCACTTCTGCTCCTCTCCCCCTTATCCTAGTGATTTACTAGTGCTGTTTATTAAGTTGTATTCACTTAAGCGCTTATCGTAATTGTATAAAAATTCTGGTCCAAAATTATCTAAGAGTTGTTTTAGACTACTAGTGATATGTGAGAATCAAACAATTCAGTTGTTTCAAACAGTAATGTCACCAGTCCTACGTTGTTTCCATAAGGGAAATTTATCCCCCCTTCCTGAAATCTAATACAAGTCCCTGTTCAGACAACCAGTCTGTACCTAAAATCACTGGAATGTTTAATCTTCATTTTAGGAATAATCTACCTAAATACTAGTTGATTCTTCCTCACATCTACCTCCAGTGTTCTGACTTGTCTAGTCAACCATAGGTGGACTAATGCTTATATATGTTACATGTCTACTACTGTTAAAAGCATGTTCTGTACTATTCAACGCTGAATTCAAGAATGAATAAACAATGAATTACTGAAAAAGGCTTACTATAAATTGTACCCTATTTTCAGTTGATCTCTTTTTGTTCTCTAGCCATTCTACCCTGGGCTCTAATTCATTAATCGTCGCTGAAATAGTCTCTATGTTTATGTTGATAACTTTTTCTAAACTGGTTTTAGTTTGCAACAATTCTTTTTCTGATACACTAATGTGTTGAAGGAATTCGTCTTGCATTGACTTAGGCTAATTGTATGTGCATGTTCTAATTTGCCTTCTGGTTTATCCCCTACTATCTCCAGTTGGGTATCCATTTCCACCACATGCTTGAATCCCACATCAAATTGATGTTCCAACATATCCATCCTTCCCATGCTTTGTCAATCTGGTTGAATCTAGTGTTCACTTGCGTAAATCTATTGTCTATCTGTTGTCTGTTGTCTGAAATTGCGCCCAATATCTGTCCTGCAAAGTCTGTGTAAACTCTAGTAGTATTTCAGTTCCTGAAGTCTCACATATATCAAGATTTTGGGTAGTGATATGGAGCATTTTTTTCTGACAATAAATGTTCAAAAAATTTGTAGATAAGCCTTTTTATTGCTTTTAGCACACCTGAAAATGGCCTATCAAGTCTGCATTTACCTAACTAATGTATCTATAGTTCTCTGTTCACAGTTCATACAAACAATTTCATACACAAATCAGCTAGAAATTTTCACAAGTCCGACCCGATTGATGACGCGATCTCAGTCACAGATCCGCTATTATAAATGAGTTTCACATTCGGTCCTTTTCAGTGGGTTTCTTTATAACAAACTACTCGCCAAGTACTCCATAACTGAGTACAGAATACGCCACATGGAATTTTCATAAAGGCCGAAAGTTCACACGTGACTAACTTTCCAACAAAACACTCCCGAGACTCCAAACTTTCATCAAACTGTTCATAATTACATCAGCGTTAGTCCCGACATTTATTGAATGCGAGGAACTGAATATTCCTCCATTTTACACATAAAGAGAATCATCCATCACATTTAACATGTCCTTCTGCGTCCAAAGCTGGCGAGCAACTTGCCTGATACTGCCTCCCTCTACAGCATGTCTAACTAGCTGTGTGCGGGAACTACTTAACACTGATTGGCTGATCAGTCTGATGGACCAATCGGAATGATCCTTAGAGATCATTCTCACAGAAAAACTTGCCTAAGCCAATCACTGTTCAGAAAGTAATTTACGTCATCCCAAAATGCAATTACTAACACAATGCTTAATCAAACAAAACAGAATAAATTAATCTTGAAAATAATTTAGAAAACGATTGCACTTTAAACTGATACTCCGGCTGCCGTCTTACAAAAGCAGTCACCCCTAGACACGCGTCATCAGCAATGTGGGAAATTAAATCTTTCCCACATTCAATGTTGTACATAATATAGTATTGAATTTTTTTGTATGTCCCACATACACCCTCTCACTCACTCTCATTTATTCACACAACAACATGAGAAACAGATACTAATTTTTTCTGAATTTTTGTACTACGGATGAAGGATAATTAATGTTTGGAAAATAAAAATCCAGACTAATTGATTTGATATATTGAGAACTCTGTGAATGATTTCAAATGGTAACAGAAGGCAAACTGTAATTGTTCCTAACAGAATTTTTCACCCTGAGTGTTGGTTTGGTGGGTTTTAGGTAATTTTCTGCATCTCCAAATCTATTATATGTACAGCTTTGGAAATTTCGTGGAGATCTTCATCTGAATAACGAAACATTGTATACCAAGTTTAAAGGAAATCGGTTAATATTTAATATGTTTTATTCTAAATTCTAAGGGGATATGAATATAAGGTCTTTCTAAGTGACACAGAAGCCTGTTCTCACGCTGGCCGGTAGACAGATGTTCTAAGAGTCATGGCTAAGACACAAGTTTGCAGCCTCCTGTACATTCACTGGGCTCCACGTCTAGGTATCTTATTGTAATAAATGTTATCCCGTAATAACTAGCGACGTCACACCCTAAACCCAAGGAGCCAAGAGACCCAGGAGAGATAAGTCAAAAGCACCAGACAAACTGGAGGTAGAGAGACAAATCACGAAATAGAAAAATGGTAGAATAGGAGGGGGAGATGGAATTGTAGCTGAACTGCTGAAGGCAGCTGGGCCGAATTCCTTCAGAGAAGTAATAAATACTATACAAAACATATGGGAGACCAGAGTAATACCACAAGACTGGAAGTAGACTTACATACACCCTCTGCATAAGAAAGGGGATAGGACTGATGATACACAATTTCAGAGGGATATCTTTAATGCCTGCCACATTCACAGTTCTGTCATAATGCCTGCTAGATAGGGCACAGTTCCAACTGGAAAACAAGGTAGGGGAATACAAAGCAGACTTCAGACTGGAAAGATCCTGTGGTGAACAGATACTCAGATTAAAGAAGTCCTGAGATAGCAAACAATGAGAAGTAGTGAGACCATGTGCACCTTTGTAGATTTCAAAAAGGCATATGACACTCTAGATAGACCATCATTGACCCACGAACTGGAAGACTGGGGCCTCAATGAGAAGACAGTGAACATTCTCAGGTGGACACCAACAAACACCAAATCTAAAATTAAAGTCATGGGAGAGTTATCAGAATCCTTCTAGACTGGAACTGGAGTGAGACAGGGCGATAGTATTTCACTGCTATTATTAAATACACTAATAAACGAAGTTGTCAGGGAATGAGCAAAACAATTGACTTTGTAAACCAATCAGGTTGGGAAGGAAAGCCAAAGGACTTGCTATTGGCTGTCTAGCAATTGTTGATGTGGTAATAGTCACAGATAACACACAAACTGTAGTAAAACAGAGTTTCTGAAAAAGAAGGCTGAAAAGATAGGACCACAGATCTCATTTGAGTAAACGGAATACATGTAAGAACTGGAAAGATGCACCAAAAAGATCGTGACAAAATATGGTGAGATCAAGGTAGTCCACATATTGAAGTATCTTTTAGTGAGATGATAGAGGCAGACGGTATAGAGAAAGCAGCTCACAGTCAGAGAAATCGAAAGAAGAGTAGAAAATTATGGAAGATGCACAAGAAACATTGGCCATGGATCAGAAAGGTGCACTGGAAAATATCAAGAAAGTAGAGAGAATAATTCTCAGTAAAATCCTAAGTCCCAATAAGACAGAAGAAAGTAGCAGATTGCAGACTACACAAGAGATCGAACAGATATCTAATATAGAACACGGCATGAAGAAATGTCGACTGAAATTTTTCTGGCATATCAAAAGAATGCCGGACACACACAAAACTAAATAGATCTTAGAGTGCACAGAGGGCTTTAAGAACATGAGGCGGATCACTGGAATCAAAAAAGACCTACCTGAAGGATGCTGACGTAATATTATCAGATACACATGACAGACATTCAAGCACAATATACTCAAGTGGAAACTGAGCGAAGAATTCAAGAACTTAAGAGACAGGAACAACTTGCTCAAATGAAAGGAGGAAAATGCATAGTGAGAAGATAAAAGTGGTGTGATGTCTGAGAAAAGCTCACATAAAGGATATGCTTCACCTGGTCCTTTAGTGACCTAAACTTGAATAATTATTATTATTCTCATTTTCAAGTGTCCAGCTCTTGTCAGCTGGTTGTGACATGCTCTCAGTATGTCTTGAGCCCATCATTCAGCATTTTCTTTAGATCCCAATATAGACACTCTCCATCTTCTGGGTTTTGATTCCACCATTAAATCCTGATAGGTTTTTGTTGTCCTTTTGAAACTGTCATTTATTTTTAGCTTCAACAGTGTCCATCTCTCGTAGAACTCCCTCACATTCTTGGAATCATTCTGACTGCAGTTGTAAATTTTCATGAGCTGATCACATTCATAAGGAACATATCCCCATAGAATAGTAATCATTTTTAAAATAACTATTGGCTCCATTTTTCTGTGTACTTCATATGGGTCTTGTCAACTCATCTGTTGCCTAAGATCTTTTTTACGATCTTGTTTTCTGTTTTAAGTAACCAGTTGATTTTTTTATTATTCATGCACAAGGTTTCTGATGTATACAGAGTTTCCAGTGTTACAACGGCTGTTGTTGTTGTTGTTGTTGTTGTTGTACAATTTCGGAACAAAATTTTTACAACTTATCGGAAAATTTCGTAAAATAGTGTTGAACTGAATGACAGTTCCTAGCAAAATTATATTTCATGGTAATGGAAAGTCCTTGGTGGAATATGAATAACAGAAATACCGTATTTACTCGAATCTAAGCTGCACCTGAAATTTGAGACTCAAAATTCAAGGAGAGGGAAAAGTTTTAGGCCGCACCTCCAAATCGAAACAAAGTTGGTCTACTGTAACATGAGACACAATTTAGGTCAAATGAATGACGATACAGCTACAGTAGTTTGGTTCGAATCGTAAGCTTAGCAGTTAAGCTTTACCCGGTAGCCATTGCTATGCGTCAGGCGTGCTTTGTCTGGTTTGAATCGGTTGCTTATTTTTCTTTGGTCTAATAAGTGCCGTTCTCTTTGTTATAGGTGTTTACGTCACTCTAGGCTGAAAATGCATCATTGTACTGTGTCATGCATTGTTTGTCACATTCTGATAATAAGTGTTCACGACCTGTCGCCGCTCGCGGCATAGCTTGCTTTTGTGCGCGCTACTGCGGCTTACAATTAAAAAAAAAAAAAAAAAAGAGGAATTGTCTCATTAGTGAAACAATGGCAAGAGACTGCTATTTGTTGTTACTTACACTGCTGCTTTCTTTGATAATGATCAACAAGAACCAAATAATAGACTGCATATGATAGAAGTTCTGAACGAGAGTTTAGCTAAAATTTTTCTACGTTTGAAAATCTTCGCAGACGCCTCTTTTGTACATTACATACTGCACAAAAATTAGTCACCTTAGATTTAAAAATCTAGTCAATTGCCATGCTTCATTTCTGATTGTATCACTATTAGGCATAAGAATAATACGAATATAAACAAGACATGATATGTATATTCTTCCGCATTTGCTGCTGTCCCACACTAGTTTCGTAGGTTATTAGGCAGACAGGATTTAAATGAGATAGCAGCAAACATGAAAGAATACATGGCAAAATGTTTATATTCGCATTATTCTTATGGTGAAGAGAATACTGCATGTGATTCACAATTCATAAAAGTTCCTATTAGCAACCATCTCTTCTCACAGGTAGGAAAAAATTCAGAACGTAGAGTTGGCCATATTGACAAACATCCCAAATAGTCTTGCCAGTCAGATTTTTGTAGTACATTGAAATGCTGCTACATTCGAAGATGAACAATATGGAATTTGTATTTACTTCGTTGTATAATGTGTGAAAATGCAGTGGTCGAAACTCGTGGCGGCGAAAAAAGCTCGTCTTCCACTTTTTTAAATTAATTTACTGATGCAGAGACAGGCAAAGCATGCCTGTGTAGCGCCACATATATTCAACGGCAGAAGTTAGTTGTGACGGCACCTACCAACATTTTTCAGAACTTCTGCTTACTTTGCACTCAATTCTAAGCCGCAGGCGGATTTTTGGATTACAAAAACCGGAAAAAAAGTGCGGCTTAGATTCGAGTAAATACGGTAGTAGATGTAACAACTAACTGAATAGACGAAGCAAAGAGTCTTCAGTAGGCACATAAAAGACGTTGCTACCTTTCAGACAATTCCTCCCTAAGAACCATGGAATACACAAGCACCAGCACAACTACATGTCCTGACTGATTACTTTGTGCTGGCCAACAGTGCAGCTCAACTGGAGTAATGGGTACAGGGAGATAGTAGGTGGCGATTGGAAGTAGTAGTTGGGGAAGGATGGCTTACAGGTGTGAGAGAGAGCCAGCCAGCAAGTGCATGTGATAGGAATGTGACACTGATGATCTTGGGGCCACATACTGAGGGAATTGTGTTCAACATGCAGTGATGTAGACAAGTGAATTGAGGGAGAGAAAGAGAACTGAGGAAGAGAAGTTGAAGTTGTGGGGGAAAGAGTTGTGGATGCAATGTGATAGAAGTTAAGGTCATGGGCAGAGGTGGAGGTGGGGCAGAGACTACCAGGAATGGAGGCCGAGGGGATTAGAGGACCAAAAGAATATTTTGCAAGGACAATCCACATCTATGTATTTAATGAAACTGGCATTGGGATGGGAGGATCTAGAAGGTACAGGCTTCCAGAATCCATATTTGTCACCATCGTGGACACCCTGTTGTAGCTGGTTACTGTGTTCCCATAGAATGAATCTGGGCTCTTGTTGATCAACACCTCCAATCTGTGGCCAGCAACCTAGCTTCGATGTCACAGACATGAGCCATTTTTTTTACCCCCTCTGAACCTCCTCCACCCCATTACCACCCTTGTCACCTCCCCACACCCCAACATCCCTCATGTCCATGTCCATGTCCGTGTCCATGTCCTTGCCATTGTCGAGAATTTCCACTCCTAAAGGTCTACAGATTTTGGACCTACCACCTGACACCCTACATCTTTAAGTGTAACTGCCTCCTATGTGGGGAAGATACACAAGAATGCATGTGGCACAGTCGTGGATACCAACATTGCGCCTTCCTACACTATCCTTTCAAGGGACTGGTTCTAGGAAACCTTCTCAGGTGCCAGAAATCCCAAATCTCATGTCTGGTTCACATTCACTTATAATATCTTCATTATCTGAACCCATGACCAAGACATTCTTATTCCTCCACAGGCTTAACACATTGTTCACAATCCACTATACATGCTCCTCCTCAGACCAGTGTGTCACCTTCCTGGATGTTAGCATCCACCTCTGCAATCGCTCTGTGCAGACCTCTGTCCATACGAGCCCACTAACCATCAACGGTACTTTCAACACTAAGAATATCTGTCCTATATAGGCTTGACCACCTGTGGATGTTGTTCTGTAATAATGATGAATAATTCCATACTCAGTACACTGAAGGTCCTAGTATGGCCCTCTCAGACATTCATTATCCACCAAACTTGACCCACAAACAGAATTCCCATTTATCTTCCAACCGCCCCAGGAACCAGTTGAGATCCTTTGTCGTGGCTCCAATTGCTTGTCATTGTGCCTTGAAATCAGTAAAATCCTACTCTCAATCCTTCCAACCCCTTCTGTCTGCTCAATCTGCAAAATGTTGTTGTCCATCCTTACACCACACCTGTGCCCAAACTTCTGTCCAGATGCTGTACATAAGTTCAAAAAAAAACTTTGTTACATTATACATAAAATATGTAAGTCAGATACTACTGATCTGTACAATTTGCAGTGAAATAACAGCTTACTAAAATAATGCTTACGGGTTCTGTAGTGCTTGTATATTTTGGAGACCCAAATAAATCACATTATATTAGCAATAGTAATTTATTTTTATAAGGATTATTTTGCAATGCTATAGGATATATCAGCTTAATACAAGGAGAAACTAAATCAATGCACTGACATATGAATACACACAAATGTTTAATGACATGAGGATAGGACAGGTGGCGGTGGCCTTTTGGAAGGAATCATCCTCAGAAGTGATTTAATAAAACCTAAATCAATAGGGCCAGACAGAAGATGAGCCTCCATCCTTCAAATCTGGGACTAGTGCCTTAGCAAATGTACTACTTCATTTGGTTATACCTGCAGTTCTCACATGCGTCTGCATACTTGGAACAAATTAGCTTCATAACTTAATAAATAATTATACAGTGCCCGTTTTCTCTCTCTCTCTCTCTCTCTCTCTCTCTCTCTCTCTCTCTCTCTCTCTCTCTCTCTCTCTGCATGTTTAACTACACAGCACACACACTTGCAAGTGACTTTCTGGTTTTTGTCTGTAGCTATGATTTGCTTGTCAGATTATAATATGTCCATTAGGGTGGGACCCTTAACTTTAGAAAGGGTGTGCACATAGGAGGCAGACCAGGGAATTCTTGTCAATGGCTCCTAGCTGTTGAAAGATAGGAGGGAAATAAATTACTTCACGTGACTCAAGAAGTCAGAAGAGAGAACTCAATTAACAAATTTAGCTAAGCAATCCAGTAGTGGAAGAAATACAAGCTCTCGAACATGGAAAAAGCCTCAGATAGAATAGAAATAGTGGAAGATGACACAGGTATTCCCAAGGACTAAGATTTGGTACATTGAACGTACAGATACAGACAGGGAAGGTGAAGAAAGTAGTGGACTGGATGAATAGGAACAGAGTGGATATTTTAGGATTGTGAGAAACCAGATGAAGGGTAAAGGAGTGGCAGCAGTTAGAAGAGGATAGCTGAAAGAAATGATGAAGGGAATAAGTGACAAGAGGATAGAGTGAAAGTGAAAGTTAAGTGTATGGAAGTTCTGCAAGTGTATACACCACAAGTTGGATGTTCTTCTTCTGAGGAGGAGGAGGTGGAGGAGGAAATGCAGATGCGACTAACCAGATGAAAGGTCACGAAAGTGGGAGACCTAAATGCACACTTGAACAAGGAAGGAGAAAGGTATGTTGAAATATTAGGTGTGGAAGAGTGGGGAAGGAGGATGGAAATTGTTAGACTTTTGTTAAATGAAAAAGACTAGCAGTAGGCAACACCTGGTTTGAGGAGGAGGAAAGCCATAAGGTGATATAGTACAGCTGTGATTTGTTGAGTAAATTTGTAGTAGACTACAATGTGTGGCCAGGACACAAAGAAAATGGTCACAGATGTCAAGGTAATAACTTACAAACGCTTCGATAGTGTTCACTGTCTTAAAGATGAAAAGAGGGCTAAAAGACAGGAAAGAAAGATAAGAGTGGGGAAGTTGACAGAAGAGAGATGCAAAGAATAATTTCAGAAAATAGTAAAGAGCAACATACCAAGGAGTAAATTGCAGTCAGTAGAGGAGGAATGGGAAATGTTCATAGCCGCAGTGATGGAAGCAGCAGGAAATGTGGAGAAGGATCAGTGATGAGAAAGGATGGAAAGAAACAAAATACCCTGGTGAAGTGATACAATAAGGGAGGAAGATGCAAAGAAAAATAAAGTGTTTCATGCATGGTTTCAGGAAAGAACAGAGGAAGCAGGAAAGGAATATACTGAGAAGCTGGCTAAGAGAGCACTATGGTTGGAATCTTGAACGATGGCTGTAGAGTTTAGGCATGTTCTGCGCATCTACATCACACATTCTCCGACAGCCAATGTGCTTGCGAATAGGATAGAAAGGACACTTGAACACTGGAAATACGAAATCATAATAGCAAGTTTTAAGGAGTGTTGTAGGAAACCGTCAAAATTATAGTGGAGATGCTATGATGTGTCATGCTGCCAAGGTATTTGAGAAGATTCTGGAAGAGGCAGTACAGAAAATATCAGGAGGACACCTGAAAGAGACACGATATGTGTTCAGACTAGGAAGGTCGACAGTGAATCTAATTTTTAGTGTAAGACACCTCCAAGAAAGAATATGGGTATGGTAAGGATTTACTAACGGTTTTTATGGGCATTGAGGCAGCATATGATAGTGTGGAAAAAGGAAAGATCTGGGAAACCTTCCAAAAAAGGGAACTGGAAGGTTGACTACGTTCAGGAAATGTATCAAGGAAGCGGTAGTTGTGTAAAGTAGGAAGACACTGGTTTGAGCAGAAAAAGGGCTGAAACTAGCTAATGCATTAATAGGTAAGTACACATCGACTTTTGACTTGTTGGGCCTCTCAGATCTTCAGAGTCTGTAATTTGTGTTTCGGATTCCATCACTCAGCTCCTCAAATTCTTTGCTTTACATCAGTCTGTATATGCAGGCCAGGTCTTCATCAACATCTGGTTTGTCAGTTTCATCTGGTTGGAGGGAGTTAGTGTAAGAGTTCCCCTTGCAGTTGGCACAACTCAGTGAGCACTTAATCACAACCATCAGACACCAACGTCCACCTGCACAGTCCTTGTTGCATTTGCAGAAAATTGTGAAGACAAGAGATTGTGGAGCCAGTTCCTAGGAGATAGACATGGGATCAAGACCAAACTTCGAAGCCTGCCACCCCCAGAGGAGCAGATCTGTCGGATGTCCTAACCACATTTGTACCTGTAGGTAAATTCTCAAGCTGTGTTGGTGGCTTCTTAGGTGTTGGTGTTAGGGGTACCAGGTTGAATTTTGGATTTCACGAGGAGTTAAACAGTTCGAATTCCAGTTTATCTAAAGTATCTCCTGCCCTACCTCCGTAGAGGATTGTTAAAAATCGTCAGCAAACTTCGGCAATAGCTTCAGCTCACGTGTCATGCTTGAAGAAATGTTTGATGCCTTCTATAAGACATTTATTTTCAACCAACAGCTAGATAACCTTCTTCTTGCTCTGCTTGAAGAGTGCTGAATTTGTCACATCCACTTATGATGCGGAGAAATTGAAGTAGCCTTCTGGTATTGTCTGCCAGTTTGAAGCTGTTGGGACCAAATACTTGTGAGGGGGTCATTCCTCTTTCAGGTTCTGAGAAATATATGTTTGCTGGTGGTGTGTCTAAGGCATGTAGTATGATGGGAAGGTTCGTATCCTCACCAACTACCACAACTTTCTCATGCTCCTGTCGTACCCTAAGGGCCCTGGTACTAATCAGGTGGTTTGTCTTCCTTAGACTCTCAGGAAGCAAGCTAATGAGATGACTTTATTTTTGTTATTGAAAGGAAATTGCTTCAGAGTCATGGTCACCACCATTAACTTGGTAAAGATGACCTCGGGAGTAGTGCCTTTTGTTTCGGTGGAGACGCTCAGCATATTTGGTAGTCTTGGTGGGCAGGTCTTCTGAGTAGCCATCAAACACCACACATGTTGCACTTTGTTTGTAGTCTTTTTAGGTAATCAACTTATTTGGTTAGGATTAATTGGAATATTCCACCATTCTTACACCCAGGTTACTGATGACCCTGTAGTTTGGTCCCTTCATACCCCAAACCAACCAACCCAAGCTGCTGGAGAGGAAGGAT
Source organism: Schistocerca americana (assembly GCF_021461395.2). NCBI lineage: Eukaryota > Metazoa > Arthropoda > Insecta > Orthoptera > Acrididae > Schistocerca > Schistocerca americana. Next base: position 638,280,664 of record NC_060119.1, on the reverse strand, counting down.
TACAGTACTGACAGCAAACCACCAATAGACATTCAGTCTTAGTTGTTTGGAAATGAAATCATCATTGGCACCTGTGTTATGAGAGAGAGGAGAGAGAGAGAGAGAGAGAGAGAGAGAGAGAGAGAGAGAGAGAGAGAGAGAACTGGCTGTTGTGATCGGACTGGACATGCAACTCCCCTTCCACTAGCAGCCACATTTTCCTCCCTGGTGTAAGATTTATGAGTTATAAGGAGGCATGAAGTTTTACAGTATCACATATCTTAAAAAGAACATCCTTTCCAATATATCTCTTCTTACTGCACTCCCACAAAGTTCTGATTCCTCTTGCTTTCAAAGTCACTGCCTCATTCTCCTATATTATCTTTTCACATACAGGAAACAATCTGTGATTTTTACAAGTGCTTGTTTCCAACCTGCAACAAAATTAATTGTAAATTTCAAAGTTGAGTAACTTATTATTATATTTATTAGGCACAAGACTAGTACTAAGATGTGCTATAGTACTATGTTCTACTGTTTGTGTATTTTCAATACAAAATGTGATGCAAAAAAAATCCCTTGTTCTTTATCACGACATACACAATTAATGTGATCTGCTTGAACTTTAAGGTGGAGCTGTACAGAAACATTTTGTCCAAAAAAATTCACTATTTTGATCTCATCGAACACAGAATTTATGGATCTGTAACTTTCGTATGGCTACTTAACTGATAGAAGGCTTAAGTTAGATGTTATTACCAAAAAGGAGAAGTTAAAACAAACATTTCTCACAAATATACAAAATATGTCCAACTTAGGGATGGGTTGTCAAAAAGTGTGTGTCTGGTCTTGTTCAATGCAGAATTTAATGCCCTATAGTTTTAATAGGACCATGTTTTCAATATTGTCAGTCCTTTACTAAAGGTAACTGTAAAACTGCAAAAAATTCCCCTTTTGGGGGTGTGGTTTTACCCACCACCACCACCACCACCACCACCACTTAAGCACAATCCCCTAAGGAGGGGCAAACTAGGATAGTCATATTGGGCTCTATATGCAAATCAGAATAACGAAGTGATTGACAGCAAAGCACAGTTGAGTGTTGGAGGAGGAGACATTGTCAGTTGGCCAGTGCATGCATGCGCATTATGCCTGTAGCAGAACAGCTGTGTAGTTCCTTAGTGGACTACCTTCTCATGCTGCCTTTTAATGTGCAGTACTGAGTTTGCTTTACAGTATCATTAAATCCTTGTGGCTTAATAAATGCTCTCCCATGTATAAAATGATTGTGTGTTCCTATTATCTGTATATTTCAACAAAAGCAACAGGAAGAGCACTGTTGTAACAATCACAATGAACTTTATTCAGTTGTCGTAATCGATAAGTAAGGGGCATTAGAATTGATATAAACTGCTCCAGCACTCCCCAATCACTGTAGTGTGCATGCAGTGTGTCATCTTTGTGCAGAGGAGTATTCCTTAATTACGAGATGAGATTTATTGTGCAACTGCAGTACACACCATTCAGTCAAAAATACAAAATACAGACACAAAAATAATGATGAATCAAGGGCAAAGGGTAAATGCCACTTAGTTCAGAATTGTTTTTTTTCCTCAACACTGTTATCTGAGCTCTAGTCTGTGGGCGGGCCACTGGAATTTCCCAGGAATGTAATAAGATTTTTTATATTATTCTTGACACTCCCATCACTTTTCCATGCTTCTTTAACAATCATTTCTGTGTGGTGTACAACATTTCTCCACTTTCCTGGCATTATTTGTGCCACTGCTTCTTCTGACAGTCTTTGAATTTCTGCCATAGTGAAACTTTTATTATTTGTTACCACATAATTTTTAGTTTGTGTCCAAGTCCTTTTGATGGCTTTAAAGTGGCAGTGGTTTGGTGGAAGCCTAAGAGCCCTGTGCTATGTTCTTTAGCTACCTCATCTAAACATACTGTTGAAACTGTGGCTTATTTTTCTTTACAGTTTTCATGAGTTCTGGCTTACATAAATTGTCCTGAATTTACATGTTGTGGCATTTCAACCATTCAACGATGTTGGCTTATTTCGTTGCTATTGTTGGTGCTTTATCTTTAATAACTGAATTGTATGGGGCATTATTCATTGCAATGGTAGATGGCCAAGTTAAGTTTTCCAGTAGTTGCCCCCTTGAACCACTTCAGAAAAATATTGTGGTTCATCTTCTCATGATAGTCGTCAGATTTTGAAACGAGGAGACACTTAGGTACGAAATCAGATGCAGTTCCAGCGTGCAAGACAATAATTTTTGCAACCTTTCCCACCAGAACAGCTGAACTTCCACATAAGTTATCATCTGTCCAGTTTTTTCTGACAGAATGACTGGCATTTGTCCAGGTTTCGTCAAGCCACACAGTGTCTTCAAATGGCACTTTACAATAGCTCTAAAAAACTTATGCCGCCATGCTCTGGTGTCAAGTCTCTTGATTTTAATTTTCCATCCATTAATTTTTTATGCCATAAGCTGAAGGCTCTGACAACCATTAATAAAGATGTTTTGCTGCCACTGGATAGCTACGCCTTGCAAAGACTGATGCACAATTTTTTTAATAATTGGATGTTCTTTTCTCTTTTAATAACCGTATATGTGGTGACGAGCAGCATCTTGTTGAAAAGAGTCTAAGTTTGTTACATGTGGTTCTATCCTCCTCTTTCAAGGTGCTCGCAGTTTAAATGAATCAGGCTCTTCCTCTTCCGCACAATATTTCTTCTTACAAATTTTGGCGACAGTATTTTTGTGTATCATCAAAGCATCAGCAGTTCTTTCGATTACCTTCATTAGAGGCAATAGAGTTGCACCATTGTCTATCTCGTTCTTGAAATATTCTCGCACTGAGCACGCACACTCACATGTCTGATCACATAAAACATGAGTAGATCACTGAACTTTCCGTTTAGCACACTTCCACTACAAGTTGCAGATATTTGGTAGCGCAAAACAAACTCGTAACACAGAGAAACGAAGTGCAAAAGAAAACTGATTACAACTGTTGTTACAGACTGCGAGTCGTCGACAACTGACTACAGTAGCCGTTATCTTCAGTAGCACAGAGATTTGACAATGGTGAACAGAATAGGAGATGCAGCCAATCTCGTTTTATGATTGGCTGTTGCTGAGGTAGCAGTCCTGTGGACAGCTAGATATCAATCACTTTGTTATTCTGATCCGGGTATAAATGCAACAATTAAAACCATAAAACCTTTTGTAGCAGTTATTTCCTATTTGAATCTAATGCCAGTGATAACACAGTGGCAATTATGTGTGACATGGATTCAACCATTCCTTGGTATTTGGTATTTGGAAATGTTCTCAGATATTCATCTTGGTGACATCATCACACATAAAGTCTCTGGTAGATATCTGGAGGTACGTGGCATCATATGGGTATGCGCACAGGTTGTAAGCTGTCTGCTTCTTGGACAATTTTATTAAACTCTTTGTTTGCTTGACCTTTGCTATTGTGTTGACTCGGCATCACATTACTTGTAGACAGCATTTACAGATAACTTATTCCTGAAACTTCCTGGCAGATTAAAACTGTGTGCCCGACCGAGACTCGAACTCGGGACCTTTGTCTTTCGCGGGCAAGTGCTCTACCATCTGAGCTACCGAAGCACGACTCATGCCCGGTCCTCACAGCTTTACTTCTGCCAGTATCTCGTCTCCTACCTTGGAAGGTATCCTTCCGTCTCACTGTATATATTGCCTTTTCTTAGCCATGTCTTGGATGCGTCTTGATCGATGTGTGGCTGTGTTAGATGATATGGGTGCTTGCCATGTAGTGTTTTCTTTTTCCAATTTACTTTCTTCGTATCTGTTGATGTTATGTGATCTAAAGGGTTGTAGAAGTGGTTATGAAATTGCAATGGTGTAGCCGATGTATTTATATGAGTGATTGCTCTGTGTATTTTGCTAGTTTCTGCTCGTTTTATAATGAATTTTCTTAAATTGTCTACCTGTCCATAATGTAGGTTTTTTATGTTGTTAAATCCCCTTCCTCCTTCCTTTCTGCTTAATGTGAATCTTCCTGTTGCTGAATGTATGTGATGTATTCTATATTTGTGGCATTGTGATAGTGTAAGTGTATTGAGTGCTTCTAGGTCTATGTTACTCCATTTCACTACTCCAAATGAGTAGGTCAATATTGGCATAAGTATTTATAGCTTTTGTCTTATTTCTTGCTGTCAATTCTGTTTTCAGTATTTTTGTTAGTCTTTGATATTTGTTTTAGTTCTTCTTTAATATTTGTATTATCTATTCCTATTTTTTGTCTGTTTACTAGATATTTATAGGCATCTGTTTTTTCCATCGCTTCTATGCATTCGCTTTGGTTATCCAATATGTAATCTTCTTGTAGTGTGTTTTCCCTTGACTATGCTATTTTTCTTACATTTGTCTGTTCCAAAAGCCATATTTATATCATTGCTAAATACTTCTGTTATCTTTAGTAATTGGTTGAGTCGTTGCACTGGTCTTGGTAGAGGTGGCCTGTATATTGCTAACATCCATAGGTGTTGTTTGACTGGCCGTAAAGTGTCGAGGAGGCGGCTTCCAGTACGGACGGAAGTGTCCCTGATGATAACGGGTTGAGATGACAGGAGACATGGGGGTCGAATCTGCTGGGGTCCCGTGCACCAACCTGCCCGTTGCGGCAAGTCCGTTTGTTATAACAGGAGACATGGGTGATATGTCCGCGTCCTTAGGAGAAGGAGGCGAGTAGAGTTGCTCCGACAGATGATGGTCATCCATTTCCTGCATGGGCACATCTCCTATTGGCGTCAGTTCTTGTGCTGGCACCGATATGATGGTGAGAGGACTGCGTCAGGTAGAGCCGAAGGTGGTGTAGCGGTATCCGGAACAGGCGTTGCCAGCACACGGGGCCGAAGCTGGTGTCAGTCTGGATTTCATACAGGCGTCAGCCACAGTGTCATAGATGCGGCCAGGACTCCATTTTGGCCGCCTACCATATCCCTGTACCTATACAAGATGAATCGGCCAAGCGAAGGCACCCGCGGCCGTGAGGTGCAAGGCCGCAGAAGATGAAGTAGCGTGCGGGGCTGTCGGCCATGTAAGAGCTCAGCCGGGCTGTGGTCGCCCATGGGGGTGAAACGGTAAGAAGCCGAAAATTGGTGAAGCGCATCATCAGCAGCAGAAGAAGTCAGGAGTTTCCTCATCTGAGCCTTAAATGTACGGACCAGTCATTCAGCCTCACCGTTTGACTGTGGATGGAACGGAGGGGCCGTGACATACATGATGCCATGACGGGCACAAAAATCCGCAAAATTGGAAGAGGCAAATTGCGGACCATTATCAGTAACAAGAGTAGAGGGAAGGCCTTCCAAAGAGAAAATGCGAGCTAGAGCATTGGTGGTTGCCGCGGTGGTAGGCGACGTGCAACGTACAATAACGAGAAGCCAATAAGTACCTAAAAAAGGTCCCGCCAAGTCAGCATGAATACTCTCCCAGGGCTTCTCAGGCAAAGGCCACGGCGACAAAGATGACTTCGGGGCGGCGGCCTGTGACGCACAAGGGCTGCAGGCAACGACCAGAGTCAATGCCGGGCCAGTACACATGACGGCGCGCCAGAGATTTTGTGCGAGACACACCCCAGTGCCCTTGGTGAAGGAGGCACAAGACCGAAGCTTGCAAAGATGCAGGTACCACAACACGCGGCGAAGCATTTTCGGTGGAAAGGAGGATAACACCATCTCTAGCCATGAGGCGGTAACGCAAAGCGTAGTAGTTCCAGAGCAGATCAGAAGTCTTAGCGTACGGATGATCTGTCCAACCCTTCTGAATACAGCGTAAAACCCGGGAGAGGGTAGGGTCAGAACCCGTGGCAGCCGCCAGCCGGTCCCTGGTGATGGGGAACCCGTCCACAACCCACTGCTCGGCAACATCCAGGTGGAAACACAAAAGTTCGTCCCTCTCGAATGCCAGATCAGGACCCATGGGAAGGTGACAGTGCATCAGCATTCGCATGTTGAGGCGTCAACCGGAAATGAATCTCATAATTAAAACGAGACAAGTAAAGAGCCAACACTGGAGGCGGTGTGCAGCCTTGTCGGGAAGTGACGTTGATGGATGAAACAAGGAAACAAGTGATTTGTGATCCGTAACAAGATGAAATTTGGATCCATAGAGAAAAACACCAAATGTATGAAGAGCATAAATAATGGCCAAAGCTTCTTTTCGATTTGAGAATACTTATGTTGGGCATCCTTGAGTGTTTTGGAGGCATAAGCAATGGGTTGTTCAGAACCGTCAGAGAAACGGTGTGCAAGGACTGCACCAACACCGTATTGAGAGGCATCTGTGGCAAGAAAAAGATGTTGGCCAGGTCGTTAAGTAGCCAAGCATGGGGCCTGTTTCAGCGTAGTCTTCAATTTCAGGAAAGCCGCATCGCATGACGCGGACCAGTGAAAATGCACGTTTTTATGCAACAGGCGATGCAACAGCTGAGCCACCAAAGCAGCAGATGGTAAAAACCTGTGATAGTATGCTATTTTCCCCAAGAAGGTCTGCAGTTCCTTAACAGATGTAGGGCAAGGAAGGGCATCGATCGCAGCAACAGTTTGTTGAAGCGGACAAATACCATCCTGAGAGAGTTGAAACCCCAAATATGTGATAGATGCCGGAAAAAATTTTGATTTCTGAAGATTACACTTAAGACCGGCAGTCTGTAAGACATGAAAAAGTGTGCGGAGATTTTGAAGATGTTCGTCAGTGGTGGAGCCAGTGACAACAATGTCGTCCATGTAATTTATACACCCAGGGACAGTGAGCAATAATTGTTCCAAGAATCGCTGAAAGAGAGCAGGGGCGCTGGCAACCCCAAATGGCAGTCGTTGGTATTGATAGAGGCCGAAAGGCGTGTTAAGGACCAGAAACTGCCGGGAAGCAGCGTCGAGAGGAAGTTGATGATAAGCTTCTGACAGTTTAGAAAAATACTGGCCTCCAGCAAGTTTAGTAAACAATTTTTCAGGTCGAGGCATAGGGTAAGTGTCGATAAGGCATTGAGCATTTACAGTGGCTTTGAAATCACCACAGACGAATATCACCATTTGGCTTAGCAACGACGACAGGAGAGGGCCACTCACTGGAAGTGACAGGAAGCAAGACCCCTGAAGCAGTGAGACGATCCAGCTCCCGTTTGACCTGATCACGAAGGGCCACAGGAATGGGCCGAGCCCAAAAAAACTTAGGCCGAGCAATGGGTTTGAGAGTGATATGAGCTTCAAAGTCGCTTGCACGGCCTAACCCAGGAGAAAAAAAGAGATGAAAATGTCGTCGACAAGGAATCCAATTGAGCCTAAGGAATCACATCAGAGACGATATTGACAGAGTCATCTATGGAGAACCCAAAAACGCGAAAGGCATTGGAACCAAAAAGATTCTCCGCGTTACTATGGTCGACCACAAATATGGGAACAGTGCGAACGACAGATTTGTAAGATACCTCAGCATCAAATTGTCCCAAGAGGGAAATCTTCTGTTTATTTGTTAAATCTGTAATTGCCTAGTGACAGGTGACAGGATTGGAGAACCCATTTGAAGATGCGTCTGAGAATTGATGATAGTCGCAGCAGAACCAGTATCCACCTGCATGCGAACATCTCGACCAAGTATTTGGACAGTGAGGAATAACTTCCCTGAAAGGGAAGAAGTACGATTGACAGACAACACAGAATCAGAATCAGCGCTATGTTCATGAACATCATGTATGCGGTCATATCGTGAATGTTCCGTGAAACACCGCGGACATGAAGGAAGTTGCCATGGGTTTTGCTGCAGTTTCTTAAAGGTTTGTTCACGGTTAGGCTGAGGCTGGGCTTGGGAGCATACTGCGGCCACGTCGACCGGTGGGGACGCGCCACACACTTCGTCAACAGTGCGCAGAGATTGTATTTCCCCAATGTCACCCCATGCCTCTATTTGCGCTCCAGCAGCGCGAGAAATTTCAAAAGACTGAGCGATGGATAGGACTTCATCTAGAGTCAGATTTGCCAACTGAAGGGCACGTTGCCTAACTTCTTTGTCGGGCGCCGACCCGATAATAGCACCCCTTACCATGGAATCAGCGTAGGATTCTTTGTGAACTTCAGTAACAAATTGACACTTTCTACTGAGGCCGTGAAGTTCAGCAGCCCAAGTGCGATAAGATTGCTTCGGTTGTTTTTGACAACGATGAAAGGCAACACGAGAGGCTACCACACGCGTATGCTTTTGAAAATAGACGGACAGAAGTGAGCACATTTTAGCAAAGGAAAAAGATGCAGGATCTTTCAAAGGAGCCAATTGCGACAACAACCGATACATTTGAGGGGAAATCCATGAAAGGAACAGAGACTTACATGTTTGGTCGTCCGCGACATGAAATGCCAAGAAGTGTTGTCGAAGCCTTTTTTCAAAATCAGACCAGTCTTCCGCCATCTCGTCGTAAGGAGGAAAAGAAGGTAGAGACAACGACGAGAGACGCCCCGCATTTGATGCCCAGACAAAATCATGAATCGCATTTGTGAGAAGCGTTTGCTGTTCTGAGACCTTGCAATAGTTGCTCTAAAGTAGCCATGGAAACACGTGGGTCAACGATGAAAAAGAAAAAGTCACTACCTCGTCGCCAATTGTTATAACTTCAAGTTGAACAACTATATTTCAAGGACGATGCAATACATGAGTCACAGATCAAGTAAACAGAGTAAGACGTATGCCACCTAACAGTCAAATCATAACTGAGTCTGAGTCTAGCGGCTGCTGGCAGACAGCGCCGCATGTAGAGGACGCGCATAACTGCGCGGTGGCACTTTGAAAGATCAGCGAGTCACAACAGTCAGCTTAAATTTTTCTTCTCCATCTAACATGTGTATCACTTCGTGTTCTATTTGTGCTTATTCTGGTGGCTGTCTTAAGACATCGTTTTCCTCTGATTGTTTGATTGATGCGTGTTGTTCTTTGTTTGCTCTGTGATGTTTGAGTCCATTACTGTATTTTCTTCTTCTTCTTCTTCTGATTGCACATTATTTGTACCAGTATTTGTTGTATTTGTTGTTTGAGGTTTTCTAATTCTGACTGGGGTATCCTGTTGTTTTTTATTATTACACGGATTTGATCAGCTAGTCGTTGTTCTGTTAAAAATTTTAATTCTGGGTATCTGGTAATATATGTTGTGTATACTTGTGATCTGTATCCAGTTGTGTTGGTTCCTAAGTTTGTTGCTTGGTAATAACAGAACATGAGGTGTCGGTTAACTTCATCTGACCATCTCATCCTCTGTCTTTGTTTTCCTTCTAGAGTGGTTGCAGGAAGCATATCCTGCAAAACACCTCTATTTGGATTTAAATCATTTTCCGTGTGGCTAACAGTGTCATTACCATTGTGGACGGGCTTAGGGTTCAAGCGTCGTCCCCGACCATGACAGCGCTTGTCTGAGGCTTCATTAGCTCTGTCCTGAACCAACTCCTCACACTAAGAGGGGGGTTAGCCCTATTAGTGGTTTGTTCTTTTCGTCACCTTTTACGACTGGCAAAACATACCGGAGGGCTATTCTTTTCCTGGGCCTCCACGGGTGTTGTTATTGTTATTATTATTATTTTGGAAGGGGGGGGGGGGTTGAGAAGCCCACATATTTGCTGTAATTTTGAAGCACTAGTGTTGGAAATCGTCATTTAAATGATCAGGCAGATTATGATAAAACAGTTCTGGTGTATATTAATATGCTCCATGGCACTTTCAGCAAAGTTTTATCTTAGTCTATGAGTTTTCATAGAAGTTTTTTTGCCATCATTCATTACAGTATGAAACCATAGGCAAAATTTACAGGCCATTTTATATGACACATTCATGCTATCATACCTTGCCCTTCTGTGTAATTTAGTTGTTTATACCATTAGTGGATTTCAGGAATGTGATGGATGCTAACAGCTATTCAACTCCATGGGAATATCAGATGTTTGATCTTTTCTATAATAACCATAATATACTGACAACACTGCACTGTGGTTGTAGTGGCTATAGCTCTGGACCTCTTTGGTAGGAATGAGAGCCGAATCAGTCATGTATTGGAATTTATATTTTTCATGGTTTCCTTTTCTCATTCAGGTAACTGATGGGAGAATTTTCAGCCAGTCAGATTTTCATTTCAAGGTGCATAGGAATTGATGACATTGGCTGCCAGTGGGCATTGATTTAAGTGAATGGAGAAAGTTTAAAATTTGTGCAGAACCTAGATTTGAACATCGGTCACCTGCTTACTTGGCAGATGTAAAGGCCATTGCACCATCCACATATACAATTATGGTGAGGGCGACCAATTGCTCACTTCAGTGCGGATGCATCGGGAATCGGTGAAATGCCGCAAGTAAAGAGGATAATAGGCAAGGGACACTACATTAGTAGTGTGTGGATAAGTTGAGAATTTGTATGATGGAAGGCGTGCTAGGGTAGTTTGTGCAGTTGCAATGATGACTGTGTCCATGGCACAGTGGTAAGTGCATCTACCTAGTAAGTGGAAGACCAGGTTTCGAATCTAGCCCAACACAATCTTCCAACTTTCGCCATTGATATAAATCAGTGCCCACTGGCAGCCAATGTCATTAATTCCTTTGTGTCTTGACTGATTCATAATGGCAGCAGGATCGAAATTGTCTGTTCTTTTGGATATGTCCAAAAGACATCTCTGTTGAACGATGGGGTGGGAGGAAGGTATCACTAACAGTGAATGTTAGAGTACCCTCAGCTCCTGTTGGAGTTTGCTGTTGACAACTACAGAGGTATGTGTGTGTGTGTGTGTGTGTGTGAGAGAGAGAGAGAGAGAGAGAGAGAGAGAGAGAGAGAGAGAGAGAGGTATATGCTTTTAAACTGATTCCTGATATTATCTGTAAGTAACAATAGGTATTTTATTTTGTTGCATATGAATGGTATAGCAGAAAAGGAAATTACACTTGGAAAAGAAGAGCTCTTGAATGTAAATACACAAAGGGAGAAAAGAGGTCTGCTGCAATCAATAGAGAATATGCCTGAGCATTGTTCTCTTACAAGCCTGTCAGAACAATCACTCACTGAGGAGCAACAAGTAATGGTGGTAAGTATATCATCAACTGAGAGAGAAAAAAAACCACAGTTATAAAATTCATTATGCATCAAGACAATACTATCTCATGGTACAAATATAGTATATAGTGGATTATTTATGCTACAGAAAGCGTAGAATCTCGTTTGCATTTATTATATATTTCTTAAAAAGCAATTTGAAGAAGACAGCTACTATCGGCTGCTGAGAAGACACACACAGCAGGAATACAGGAGTGAGCACAGTGTACATAGTGACATGCTCTAGAGCAGAATAGTATGCACTGTTCTAAAAACATTTTCATGAATGCAATTACATTAACGTTTTAACTGTGACTGACCAGATGAAGTTTGAATGTCAAATACCGTATTTGTTTGCTATGAATAGTCTCACTGCTTCAGCATTCTACTTCCAGAATAATGTTGGTCAAATTCTTTATCTGTTTTTACATGGTATCTGAAGGGGCAGTATAAACAATGTATACAACAACTGAATTACCTCCCCCCCTTTCCCCCCTGTGATGTATGTTTCATTTTATCAAATTAAAACATCTCAAATGGTACGATTTTATCTGTTTCTTACACACAGTGAAGAAGTATGTTATGTATGTATGCACGCACGCACACATGCATGCATGTTTCACTAGAATTTTTCCCTGTGACACTGATGCTGTACATAAAAATTAAAGAATTTGGGAGACCATGAATAGGTGAACAGCGAAATCGAACAAGGCTGACAATGAAGTCTAGTAGAAAGTCAGTATTTGTTAGATGGCCGATAATACAAATCATGGACAGCTGCAGGGCAGAAGGAAATGACGGGAAGAATTCTCCCTCCCTCCCTCCCTCCCTCCCTCCCTCATTCTCCCCACACACACACACACACACACACACACACACACACACACAGGAAGAGCCACTCTGAAGAGAGCCATTGGCTGATAGTCTAGGAGACACTATTGGAGGTGTACTTGCTTTCAAAAGACAGGAGTCGTAGTTCAGTCTGGTGTACAGCCTTAAGTTTGCACAGATAACAAAACCATGAAAAATGAACACAGTTTAATTTCCGTTTGACATATTTATTAAAAAGAACATTAAAAGCTGTGAAACTGCATTAGAAATGTTTGAAAACTACTACATAAAGTATCCATGTAGTGTTGCTGAACGAATTACTGTTTCCATTCATTTATGCTTGGATATGGAAAGAAATGACTGTGAATAATAGTACAAGATAGCTATGAACAGTGTAACAGAAGCTAAACTCACTCTTGAAGCATTTGCAACATTGTACTGTAATCAAGTCAGTGCAAGATGATCCCTGCCTGTTTGCAGCACTGTTGCCAGCTTTCAGCTGCATAGTGCTAATGGCTGCAGACACAAATAATAGTGGGCTATATAGCTGCAACAACACTGAAGCGTTACCATAAAGACATTTACGAAATCACATCACATGATTGGTTGAGAAGGGCACATGGAGCTGCTGTGCCTAGTGCACTATAACTGTCGGATATCTTTCTATGTCAACTTGCTACAGACAAGCTGTTTGGATTAACTTCATGATTATATTGTGCTTGAATTTTTAATTTTCTGCAAGTCAGTGTCCCCGCACCCTCCCCTTCATCATCATCATCATCCTCCTCCTCCTCCTCTTATTTTTCTAAGAAAAAGTAGTTGGGTTCTTTCTTATAGCCTAATCTTTTGGCAAGCATTGTTGCTCCAGTTGGTTGATGCTGGTTGATGCTGCAAGAACTGGTGTAACTGAAGATAATAGCTTAACTAGTACTATAAAGTCCTTAATACTAGACATAGTGCAACAACAAAGTACTAAAGTTTATGTATCCACATTTAAGTAAACAACATAACACCAGTACAGTATTGCTAGCAACAGCAATAGAACACAGTCTGAGGAATGGCACGTGCTACTTTGCTCTTGCATGGGTGAGAACTCAGGTAGATAACATGGTGAATGTTATGCCTTGTGCACAAGTTGTAGGCTGCCTGCGGTGGCTGCCCTGCGCAGATGCTGTTTGTGGAATAGTTGAGTGCAGTGCACCAGCGGCAAGCTGCCAGGTGCGTATCCAGATACAATGTACAAGGTTATAGGACCCCCTGCCACTTTGGGGAAAGGGTGTTGAACCAATGTGGGAAGCAAGGCGACTTATGACACATCAATGGCCTCTGCAATGGGTGATGATGGGAAAGGGATTCTTGATCAGAACTGGTGAGTAGGGATGGAAGCAGCGTGATCATGGACAGGTGCGGTGGTCCGCCCTTTCACCCTACTCCCCTACTGCGCATTTGCGAAGTACCAGCGACAAGGGCACTGGTTGCTTTGTAACATACAGGCCCTCGACGAACTGCACTGATGGTGAAGGTGCCTGGCAACTGGGCTGGTGGTGAAGAACCAGATAGTGCTGGCCCAGCAATTGGCAGAAATACTGGTGGCAGTGAAGTATCACGGGATTGTGTGGCAGCATGTGTTGGGGTGCTGGACCCCAGAGGAAAAAACAGGAAGTGGTGACATCCACAAGGTCAGGTCCACACCACGGCAGGGACACACCACTTTGCTGGAAAGGCGCTGAGGGAGGAGGAAAAGGAGGTGGCGGCGGACCCGCATCCCGCACTACGGCACAAGGATGCAGCTGATCGTGATGGTGCACCACCAGTCCCCCTGGTGCATACCATACAGGGGCGGCGGCGGCGGCGGCGGCGGCGGCGGCGGCTGCTGCTGCTGCTGCTGCTGCTGCTGCTGCTGTAGACCATGGCTGGAATCCATTTGTCAGTTGCTTAACCCCCAAGCCCAGACAATGGAGCCAGGAGCGAACTGCAGTGAGGACATTGGTGGAGCGATATGTGCAGATGCAGGAGGGTACGCAGACGGCGACCTTGGAGCATCTCTTCTGGACTCCCAAGTCCCCACCATCACGAACCTATAAGAGACCAAGAAGAACATTGAGGTATCTTCCATGGAAGAGTCCACAGTATACTTCTTAATCTGAACCTTAATTGTGGGACAAGCCATTCTATCCCACCATTAGATTGGGGGTGAGCTGGAAGAGCAGTCATGTGGCAAATGCATAAGATCTGAAACATGAACTGTGAGCCATTATGTCACAAATTTTGAGAGGGCCTCAACCGTTAACATTCAAGGATAGCAAATAAAGTAAAGAAGTTGAGAAAACAACCAAACCCAGTAAGAACTTAGGAAGGGACCTACAAAATCAACATGGACATATTCCCACAGACATCGCTGCGCAAGCTGTGGCGAGAGGGTCGCTGCAACGCTGCCTGGTGTGTAGCACACCAGACAAGACATCCAATGTAACTGATGATGTCAAATCAAAACACATATCAATGGACCAGTGACTTGGTACAAAATATCCCCAGGTCTGGCTGAAGCACATTCCACCGTAGGGCGGCTGAGACTACAAGCCTGGGTGAGAGCTCTTTTATAGCTAAGAGAACACCACCACCATCAGACATTGAAAAATGGTGATGGAGGGCAAAATAGTTAAATAAAGGATCAGAAGGCCTGCCCGACCAAGCTGAATGAGGTGAACAACTTCTCACGGAACCACATCAGCAGCAACAGCAGCTGCGATCTGGGAGCCTGTAATAGGAGATTCTGGCTACAGAAATGTGGCTTTTGGCTGTGTAAGCAGTAGCAGCAAGCAGCTAGATGCTACAGGGGCAATGCTATCTAGTATTGCACCAGTTCAGAAATATCTTAGAGCCAGGGCTGATGCGCAGAGCAGTCTGAGTTGTAGCGGGGAAGTGGGTAGTCTTCACGTTACCCGTGTTTACATTTAGTGCTTTTGCTGTTTCCTCTTCGTTAACTGCTCTCACGTCAGATGAAAACAAAACAGATTTCTGTGGCCAGTAGCTATCAAGTGAATTAAAATACATTCACATAATTACGGAAGGCAAAAATTTGTTAGTTTCAGACTTTATTTTATTTCCACTTTTCTGATGGTCAAGCATTAATCGTCTTGCTGAACAATGAAGTTATTTTTGTCGGTTTGCTAAAGAAATTTCCTTTTATTAATCTTTACTGCTGAGGCAATATTTGAAACGAAGTGTTTAATTCCACACTATTGGCTAGTTTCAACTGTTTGCTGCCTTTCAAGTGCATGTTTTCATCTTCTAACAAGTATGGCATTATGCCATAATAAAGAACCAAACATGAGATAACACAGTACTGTACTACAAGAAAATTTACATCCCGAAAATCACATTGAAAAGGTTAATATCAGGTCGAGGCCTACTTCATTGGCAATTCAGACATATAAATGTGCACTTTTAATGTGCGCCTGTTATCTGGAGCTCCCTGACAACTACTGAAACGAACCTATTTCTAAAAGGCCGTGGGAAAATATTGCAAATGGTGGTTTGAAAAGCGTTACTTTCAAAGTAAATTTTCTGTGTACGAGAATGTACGATGAATTTCTTAAATCGCAGAGCGTTTGACTCTCATTTAAAAATCAACTCTTCAATGTCGAGCCATTTAGAAGAATTTCGAGCCCACAAGATCAGACATTTGTGTCTTTATTAAAAATTTTCCTGGCTCATTTGTGTGATATATCATAAAGTGTAATACGCGCTTAAAAGACCAACATTATATGTGAAAGCCTAGCTTCTCTTGCAGCGTCTTAACCTTAGACACCAATATTATACGTTAAAGCTTTGCTTTACTTGTAGCAATACTATGTATATTAATTTAAACCATTAACTGTTGCTGTTTGTGTGTTCATGCTACTTAACAGTGATGTTGCTATTGGCTAACTACATCATGTGTCCTATGCTCTGAATATCCGTTGTCATCGGCTGGCGAGATCACGTGACATGAACTAAGACTGGCTTACGAAAAAACCTTTTTACTTCAAGTATCATATGTGAAAGCTTAGCTTTTTTTGTAGCTGTACTGAAGATATATTAATTTAAACCATTAACTTTTCCTAGTTGTGCTTTTGCGCTACTTAACAATGACATTACTATTGTCGGACTGCATCGTGTGTCCTGTGCTCTGAATATCTGTTTTTGTTGGCAGGCCAGATCACGTGACATGTACTATGGCTGATAAAAGCAGTCACAATCTTGATTTCAGTGCTTCGGAAGCTACCGTATTGCACTTGGTGGAATTTCTATTTATACTTTCGTTATGAGAAACGTGCAGCGTAAACGTTGCCGCACACCAAAGATCTTCCAAAGACGCGCTGTTTTTAGTTTCCTAAATGCCAGGAAGATCTGTCCTGGTGTATAAAACCTTCACCATTCAAAGGATTGATAAGTTGTGTACAGCTCAGAGGGAAAGTGTATTGTCTCTCAACATAGAAAAATTGTAGTTCCATCAGGGATATAGACTATTTTCACCCAGGAAAAAGTGAATTTTCAACTGGGAAATTAGAATCCCCCCTCCCTTGTGCGCATTTACACCCTGCATACAATATATATTGAATCATAGGCACCTTAGAAATAACAATTCTGATATGACAATTGGTACTGAAGTGACTGGGGTCTCTTGAGATGGTAGTGTGAGTAATTATACTGACTGAACTAACCATGTTACTACTGACGTTACTTGTACTATTGCAGCTGCTGTCAGTAATAAGAAGAATTTATAAGTTTGCAAAATATGTGTTTTGATACATCAAGTTCTGGGAAAAGGAAATTTAAGACTGCATTGGTTAAGAATACTGGGAAATGAGGAAGATAAGGTTGGAAAGATGGATGTACAAGGGTAATTGGACAACAACTTACACATTTTGTTGCTGCAGCTGGTTCTTCTTGAGGGGAGATTTGAGCACAGTCTCCATGGACATGAGAATCAACAGAACAACCGAATAGACTGAGCATGTGGAAGTGAGCAAACCAAACGAAGAAAAGTTACAATAAGCAGTAGAATACAATCTGAGGACAGACACCTTCCACGTTATCCTTATATAGAGCAGAGCTCCGATAAGCGGCATGGTAGGTATCGTCCCATGTGCCTAAGCTGCTGGTGGCCAGCCCGCACAGATGCTGTTGCAGCATATTTGAGTGTAGTTTGCCATCAGCCTGGTGCCGTTGTACGTATCCAGACGTGATGTGAAGGGTTCAATAGGAAAATGTTCCCATGCAGAGCAGTAACTCTGTATTTGCTCCTGCAGTGAAAACCATGCCCCATTCCACAGCTGAAGGTGATTCAATTTGTAGGGGGAAACAACTGCATTTATGTTCCTGAGAAATGAAGTTGTCTTTGGCCTTGTTAATGACAGATGCTCTCTCCATGTCTAGTATCAGCTCCAATAAAGTATTTTTTCTCCAAGTATTTCACAACTTCAATTGCTTCTGGCTAAAGAAATATTTCCACTCATCATTCCATATACCATTTTATGAGAATGGCTGCAAATATTTTGCATGATCCCTCCTCCACTCCCCCCCCCCCCCCCCCCAAAAAAAAAAAGAAATAAAGAAAGGTATTACAGTGGGCAAAATAAGACAAGGGTGTACTCGCACTCTCATATATCTGGGCATCTTCGATTTCAAAACAAATATCGTATGCAAATTTGAGTGGATATTAAAATCACTGCAATGTTTCTCTATTTTGACCTTCATCTATTTTCTCATGTTCAGAAGTTTTATGCTGAAAGAAAAATATTTGCAATTTTAGAAGATTTTCTCAATGCACCATCTGCAATACAACCTCAAATGCACACTTGTACAACTTCATCAGGAAGCATTAGCGTATCATTTAACTCCCTAAAATGGAGATGGAAAATATTGACCGAAAACTGTGATCTACCTATAAACAGAAAGTATCAGTTTGAATTACTGCTGTCAATTCAGTTAAAATTTTAGCTGAATATGTTTAAAAATGAAGACTAACCACAGACCTTCGTAGGAGTTAGTACCCTGTCAGAAATGGAGATTCTAATTTATTTGTTGAAAGCAAGATTTTTTTGCGTAAAGTGGGACTTGTTAAAAAGATTGCCAGTAGCAAAACTTCTTATGCCAGTTTCAGTGTAATCAATGGTAACTTCTAAGAGAAACATTGGGGTGATTGTGGCATCTGGTATTACCTCACATTTGAGGACAGCTGCACAATAGTAGTTGGAAGGAAGCAGTAGTAAACAGTATCTATCAATGTTATGGAACACATGCAACAAGACTTCATCCAGCAACTTACTCTGTTGGGAGAACACGCAATATAGTTTACCTTCTGAGTTCTGTGCTAAGTGTATTTTAAATTTTAGGAGGGCAGCTTTTTGTGTTGTAATGACACACTCTCAGTTGCCTGTAAAGAGAGAAGTGTAATGTCAATTCAAGTTGTATTATATGAGGTCCACTTTGATACATTAATGACATTAATTTATCTGTCTGTCTTGAGTATTCGTGTCCTTTATATAAGTTCCAACCATGTACATCCTACCTGTTCATTTAGCCTTGTTTTCATGTATTTCTAGAATTATTTAATTTTTACAACATATAATTCATTATCTTCATGTGTTAACCCTTTAGACCTGTTGAAAACTAAAGCTTATTTTCTCTATTCTCCCTGGTTTGTGCACTCTGCGGAAACTGCCTGGGTTTGTACTTGGAGATTGATTTTGGCAAAAGCTCATTGCTGATCCACTGTGTAAGAGATCTCCAGTTTTGTTGATATTCAAAGAATTTGTCACCAAGCTGTAAATGTTGTGTGTCTGCCATATGTCTTCATTTTCTTCCTTCCATATTTGGCAGTGGGTATGTATACGTGACTGATTTAAATACTGACAGTCAATAAAACTGATGCGCCTTGGTCCAATCCTTTATTTTATTAGGTACAATTACCACTGGGTGCCCTCTAGGGCTGGTACTCTTTTCTAATCACATCAGGCAACTGCTAATTTATAAACTCTTCCATCACCAGTTGGAGGTGATGTGGAACTTGATATTGTTTCTTGTACATTGGCTGTTCGTTCTGTGGGAATTCTATGCTTTGTATTACTGGAGGCAATGATTCAGGAGGGTTAAACAAGTCCGCATATTCCTCTAGCAACTTCTCTATTTCCTCCCTATCACTTCTCTGTAAAGGTAACATTTTCTCCTGCAGACTGGCTAAATTTGCAGACTGTCTTGGCTTAGAGTACTCCATATTTAATTCTCTATCCAAATATTCCTCCTCCATTACCTCTAGGTAGACTAGTATCATATTTCATAATAGTTCTACCTCTACTGAACTGAAATTATCCATTGCACATATGATGCATTACAGTGCACAAAACATGGCAATTTGTCCAGTTCCTCACAGTCCACTAAGTATTTCACTTAAGATAAAATACTGAGTGGCAAATCTACTCCTGTGTCTACTCGGACTTGTTTTACTGTACCCTGCAGTATTTTATCTTGCAGTTCAATTCCAAAAGACTGTGTGTATAGTTTAGGTGGCTTCTTCAGACTTAGAGACGTGCCTTGCAGTGCTTTTGGTGTTCTTGGCAGTAGAACCTAAACAGAGTGATGTACCATCCATCTGTTCTACGGACCATTCCATATTGACTTTAGCATGATCTTTACTCAGGAAACATAGAGTGTAACATCATAGCCGAGGCTGACTTGAAGTACTTCCATGCAAGCCTGTGGCTCCGTGTCGAGTAAAAACTTATGTACTCTTCCTTTCACGAAGTTGGTTATGCAGTAGTCTGCCAGTGATTCCACACATGGATTTTCTATGCTTAAATTTACTGAAGCTGCACAGTGGCCCACTTCTATTTAATGCCAGAGTGTGAATTACACTAGCCTGTGCTTGTGAAAATCTTTACCGACTTTCCCATCCCTCATGTCCAACCTGTTTACAGTTGCCACACAGATTTCCTGCAGTATGCTGAATTTGATGAGCCTGACCATACCAATAACATATGATTTGTATATTAAATACTATCCGTATTTCTCCAAGGCAGGTCACTGCATCTGTTTCTGCTAGTGCCAATGCAGTTGCCACTGCATTGTTCTATGATTTCTAAAACTGTGCTTGTACCTTAGGGGAATTTGAGATGGCAAACTCTGCAGGAATTCATCCAGTGCATTATGTTCTGCTTCATGTAGAATAGCTTTATTAGGGGTTTCATTTTTTGTAAGGTCTTAGGTATTAATATTTAGATTCATAATTCTGTCCACAAAATTTTCTATGCACTTTCTCTGTCTCTGAGAAGTACTATTTAGCTATTTGCAATAGTACTTAGAATTATTTTTGCTCCAGCAGTGTTCCAAAATCCCTTTTACAGCTGAAATGTTTGTTAGTGCAACACGCAAATACAATTCATACAGAGCTGCTAAAGCAGAGTTACTAAATACAGCCTTCTGAAATTTCTTCACCAAAGGAGATGAAGTAAATGTACCAGAATTCGAATCTGGAACAGCTGCCAGCATGAGTAACTTAGAAGTTGAAGTCCTCGGAGTAGTGAATCACTTAATAAAAGCAAGTGTTCCAGTTCAGACTGTATACCAGTTAGGTTCCTTTCAGAGTATGCTGATAAAATAGCTCCATACTTAACAATCATATACAATAGCTCACACAATGAAAGATCCATAGCCAAAGACTGCAAAGTTACGCAGGTCACACCAGTAATCAAGAAAGGCATTAGGAGTAATCCACCAAATGACAGGCCCATATCATTAATGTTGATATGCAGCAGGATTTTGGAATGGTCTGTTGACACATGGTCAACATGGATTTAGAAAACATTGTACTTGTGAAACATGACTAGTTCTTTACTCACATGAAGTGTTGAGTGCCATTGAAAATGGATTTCTGATTGATTCCTTATTTCTAGATTTTCAGAACGGTTTGGACACTGAACCTCACAAGTGATTTATAATCAAATTACGTGCTTATGGAAAGTTGTGTGACTGGATTTGTGATTTCGTGTCAGAGTGGTCACATTTCATAGTAATTGCTCCAAAGTTACCGGATAGGATTTACGGAATAAGTCTACAAATTTCAAAGAAGGGCAGCACATTTTGTATTATCACAAAATAGGGAAGAGAATGTCACTGGGATGGACATCATTAAAACAAAGATGTTTCCCGTTACAGTGGGACCTTCTCATGAGATTTCAGACACCAGCTTTCTCCACCGAAAGCAAAAATATTTTGTTGATGCTGACCTATATAGGAAGAAACGATCATCATAGGGAAATCGGAGCTTGCACGGAAAGATATAGGTGCTTGTTTTTTCTATGCACTGTTAGAGTGGAATGATAGAGAATTACTGAGAAGGTGGTTCGTTAAATCCTCTGCCAGGCACTTAAGAGTGATTTGCAGAGTATCCGTGTAGATATATATGTAGACGAGATATTATCAGCACTGTATTGTGCATCCAGTGGATTCTGCAAAAGGTAGTTGTCATCCTTGTGTTTGCATTTATTCTTGCATACTACCTTGACGTCCTATTCCTGAAGCTTCAATACCCATGATACTGAGAGTCTTGATGGATCCTTGTCATTTGATAGTATGGAGACTAGTGAGTCAGTAGTGAGTGGTCTGCTCTGTAAATAGGATTGGAACTTAGTGATTGCCCAAACAACTGCAAGACACACATTCTCAGTCATAGAGTTGTTCTTATCTGACTTCGAGAGTACTGTGGAGACATAAGCTGATGCTGACCAAGTGGAAGGCATCATGTCATTTGAAGTCTATGCTGTGAGTTGCACGTCATGCAACGTGGAGCAGCAATTGTTGCTACTAGCTATTACGCTGTGTGCCGCCCGTTCAGATCCAGTCACTAGCGAATTTTTGTTATTTAGTGTTTACAGAGACATGAATTATATTAAATACACGTATTTGAAATGCAAAATACCAATTTTTGTACTGTAAATGAAATTTTAAGGAATCTTGGATTATTGGGGTTTAAAAAAATTGAAATATAATTTCTTAGTGAATACATAAGCTGTTCAGAACCTGTAGCTTATGGCATCAGAACTTTAGTAAGGGACAAAGGCACCTACTATGGATGTCTTCTGCCAGAAGTAATGAGAATGCTGAGCAGGTTGCAACTGGGTAAACCTGTGAATTGTGGTGTGTTGATAACAGTTATTGAAGAATGTCTTCATAGGCATCTTGAAAAATTCAGTAAATTAGAAGAACCAGAAAAAGGCATATTGGCACCCATACCTTATCCGTTTTTGAATTGAAGTGGGTGCCGAAGGCTATCTGAGAATACGTTAAACAACTGTTAATTTCAGAAGTGCAGAAGATCAGACAAGAAGAAGAACATGGGAAGAACTTGGAACATTTTGATAACACGGAGGTTGACTCTCTTTATATGTTTGTTGATGGCTCTGATACTTCTGTAGCCAGAGGTATTGCCAACACTACAATAGATCTGTAAACACTACAATATTTAAAAAGTTCTGTTCTGTTGAACAGCTATTTTTCTTTGGTGGAATAATGAGGCCACTTAGGCAGAATATGAGAGATGAAGTATTTGAACAATTATTGGTGCTAAAATTGGTGAATAAATAGCATGAAAATGTTCACTGGCTAGAGATATTTTATTTCAATAAACATATTTTGAAAATATGTATTGTGCATTTTGTATTTAAATATTTTTATTTAAAACCATTTTGTATTTACATTTGAAACTAAAAAATAGCATTTTGTGTTTAAATACTTTTAATAAACTATTTTTGCTCATCTATGAGCATTTAATGTTTCTAGAAGGTTCTCAAAACCTTGTTTGTAGTATTTGCATATTCTGGAATGTTCGATGTTTGTATAAATAGTAGCACCGTTCATCCAGGAGGCAGTTCTGTTCCATCTGTATGTTGATGTACATACTACACCTAATTTGGTGCTAAGTGTTGTACTTGATTAAAGACCCAGCTTTTGGGTATGAATTTGATTGTGGTTACTATTTGATGATATTATAAGCGCCAAAAATTTTCTGTATTTTTTGCTAAATGATGCTGAATAGTTTTTCTGTGTTTTATTATTTGTATATGTTTTATCCAGGATGAAGCTAAGGAGTTGGGTCTTGGAGTTAACAGAGGAACCAAAAGAGGTCAAAGAGGGGCCAAAGGTTAGCATAAGTTCATAATCAATTATAAGTTGTTCTATACACACACACACACACACACACACACACACACACACACACACACAGAGAGAGAGAGAGAGAGAGAGAGAGAGAGAGAGAGAGAGAGAGAGAGAGAGAGAGAGAGAAAATCACTTTAAAAATGTCTGTATTTTCAGGATCAAAGAAGGAACGAGTTGCATCACAGAAACAAGAAGCAAAAAAGGTAATACATGCCTCCTTTAAAAAAAAAAATAATATTGCAATTGCCTGTAAGTAACACTTACTTGGGGTGTGATGTTAAAAAAGTAATGTTTTTCTTTTCCCAACAGATGAAGTCATCAGACGAGACAAACGATGATCCTTTACAAAATATAAAAAATGAATCAGTGGACACAAGTACTTCGAATACCAGGAAGGTTTGTGGCATTGCTTCAGAGACATTGACAAAATTCACACTTCCTCAAATTACATTTTTGGAACAGGATATAACAAATTTTGTTATGCAGCTAGCATACCTAAAAGAAATGAAACATAAAATGGGCAAAACATCAAATAGTAGAGATAAAAATTACTCTAGTGAAAGCATTAAAAATGGTCTAAAACAATATTTCATTGAGAAAACTACAAAAGTGCGAGAAGACAGAATTTCTGACGAATACCTTCAGGAGGTAAAGTTCTAAGTAAAGCAATAGAAAAATGCTGATGAAGACGATGAAGAACAAACATAATACTTGCATTTGAAAGTACAAGAAACTGTCCTAGCCTTCAGAACTGATAGTTCCCTTCGCGAAGAAGAAAAGAGGAATAGCTTGGGGAAACTAGAGGAGAGGCAGGTTACTCAACCCCTGGGATGAGGGTGGAAAACCATGCGGTCTGGTGAGTCCCTGAGTGGCCTGCCTCACCTTTGATTTGTGTGTTTTAAGAAGTTGAAATGACTATCCCTCAAACTATTTGATGTACACACAGTAAATTTGTGCTTGCTCTCTTATTTGGTTTCTTACAAGCATGAAGTAAGACGTGTTGTTTTGACCATATTCCTAAAAGTGCTAAATTTTTCCACACTGGAACCTCTTTTTTTATTTCCAAATTTCAAATATGGAGTTGCTTTAATACATATTTCATGTACTATTTGTTACTACATATGCTAAATTTCATGTGGTATTTCAGTGGGATCATATTAACATAATTATTTTGTAATGTGCTTTGTTAGCTGATCATAGCTTGTAGGCTGGTTCATAAAACTGCAGTTAAAATGAAATTAATGTGTGTTCATTAACCACACTTAAGCTTATCATTTTGTCATATATGTGACATAAAAATCTAAGGAATATTTGATTATATATTTCATCATAAATAACCATGTACAGTTTCCCATCACCAGCAGGGTCTACTTTGAACACCAGCCTCTCTCTTTTCTCTGTCAGTTCAGCCCTCCCCTTTCTTCCGAATACTTTCTTCCACCCTTTCTAGGCACTTGTCCCTTGCCGTCTGCTTTGGCTCTTGCCCTCCAGCTCAGTCTTGCACATCTTCCTAACCATCCTCATCTCATCTGTTTTCTTCCTATGCCCGTACCATTTTAGTCTTTTTTTCTTCAATTTTCTATTGTAGGGATTCCTTGTATGTCAACTCCATTATTACCCTGTCTTTTCTCATCTTTCATTTTTTTGTTACAGCTATCAGACTTGTCAAAAAAATATTTTTTACTTCAATATCACTTTTAATTTAGTTGTTGTAAAATATATAAGTATTCATGAAAAAGGAAAAATATATAGCCCTTCTATTGGCCATATCATTCACTTCAGAAGCGAGAAAACATTAAGGTACAATTAGCCAAACCCTGCTGCCATTAGGAGGGAGCAGATTGCTGTGTGTGAATGTATAGTACTCATATACCTCATAAAATA
Source organism: Schistocerca americana (assembly GCF_021461395.2). Lineage (NCBI taxonomy): Eukaryota > Metazoa > Arthropoda > Insecta > Orthoptera > Acrididae > Schistocerca > Schistocerca americana. The sequence goes on along the minus strand of NC_060119.1, from coordinate 638,255,642 downwards.
TGTGAACTTCACAAGTCATCTATGATCTTTATCAGACAGGTGTAGGTTTTTACATGGATTGCAATAGTTTTCAGTTGAGTTAGAGGAAATTATTATTAAACATCTCTGTACTCCATTACTGAGTTTGTAAAATGAGATTTTGAAAAGTGTTTTTTAACACTTTTCTTTTAATATTGTGTAATTTAAAATATTTTATATTATTCTGTCCTTACAGAATATTATTTTTTTATCTGAATTTTTCACTTTCGTTGTTGTGATATTTCAGTGACTTTCTCAAAAGGAATGCCAAGGATGAAAAATCAAAATGTGGGTGGAATTCCTTTAAAAAAGGATCATAGTGGATGGTTGATATTAGGAATGTAAATTCTTTGATGAATCACCTAAACTTTAATATGGTACAATGATTTAAAATCTGCACTTCGAGCAGACTGAAATTGTCCAGAGAAAGGAAACGTGAACTCTTTAATAACTGAAAGCAAAGAATCAGAATTTGATGGAAATATGCAACCAAGTTGTAGCATGTCTGAAGACCTTGCATTTATTTGCATTGAAGAAAGTCTGAATTCGTTAAATGATTGTCGGCTTCAGTAAGCATATTCCCAATGATTGAAAAAATGTGACAGCTCACAGTATGACAAAGATAAAGTTTAATTAAATTAAATGACATTATTTTAGAGAGAAACAACTGAAAATAAAACAGTGATATAATATGTGGGTGTCACACAAGCAGAAATGATTTATCATTTCACAAACAAGTTTTTGACAACATACTTACTTCTTAAAACAGATTTTTAAAATTTAGTATCATCGTCATAATCTTCCTTCCAATGATTAGACTGTTGCCTGTTCCAGGCAAGTTGCAGTACTTGGAGCTGAAAGCCTCATCTTGTGACTTCACAGTACTTGTGATTTACTGGCAAACTCACAAACAGCTTCATATAGAGAAGTGGATCAACTGGCAACAGCTGGAAAAATCTTTAAAATTTGGTTAAGGTGGAATTCCACATTTTTGGGAATGTGGTTAAGGATGACATATTTCTGAAGCTTCCTCCTTAAAAAATACCACAGATCTTGACACAGTTGGGTGGCTCGCATGCCTAAACTGTATGAAGATCTCTCCAGCTGTGGACTACCCACTAAGATAATGTCGTCAGGAAAACTAAATCTATAGGTCAGGACATAAAATGTTACATCCCTTAATCGGGCATGTAGGTTACAGAAATTTGAATGGGAAAGGGATAGGTTGAAGTTACGTATAATTGGAGTTAGTGAAGTGTGGTTGCTGGAAGAACAGGATTTCTGTTCAGGTCAGTACAGGATTATCAGTACAAAATCAAACGGGGTATTGCTGGAATAAGTCTAATAATGAGCAAGAAAACATGAATGCAACTAAGTTACTATAAACAGTACAGTGAATGGGTCATCAAAGGCCAAGGTAGATGCAAAGTATTGACCCAAAATCAAGAGAATGGAAAAATTTGTTATAAAATAAAAGAAATTATTTCTTCCATTAAGGAAGACTATTTTCTCATTGAGAGTACTAACCCAGGTGGGAACCATCTACTGTTGTCAGTGAAGTCTGCACCAATGGATTCTGGGGAGCTCACACCAACATGCAAGAGATTAAAAGTAAAAAAGTGTTATACTTTCCTACCTTCAACGTTAACCCACTGTCCACAGCAGGAAAACTGCAACACCTTACAGATACCATGGCCAAACAAAAACTCATTAAACAGGTTTACACACAAATGATGCAGCATTAGATTGGAAGGAAAAGCCAGGCAAGAGAATAATGAAGAATGTACCTCACCTCGGCACAGGTTTTCTAATCAGTAAGCAAATACTGGGAGTCATCACTGACTTCAATTCCAAGAACAAAAGTTTTTCCACACTTATTTTAGGGAAGCAAATAAAATGTACACAGTGAATAATGCACATGACCCCACAAATGAGACAAACAGAACAGAGAAAATACAAGACTTTGGGGAATGTATGTAGGAGAGACCACCCAGGATTTCAACCAAGAATTTTGCTATACTTGGAGACTTAAATGCTCAACTTGGAAAGAATAAGAATTCAAGATCATCATTGGGAACTATCCATCCAACAACAGGACTAATCAGAATGGTGAAAATCTGGTGGAAGTGTTTTAAGAGTTTTGATCTGATAATGAAATCAGCAGCATTTACACATCTTCTAAGAAAACAGAAAACATGGGTATCTCCCAATTCTCTACTAGGAGAGTTCCCAGTTAATCATGTAATGATCCCAAGACATACAGAGAAGGAAATCCAAAATTTCAATGTCCTTGGGGGGGGTGCAAACTTAGATTTAGATAGCTTCCTTTAGAAAATTAAGGTCAAATTTCTACCAGAAGCACAGCTAACTTAACCATGAAAAAGGAATAAATAACCAGTGAAACGGTAACATTCTATGAGTTAGCAAATGTGGAATGTTTGAAGTTTATACATGGTAGGAAAGGTAGAAAGTCTCAAAAGGGAAATGTAAAAGCTCAGGCATAATATTTGAGGGGGTCAGTGAAGTGAAACAAAAAGGAGATAATGATTGATGAAATTCTGTGTGGGCTTCTGGCCACATTGAACAGTTTAAAATCCATAAGATATTGGCAGACTACTTCTCGGCCATGTCAAGACTTCTTAGATCACATCATCAGTATCCATGACCCTGTCAATTTCACGATGGAGGTAGAGGTGGGTGGTGCCAGGCTGTTCATTGACATCATCATCCACTGTAAAGCAAATGGGTATCGAAACCACAGTATTACTTGAAACCTTACCTACATGGATGGGCATCTACATTCTACCAGCTACCATCACCAAGGCCAGAAACATTCTGTTCTGGGGCCATGGTACATCAGGCAGAAGCCCTTGCAGACACAGAAAACCTTCCAATAGAACTGTGCTGCATACTGCAAGTTCTCAAAGAAAACTGCTACAAAAATCAACAGATTTTGCAAGCCATTTAACAGAAAACTTAGAAGCAAAAGGCCCATGAGGAGGACACATGAAGTTTGCATTTTTGCCATTGTGTGTCACAGTAACTGGAAAAATTATCTATTCCTAAACAGGCATAGTCGATTCTGTCTTCAGGCCCCAAGAAAAAATTCAATAACTCATGCAGTCTGTGAAAATTATATAAGTGTCAGGACACAAGGAATATACAGAATACCATCAGTTGTGGACAATATTTTGTTGGACAGACTGTGTGCTCTATTGAACAGCACTGTATAGGACATGTTTTTCTGCCTATGTTATCCCTAGAAATCAGCAGTAGCAGAGCATACTCTGCAAAATGGATGCCAAGTTGCATTTGATGAAACATCTATTATTAAATGAACAAATAGTTTCTGGGATAGCATAATAAAAGAAGTGATTGTGATAAAAATTTCTGAAACACACTCAATAAAGATGGCATTCTCCAATTAAGCACAGCTCTGGCTACTGGAGGGCTGAAGCAGCTGCCGATGATTAATTTTATATGGTCATTCCATTTTAAATCACCCCAAATGCCTACTCCTAGACAATTTATGGAATTAACTGCTTCCAGTTCCTGACCTGCTATATTGTAGCTAAATGAAAAAGGATCTTTCTTTCTATGTATTCGCAGCACATTACACTTGTCTTACATGATATACAATTGAATTACTTTATATGGCATTGGGCTGGGCACCAGTAATGTTAAAGGTAGTAGCACAGCTATATAATGATGGCAGCAGTAATCACATGACAGTCATAACTTCAGTGGTCGAGTACTCGGTTGAATGATCATGGATTTTAAACCACTTGGTGCCGCTGAAAGTGAGAGAGAATTTTATCTGTGTATGTCGCTAGGAAACCATGCATTCGAAGATAAGGATATCTATTCAAATCATATTGGGGAATATAAACAGCGGTAGAAAATGGTATAACAGTAGTACAGTACATTATAAATAGGAATGTAGGGCAGAGAGTTGAGTTAGTATGGACAGTTCAGTGATAGCATTGCTATCACCAGAATATAGAGAAAACCAGTGCAAGCAATAGTTCTGGTACACATGCTGACAACACAAGCATAAGATGAAGAGATATTGCATGGGTACTGAACAGGTAATTCACTATGTAGAGGGATATGATAGTCTAATTATCATTGGGGGTTGGAATGTGGTAATAGGGGATGGAATAGGCGACAGTCTTGCGGGAGAGTGTGGGCTTAGAATAGGAATAAGAAATGAGAAAAAAATAATTGAATTCTGCAATAAATTTCAGTGGTAATAGTGAATACTCTTTCAAGAATTGCAAGAGCAAGAGATATATTTGGGAAAGGCCTTGAGATATGGGAGATTCCAGCTGAATTACATTGTGGTGAGAGTGATTCTGAAATCAGATAATGGCTTGTAAGGCGTACCTGGGATTAGTTACAGACTCAGATTAAAAGTTAGTAATTATTAAGGTTAGGTTGTTGTTTGAGACTTGTCCAGAAGAATCAGTATGCAAAGAAATGGGCTGCTGAATTAATGAGGGTTAATAAGATACGTTCGAAGTGTGTTGAAGCAATTGCTATTGCGATAATGAATACCACAGTAGGCAGTGCAGTTGAAAAGGCATAGACATCTCTAAAAATGTAATAACAAAAGTTGGTGGACACTGTGCAAGGAAGATAACTATGAGGAAACTGTGGGTAACAGAAGATTGATGAAAAAAGGAAGTACAGAAATGTCCAGTGAACTTCAGGAAGACATAACCCATTTAGGAATGAAATAAAAAGAAAATGCAGAAAGCAAAGGTTGCAAGAGAAAGTTGAAGAAATTACTATAGAAACAGTTGTCAGCTTGTAGGAATGTTAAAACAAGTGTCAGTGAAATTAAAGGCAAAGTCACAAACATTTAGAGTGCAAGATGAATTACATTTTTGAAATGAGAGGAAAGAGCAGATGGATGGAAAGACTACACTGAAAGACTCCAAAAAGGAACTCTCATACCCACAATTATAATTCTTCGTCTTCCATATTGTCTCTTACTGACATTCTCCAATTCCATGGCCCAATTCACAACCCTCTCAGCCTCCATCCCCCACCCCCCACCCCCATCTCTCCCACTCTCCCTCCTTTCTTCACTTTATATCGCCCTACATCACTCATCCACTGCTCCCTCAATCCTTCCCTCCTCTATATACCTCCTTCCTCCACATCTTTTTATCCCTCCCCAGCATCTGGTCTCTCCCCCCTGCCTCCCCAGCGCCTGGTCTCTCCCCCCTGCCTCCCCAGCGCCTGGTCTCTCCCCCCTGCCTCCCCAGCGCCTGGTCTCTCCCCCCTGCCTCCCCAGCGCCTGGTCTCTCCCCCCTGCCTCCCCAGCGCCTGGTCTCTCCCCCCTGCCTCCCCAGCGCCTGGTCTCTCCCCCCTGCCTCCCCAGCGCCTGGTCTCTCCCCCCTGCCTCCCCAGCGCCTGGTCTCTCCCCCCCTGCCTCCCCAGCGCCTGGTCTCTCCCCCCTGCCTCCCCAGCACCTGGTCTCTCCCCCCTGCCTCCCCAGCGCCTGGTCTCTCCCCCCTGCCTCCCCAGCGCCTGGTCTCTCCCCCCTGCCTCCCCAGCGCCTGGTCTCTCCCCCCTGCCTCCCCAGCGCCTGGTCTCTCCCCCCTGCCTCCCCAGCGTCTGGTCTCTCCCCCCTGCCTACCCCCTGCGGGTCCGGGGTAAGAATAGGCCCGAGGTATTCCTGCCTGTCGTAAGAGGCGACTAAAAGGAGTTTCAACCGTTTCGGCCTTCCATGTGATGGTCCCCCTTGGGGTTTGACCTCCATTTTTCAAAATTCTACAGAAGTACGAGCCTTTTGGGGAAGGACGCCTTACGTGGTGTACCACTGGTCCTCAGTGCACTAAGACCTTGGCACTCAGCATTGTACCGGTGTTTTAACCATACCCACTATTCCTCAAATTGGGCCTAAACGCCTGATGGGCTGTACAAGTTACGCCCATAGTGCGTCCCCATCTGCACCTACGATCATGATGGACTTTCCATGGCACCAGAAATCCAGCACGGTAGCCAGCCCGTTGTGGTGGGGTCGTCATGTACCCTCTAGGTTGTAGCCTCCTGACAACACAGGGATCGTACTGCAGATACCTGAGCTGCACCCTCCCCACGTCGGCCAAGGAGTAGATGCCCGTCTCCTTGGGGCATCAGGACTCCTGGCAACGGTCATCCTGCCAGGTGGCCCTTGCTGAGGCTGGGTGGCGCCCGTGGGGAGAGCCCCTGGTCGGAGTGGGTGGTATCGGGGCGTACGTTTCGCAGATGAAACGTCAACACGTATCAGGTCGCTCTGCTGCCAAGTCTTTCAAAAGGAAAGGTACTGTCTCTAGTTCTGGTTCTCCTGCCCTTTCCCCCTTGGCCACTCCCTGGGAGGAGCGACAGGCCCGCCGGCTTGGGGCGAAGTACTTCCCCCGCTATTTGGTGTGTTCTCGAACCGATGGGGGGATGTTCACCACCTCCAAGCCCATGTTCTTTGTTCAGCACATTGAGGACATCTTCGGGGAAATCGAGGCTCTCAGTAAGATGCGTTCGGGGTCCGTTCTTATAAAGACCACCTCCGCCACACAGTCAGCGGCGCTCCAGGCGTGCGACCGCCTAGGGGATATCCCAGTGTCCATTGTCCCGCATCTGGCACTAAATAGGACGCAGGGGGTTATTTTTCATCGGGACCTCCTGCTGCAATCTGATGAGGAGCTCAGGGCCAACCTGGAGCGCCGAGGCGTGCATTTCGTCCGGTGAGTCCAGCGCGCCCCGAAAGACCGTCGCATCGACACCGGGGCCTTTATCCTCTCCTTCGAGGGGGACGTTCTCCCGGAGAAGGTAAAGGTGATGTGCTACCGGTGCGACGTGCGACCTTACGTCCCGCCTCCTATGCGCTGTTTTCGGTGTTTGCGCTTTGGGCACATGTCGTCACGGTGTGAAGCTGAGCCCCTTTGTGGCAATTGTGGACGTCCTGTCCCCCTCTGCCCCCCCCCCCCCCCCCCCCCCCTCTGCCTCCGGGATCTCCGCCTCCCAAATCCTCCTGCCCCCGCCCCCTCTGCCCCAGGCGCCCCCCCCCCCCCTCCCCCCCGCCTGAGAAGCGATCCTCTTCTCAGGCGTCCATCGGGGAAATGTTCCGGACCCCAGCTTCCGAGGTCCGGCGTTCCAAAACAGACCCCGCGCTTGAGGACCTTCTTCGGGTCCAACCCACCACCCCTGTGCCTCCTCGGACTTCCAAGAAGAAGTCTCTATCCCCCTCTCCACCCCGGCGCGTTTCGTCTGACGCTCCATCCGCGAGTCGCTGCTCCCGGCCGTCCTCAATTTCGCCGGGACGCTCTGCCGCCAGGTGCTCAGCTGGCCTCTCGTCGGCAAATGATGCTGCCCCTCCTACACCACCAGGGACAGCTGCCGCAGCTGGCGACAACTCGATGGAACAGGATCCGCCTTCCGCCGGTTGTAGCGTTGTTCCCTCGAAACCTGGCCCTCCGCGGCCATCGAGGTGACCAGCTCTTCCCCTGTCTCGTTCCCCCTCTTTTTTGACTAGCGATGGCCTTGTTACATTGGAACATAAGAGGTATTCAATCTAATCGGGAGGAATTACAACTGCTCCTCCGCCTGCACTGTCCGCTCATCCTTGGTCTCCAGGAAACCAAGTTGCGCCCGACTGACCGTATTGCCTTTACCCACTATACCTCGGAGCGGTATGACCTCACCCCTGTGGACGGTGTCCCAGCTCATGGTGGGGTCATGTTGCTCGTTCGGGACGATGTCTATTATCATCCCATCCCATTGACCACCCCACTCCAAGCAATAGCTGTCCGTATTACTCTTTCTGCTTTTACTTTTTCAGTTTGTACCATCTACACTCCATCGTCATCCGCAGTTAGTCGGGCTGACATGATGCACCTGATTGTTCAGCTGCCCCCGCCGTTTTTATTGTTTGGCGACTTCAATGCCCATCATCCCCTTTGGGGCTCTCCTGCATCTTGTCAAAGAGGCTCACTCTTGGTGGATGTCTTCAACCATCTCAATCTTGTCTGCCTCAATACTGGCGCCCCAACTTTCCTCTCGGACTCTACTCATACCTACTCCCGGTTGGACCTCTCGATCTGTTCTACCACTCTTGCCCGTCGGTTAGAGTGGTATGTCCTTTCTGACACCTATTCGAGCGACCACTTCCCCTGTGTCGTTTGTCTCCTGCACCACACCCCATCCCCACGTCCTTCGAGCTGGAACATACCGAAAGCTGACTGGGGACTTTACTCCTCCCTGGCGACCTTTCCGGACCACGATTTTCTCTGTTGTGACAGTCAGGTCGAATACCTCACGGCTGTTATCATCAATGCTGCCGAACGTTCCATTCCTCGTACTACCTCTTCTTCACGTCGCATTTCTGTCCCCTGGTGGAACGAGGCTTGTAGAGACGCTATCTGTGCTCGACGACGTGCTTTACGCACCTTTCGCCGCCATCCTACGTTGGCGAATTGTATTGGATAGAAACGACTCCGAGCGCAATGCCGTAGAGTCATCAAAGATAGCAAAAAAGCTTGTTGGGCCTCTTTCACCAGCTCCTTTAACAGTTTTACTCCCTCTTCTGTCGTATGGGGTGGCCTGCGCCGGTTGTCGGGCATTAAGGCCCACTCCTCGGTACCTGGCCTGACCTCAGGTAATGAGGTCCTCGTTGATCCTGTGGCTGTCTCCAACACCTTCGGCCGGTTTTTCGCGGAGGTTTCAAGCTCCGCCCATTACCACCCTGCCTTCCTTCCCAGGAAAGAGGCAGACGAGGCTTGGCGACCTTCCTTCCACTCGCTGAATCTGGAAACTTATAATGCCCCCTTTACTATGCGGGAACTCGAACGTGCGCTTGCACTGTCCCGGTCCTCTGCTCCGGAGCCAGATGCCATTCACGTTCAGATGCTGGCACACCTTTCTCCGGCGGGCAAAAGCTTCCTTCTTCGTACCTACAATCGCGTCTGGACCGAAGGTCAGGTCCCCATGCGTTGGCGTGACGCCGCCGTCGTTCCTATACCCAAACCGGGAAGGATAGACACCTTCCTTCAAGTTACCGCCCCATTTCTCTTACAAGCTGTGCCTGTAAGGTGATGGAGCGCATGGTTCATGCTCGGTTAGTTTGGATTCTTGAATCTCGACGGCTACTTACCAATGTCCAATGCGGCTTTCGTCGCCGCCGCTCCGCTGTTGATCACCTTGTGACCTTGTCGACATTCATCATGAACAACTTTTTGCGAAGGCGCCAAACGGTAGCCGTGTTCTTCGATTTGGAGAAGGCTTATGATACCTGTTGGAGAGGAGGTATCCTCCGCACTATGCACAGGTGGGGCCTACGCGGTCGCCTGCCCCTTTTTATTGATTCCTTTTTAACGGATCGAAAGTTTAGGGTACGTGTGGGTTCCGTATTGTCCGACGTCTTCCTCCAGGAGAACGGAGTGCCTCAGGGCTCCGTCTTGAGCGTAGCCCTTTTTGCCATCGCGATCAACCCAATTATGGATTGCATTCCACCTAATGTCTCAGGCTCTCTCTTTGTCGATGACTTCGCGATCTACTGCAGTGCCCAAACAACATGCCTCCTGGAGCACTGCCTTCAGCGTTGTCTAGACAGCCTATACTCATGGAGCGTGGTAAATGGCTTCCGGTTCTCTGAAGAGAAGACGGTTTGTATCAACTTTTGGCGATATAGAGCGTTCCTTCCGCCATCCTTACATCTCGGTCCCGTTGTTCTCCCATTCGTGGAAACAACTAAGTTTCTAGGGCTCACGTTGGACAGGAAACTGTGTTGGTCTCCGCATGTCTCTTATTTGGCAGCCCATTGTACACGTTCCCTTAATGTCCTCAGAGTTCTTAGTGGTTCATCTTGGGGAGCGGATCGCACTGTCCCGCTTCGCTTGTATCGGTCCATAGTCCGATCGAAGCTGGATTATGGGAGCTTCGTCTACTCGTCTATCCCTCTTACGCCGTCTCAACTCCATCCACCATCGGGGGTTACGTCTTGCGACCGGAGCCTTCTACACTAGTCCTGTCGAGAGTCTTTATGCTGAAGCTGCCGAATTACCATTGACCTACCGGCACGACGTACTGCTGTGTCGGTATGCCTGCCGGCTGTTGTCTATGCCCGACCACCCCTCTTACCAGTCCTCCTTCGCCGATTCTCTCGACCGTCAGTACGGGTTGTATGTGTCTGCACTTCTGCCCCCCCCCCCCCTCCCCCCCCTGGAGTCCGCTTCAGTCGCCTGCTTCGACAATTGGATTTTGCCCTCCCTACCAGATTTTGCCCTCCCTACCACCTTCAGAGAGGGTGAGAGTCCGACACCACCTTGGCTCCAGGCTCTGGTTCATATTTATCTCAACCTCAGCTCACTCCCAAAGGAGGGTACTCTGGCTGCAGTGTATTGCTCACGGTTTGTCGAACTTTGTGCTCGACTTGCCGGTCACACCTTTATTTACACCGATGGCTCCAAAACTGACGATGGTGTCGGCTGTGCCTTTGTCGTCGGGGCCGCCACCTTTAAATACCGGCTCCTCGACCAATGTTCCAGCTTTACAGCCGAGCTTTTTGCTCTCCATCAGGTCGTTCAGTATGCCCGCCGCCACCGCCATTCATCGTATGTACTCTGCTCGGACTCACTCAGTGCTCTTCAGAGCCTTGGAGCTCCCTATCCGGTCCATCCCTTGGTTCAACAGATACAGTAGTCCCTCCATTCTTCCGCTGATAATGGTTCTCCTGTCAGCTTTCTGTGGGTTCCCGGACATGTAGGAGTGCCTGGGAATGAGGCTGCGGATGCTGCAGCCAAGGCTGCAGTCCTCCTGCCTCGGCCAGCCTCCCATTGTGTCCCGTCATCTGACGTTCGTGGGGATGTTTGTAAGAGGCTTGTGTCGTTGTGGTGGGATGCCTGGTCATCCCTCCAAGGAAACAAGCTCCGGGCAGTAAAACCGCTCCCAACTGCTTGGACAACCTCCTCCCGACCATCTCGGCGAGAGGAGGTCCTTCTGACCAGGTTGCGGATTGGGCATTGCCAGTTTAGCCACCGCTACCTGCTCTCCGGTGACCCAGCCCCGCAGTGCCCTTGTGGTCAGGCATTAACAGTGCGCCATGTTTTATTGTCGTGTCCCCGCTTTAGTCAGTCTCTCGTTGTCCTGTCCCTGCCATCTACTTTACCGGATATTTTAGCTGATGACGCTCAAGCAGCTGCTCGTGTTCTGCGTTTTATAACTTTGAGTGGCTTGTCCAAAGACATCTAACCTTTTTACTTATTTTATCTACATCTTTGTCAGGTCTTTCTGGTGTCCCCCCTCCCCTTGAGTTTTACTAGATTCCATGTGCTCCAACAACAGTGACTGGGCGCTAATGACCTCAGTAGTTGAGCGCCCTTAAACCCCACAAAAAAAAAAAAAAAACTGCCTCCCCAGCAGCTGGTCTGGCTCTTCCCCACCTCCACCCCCCCCCCCCTCTCCCCTCCCCCTCCCTGCACTAATCCGAACCTCTGAGGCCTAGGTCCCATCATCCCTGTCTTACATCACTCTTTTATCACGCTTCACACGCCCCCCTCTGCTCCCACTCCTCGGCCCACCCTTCCGTGGCCCTCGGCCAACCTCAACCTTCTCCATGTGCCCTATCCCACTCCTTCAACCTGCCCCATTTCACTGCCCCCCCCCCCCCTCTCTCTCTCTCTCTCTCTCTCTCTCTCTCTCTCTCTCTCTCTCTCTCTCTCTCTCTCTCTCTCTCTACCTACCTACATCGGTTTCCCTGTTTGCTCTGGTCTGCTTACCTTCATGATGTGTTTACACTGTGCCCTGGATTACCTTCTCTGTCTGACACTCCCAATCTCTCTCCTTTTCTATGGCTTTGTTGTATCTGCTGTTCTTCCAGTGCACACATTACTTTCCCAAGCTCTTCTCTTCAGTTGTCTCTGTTTAAAAGCATAGTTTTTGACCCAACAGAAAACTTAATCTTTTGCAGCAAAAATTTGGAATGTGTTTTTCAGATGTAATATTTTACCATACATTATTTAGATTGTTCCTAGTTTCATTCCTTCTGCTTGCATTTACAGGGTACACGAATGAGAACAGTTGTAAATGCAAAGAAAAAGACCGTTGAATCAAGTAAAGATGCTGCTGTAACAAATAATAAGCAGTAGGTATAATTTTTATTTTGTGTTACAGTGTAATGTTTAGTATGTTTAAAATTTTAATGGTTTCATCTCCTTTTGTTTCAGGAACAAGAAATTGGCGGCTAAACAAGGTTCGTGCGTTGCTATCTATTATATATGTGTTATTTGCCTCTATACATTTTTGTCTGTATTATGACATCCATCTTTCATGCTTTTACAACAAAATTTATACACTTTTGCATGCATTTGAATCTACTTTGAAGCCATTTTTTGCTATTATATTGTTGGTGCATTTGAAACATAGATTTTGACGGATTTATTAGTGAAGCAGGATAGGAACATATGATGGGAGTGGAAGGCTGGATATTAATTCAGACGGGGTTAATTTGATTCTGAGTTGTTAGAATAAAGTTTAGACAGAATAGTTGAATCTCTTAAAGATGACTGGTACATAATGTCCCATTGTTGCTCTGGATGCAGGGAGGTGTAATCTCCTATGTACTGTTACAGGAAACTGGAAACTGTCACTATAAATCTCTACCAAAGTTTTGATGATAGCTTAGTAAGGACCCTGATATCCACTGCAACAATTAAGGGAAACCACAAATGACAAAGTAATTAGTACTCAAATACACTACTATTGAAAGCTCAGTGTATATATAACAGAATTCTTCGCTCAGGCAAAACAGTTACTACATATACCTAATGAGACTGTGAAACCTGCCTTAAAACTGTAACCACTTTATTTGTGAGTACTCTAAAATTACAAATGCAGTGGGCCATCATAACTCAGCAATAAGTTTAATAAAACTAGCTGGGCAAATTAAAGCTGTGATAACATCATCAGATAAATTATAAAATAATAGTAAGGTACCATCTAGAATAACTGCCACAGAGACGGAACAGTTGTGCAATACCAGGTTCTTCGAAGTCTGGGACGGAAGCCACTCAATCACTACCAGACCCAATTCATTTCAAAGCACAATTACACTCCCGAAATTGTGTGACCTGTCGACAACATAATTCAAACGCACAGCAATCCTTCCACAATTTGTCGACAGACTTGTAACCAAATTGAGATAAAGTGATTATGCTCTGCCAGACTCACTCAATCAGTTACAGAAAATGACCAGATTGAGGGCACCAAAAGCACAAAGCCCCCCCCTGCGGGTTCGGGGGTTAGAATAGGCCCGCGGTATTCCTGCCTGTCGTAAGAGGCGACTAAAAGGAGTCTCAAACGTTTCGGCCTTATGTGATGGTCCCCTCTTGGGTTTGACCTCCATCTATCTAAATTATTCCGAAGAGCGAGCCAATTGGGGAAGGGCACCTTACATGGTGCACTGTATCCTTCGTGCAATTAGACCTATAGCCGTCTTTCTCGTCGTTGCAATGGTGTCCCGCTCGTTTTCGATCTCTTGAGCGATTACCACGCTGCACTCTGCAGTGTTTCTTTTAACTGTGACGACGACCTTGGCCATTTTTGCCCCTAAGATCCAGCACGGTAGCCAGTCCGTTGTGGTGGGGTCGCCATGTACCCTCTTGGTTGTAGCCCCCTGACAACACAGGGATCGCTCTACTGATGCCTGCGCCGTTCACTCCCCACGTATGCCAAGGAGTAGATGCCCATCTCCCTGGGGCATCAGGACTCCCGGCAATGGCCATCCTGCCAGGTGGCCTTTGCTGTGGCTGGGTGGCGCCCGTGGGGAGGGCCCTTGGTCGGAGTAGGTGGCATCAGGGCGGATGACCCGCAATGAAGCGTGGTACATCATCTGTCGCTGGCGGCCAGCCGTCAGCAGTCTCTAAGCGTTCGAGAGCCCATTTTAAAGGTAACGTTTATGACCCCAAATCGTTCCCCTCCCTCGCCACACCATGGGAGGAACGACAGGCATTGCGTGACACTGAGACGTATTCGCCCAGATATCTTGTCTGTACCAGAGCTGATGGGGAATCTTTTCTATCCGTGAAGCCTCAGTTCTTTGTAGAGCATTTAGAGGACAAGTTCGGTGAGGTGGAGGGCTTGTCCAAGATGCGGTCTGGATCGGTGTTGATAAAAACGGCATCCTCTGCCCAGTCACGGAGGTTGCTCAATTGTGACAAGTTGGGGGATGTTTCCGTTAGCTTCACGCCGCATAAGAGTCTGAACATGGTCCAGGGTATTATATTCCACCGGGATCTTCTTCTGCAGTCCGACGATGAATTACGCGCCAACCTCGAACGACGAGGTGTTCACTTCGTCCGGCGCGTCCATCGGGGTCCGAGGGATAATCAGGTCGCCACCGGTGCCTTCATCTTGGCCTTTGAGGGTGATGTCTTACCCGAAAAGGTTAAGGTGATGGTTTAGCGTTGTGATGTGATGCGGTGTTTTAAATGCTGGAAGTTCGGGCACATGTCATCTCGCTGTACTTCCAGCATGACGTGTCGGGATTGCGGACGTCCTTCGCATCCCGATACTCCATGTGCCCCGCCTCCTATCTGTGTTAACTGCGGAGAACACCATTCCCCCTGCTCGCCGGACTGTAGGATATTGCAGAAAGAACGGAAGATAATGGAATATAAGACCTTGGACCGGCTGACCTACCCCGAGGCTAGACGGAAATATGAGAGGCTCCATCCTGTGGCAATGCCGTCCACCTACGCCACTGCTGCAACGACGGTTCTCCCGTCATCACGAATCGGCTCTAAGATCGGTCAGCATCCACCGGCCCCCTTGCTTGTGGGGGGCACTTCACACCCTGTTGCTCCTGCTCCATCTTCTTCAGGAGCAACACCCTCCCAACCTTCGGGGACATCAGCTCCCCCTTCCCAGCCGGAGAAGCGGAAGACTTCTTCGGCTGCTCTCGCCAGGAAGGGATCCCTTGGGGACCTCCCTTCGCAAGTTCCGACCAGTGGAATTGCGGACGCCCGCAAGTGGTTGAAACAACCGCCAGTCCCTGGTCGTCGGGCCTCGCGGTCGTCGTCTGTCCCTGAGACTGACCCAGTGAAGCCCATGCAGCCTGAAGCGCCGAAGGCACAGCGTGACAAGCACAAAAAGAAGAAAGTCCCCAAGACCAACGGTAATGCGGTGGCACCGATCCCGCCGCTTCCTACAAGCTCTGCCTCTGAGGACGAGGTGGAGATTCTGGCGTCCGCTGAGGACCTCGCTCTTGCCGGTCCCGCGGACGCAATGGCTGGCATTTGCACGGATGCTCCATCGGAGGCAGCAGGTGACCCAGTGGCGTAATCTGCCTTCCCAGTCCCGTCACGCCTTTCCCAGCCATGGACAACACCATCCTCCAGTGGAACTGCAGCGGTTTCTTCCACCATCTAGCTGAGCTCCGCCACCTTATCAGCCTTCACCCTTTCTTCTGCATTGCTCTCCAGGAAACTTGGTTTCCAGCAATGCGAACCCCCGCCCTCCGTGGCTATCGGGGTTATTATAAGAACCGAGCAGCATATGAAAGGGTGTCTGGTGGCGTCTGCGTATATGTCCTTCACACTCTGCACAGCGAGTCTGTCCCTCTCCAGACGCCTTTAGAGGCTGTCGCTGTACGCGTGTGGACGCCACAGGCTGTTACCGTCTGCAGTCTTTACATTCCACCGGATGGTGATGTCTCGCAGCATGTCCTGGCTGCACTGGTCGCCCAATTGCCGCCACCTTTCTTGCTATTGGGCGACTTCAACGCTCATAACCCTTTGTGGGGTGGGTCAGTGGCAACAGGTAGAGGCGCCATCGTTGAGCATTTATTGTCGCAGCTCGATCTCTCGCTGTTAAATGATGGTGCCTTCACACACTTCAGTGTGGCGCATGGCACCTACTCCGCCATTGACCTTTCCATCTGTAGCCATAGCCTCTTACCGTCTGTCCAATGGAGTGTGCATGACGACCTGTGTGGTAGTGACCATTTTCCGATCATTTTGTCACTACCACAGCGCCACTCTTCTGGGCGCCCTAGCAGATGGGCTATGAATAAGGCTGACTGGGACTTGTTCTCCTCCACTGCCGCTTTTGAGCCTCTCTCTACCGATGACATTGATGCGGTGGTTCAATCGGTCACCACCGGCATCGTTACTGCCGCCGAATCTGCCATTCCCCATTCCTGTGGGTCCCCTCGGCGGAAGGCTGTGCCTTGGTGGTCGCCTGAGATCGCTGAAGCGATTAAAGATCGCCGGCGGGCGCTCCAGCGTCACAAGCGACATCCCTCCCTCGACCACCTTATCGCCTTCAAACGGCTGCGTGCGCGGGCCCGCCTCCTTATCCGCCAAGGCAAGAAGGAGTGCTGGGAGCGGTATGTGTCCACAATTGGCCTCCATGTCACTCCATCGCAGGTCTGGGCCAAGATTCGACGCGTCTACGGCTATCGGCCACCTGTCAGCGTCCCTGCGCTCTCACTGAATGGAGCAGTTTGTACTGATTCCGACGTCATTGCAAATCGCTTAGCGGAGCATTTTGCTATGAGTTCCGCTTCTGCGAATTACCCCCAGGCCTTCCGCTCCATTAAAGAGCGGATGGAACGTCGGAGCCTTTCGTTTCGCACCAACCACCCAGAATCTTACAATGCTCCATTTAGTGAGTGGGAATTTCGCAGTGCCCTCGCTGCTTGCCCTGATACCGCTCCTGGGCCAGATGGCATCCACTGTCAGATGCTTAAACACCTTTCAGTGGACTGCCAGCGGCGCCTTCTCGATCTTTACAACCGTCTTTGGGTCGAGGGGGAGTTTCCGTCGCAATGGCGGGAAGGCATTGTCATCCCCGTTTTGAAGCCTGGAAAGAACCCTCTGGAGGTGGACAGCTACCGTCCCATTGGCCTCACCAACGTTCTTTGCAAGTTGCTTGAACGGATGGTGAGCCGGCGCTTGAATTGGGTACTGGAGTCTTGGGGCCTTCTGGCTCCATCTCAGGGTGGGTTCCGTAAAGGCCGCTCCGCCACCGACAATCTGGTGAGCCTGGAGTCGGCCATCCGTACTGCCTTTTCCCGCCGTCAGCACCTGGTCGCCGTCTTTTTCGACATGCGGAAGGCGTACGATACGACGTGGCGTCATCACATTCTTTCTACGCTTCATGGATGGGGTCTTCGGGGTCCTCTGCCGATTTTTATCCGCAATTTTCTGTCGTGTCGTACCTTCCGCGTGCAAGTCGCGGCCTCGTATAGTTCCTCCCACGTCCAGGAGAACGGTGTGCCACAGGGTTCTGTTTTAAGTGTCTGTCTGTTTTTAATAGCCATTAACGGTCTTGCTGCGGCCGTGGGAAACTCTGTCTCCGCTTCCCTGTATGCTGACGACTTCTGCCTTTATTACAGCTCTCCCGGCATTGCAGCTGTTGAACGTCAGCTACAGGGCGCTATCCGTAGGGCGCAGTCTTGGGCAGTAGCGCATGGGTTTCAGTTTTCGGCAGCCAAGACCTGCGTTATGCATTTCTGCCGGCGACGTACTGTCCACCCGGAGCCGCAGCTTTCTCTTAACGGCGAACTTCTTTCGGTGGTGGACTCACACAGGTTTTTGGGGGTGGTTTTCGATGCCCGGTTGACTTGGCTGCCTCATATCCGGCAGCTGAAACAGACGTGTTGGCGGCATCTAAACGCTCTGAGATGCTTGGGCAACACCCGCTGTGGCGCCGACCGCTCTACACTGTTGCGGCTCTACCAGGTGTTAATCCAGTCCCGTCTGGATTATGGGAGCCTGGCTTATGGCTCAGCATCCCCATCTGCGTTACGGGTGCTGGACCCGATTCTCCACAGCGGGATACGCCTTGCCACTGGTGCTTTCCGCACCAGCCTTGTGGACAGCGTACTAGTGGAGGCAGGTGTACCTCCACTGCGGTTCCGACGCCAACGTTTGCTGGCCGCTTATGCTGCCCATGTTCTAAGCTCGCCCGGGCATCCAAACTATCGTCTCCTGTTCCCGCGGTCGGTCGTCCGTATGCCAGAACGTCGGCCCCGGTCTGGTTGTACAATAGCGGTCCGCGTCGAGGAGCTTCTCTCTGGGCTCCAGGGTTTCACTGTTCCACCTCCTTTCCGGATTACTTTGCATACACCCCCATGGTGTGTTCGTCGCCCTAGCCTTCGGCTCGACTTGGCACAGGGCCCTAAGGACTCAGTCCCTCAAGAGGCCTTCCGCTGCCGCTTTTATTCCATCCTGGCCACGTATCAGGGCTCTGGTGTTGTTTACACTGACGGTTCGATGGTTGCTGGTCGTGTCGGATATGCGCTCACTCTAGGGGACCTTTCCGAACAACGTTCCTTGCCGGATGGCTGCAGCGTTTACACTGCTGAACTGGTCGCCATCTTTCGTGCCCTAGAGTATATCCGCTCCTGCTCAGGTGAGTCCTTCGTTATCTGTAGCGATTCCCTGAGCGGTTTACGAGCTCTCGACCAGTGTTTCCCTCGTTCTCGTTTGGTGATGGCTATCCACGAGTCTCTGCATACT
This sequence comes from Schistocerca americana, assembly GCF_021461395.2. Taxonomy (NCBI): domain Eukaryota; kingdom Metazoa; phylum Arthropoda; class Insecta; order Orthoptera; family Acrididae; genus Schistocerca; species Schistocerca americana. The sequence continues at coordinate 638,237,121 of NC_060119.1, read as the reverse complement.
CTCGCCTGTTGCGGCCGCTCTGTGGTCTTTGTGTGGACCCCCGGTCATGTCGGTATCCCGGGTAACGAACATGTTGACCGCCTGGCGAAAGAGGCCACCAGTAAGCCATCTCTGGACATTGGCCTCCCAGAGACTGATTTGCGGGCAGTCTTCCGCCGCAAAATCTTGGCGCTATGGGACGATGAATGGCGCGAACTGACAATGCGCAATAAACTCCGTGCTGTCAAGGAGACGACGGCTGTGTGGCGGTCATCCCTGCGAGCCACTCGCAGGGACTCAGTAGTTCTTTGCCGGCTCCGCATTGGCCACTCCCGGCTGACACACAGTTATTTACTGCGCCGGGAGGACCCTCCTCTATGTCGCTGTGGGGCAGCTTTGACAGTGGCCCACATTTTGCTGGCCTGCCCCCTTTTAGCAGTGGTCAGGCCCTTTTAGCAGTGGTCAGGCAGACATTTGCGCTGCCTGCTACGCTCCCTGCCCTTTTAACGGACGACTCCACTATGGCTGACTTAGTTTTACGTTTTATTCGGGCAGGGGGATTTTATCATTTACTCTGAGTGTTTCTGTTTTATTTTATTGTTTTGTGTTGACTCTGGCCTTTGGCCTATGATTTTCCACTGGTTTTTTAATGTGTTTCTAAGTGGTTGGCTTTTCCTTATTTATTTCTATGGTCGGCCAACCACCGTCACACTCTGTGTGGTTTTAGTTCGTTTTGTCTTGTCCTTGTCTCCGTTTCTCTTGTTCTGTATCGTCTGTGATCTCTTCTGTTCCTTGTTTTTATTCTCTGTGGGTGTTCTTTGTCTTTGGAAAAAGGGACCGATGACCGTTGCAGTCTGGTCCCTTTAATCCCTCCAAACCAACCAACCAAAAGCACAAAGCCGTTTTAGCTTGTAAGCGTTCACAACACCGTAGCACATGGCTCCATAGCTCATCTACTTGAACTGAGCAATAATCAGCACTTGGTGGTCACAAGCGAAACGAACTAACCTTTACACTGCAATCAGATATTGCTGTAACATATAGTAGCAACATACAGAAATTTTATATACTCCCTGGCAGTGTGCACTCCAGCACATATCTCCTTGTAATTGGGTGTTAAACAGTGACTGAACCTTAACTCAGACCGAGTGAGGTGGCACAGTAGTTAGCACACTGGACTCGCATTTGGGAGGATGACTGTTCAATCCCGCATCCGGCAATCCTGATTTAGATTTTCCATGATTTCCCTAAATCGTTCCAGGCAAATGCCGGGATGGGTCCTTTGAAAGAGCATGGCAGACTTCCTTCCCCGTCCTTCCCTAATCCGATGAAACCAATGACCTCACAGTTTGGTGTCTTCACCCAAACAACTCAACCCCCGTAACTCTGTGGATTTTAGATACCACCAACTACTCCACCAGCAACGGTGTATCGAGTTGCAAATACACCAGCAAACACTCACGATGACAGCACTATTAAATTACATTGGCCTGTATCTTCGCTGTGGCCTGGCGAGTAACCTGTCAAGTGCGGGTTGTTAAGCAATAGACTTGGCCACTGTTTCTATGTTTCGATACAGTGTACCGATACGTGGAACTGTTTCAGTGTTTCGGAACGGCTGTGGTTCACTATTTCGAAACAGTGGTGTTTCATTCCGCCCCTGTCTCGGGTAACCGGACCAGATTCGATCTCGAGCCAGACACAGAAACTGTATCGTTGTTTCAAAATAAGGCTGTTTCAGTCCACCTCTGCTTGGAACGGACTAATTGTATCGAAACAGTGATGTTTTATTCCGCACTGTGTCGGACGAGATTCGGGCTCGGCATAGGTACTGAAACACAACATACCACTTTGTGAAACACTTTCAAGAGTGTCGAAATCTTTTTGACAAGCAATAGCATGAAGCTTAAGATACCCGAAAATAAAGCTTCGTTTCTGACTGTCCTACTCCGAAATGGTGTAACATCTGCTTTATAAACACTAACCAAACAATAAAACAACGTATTCTATTCACATTCAAAATAATAAATATGTGAAAATCATTCAGTTAAATTCCACTTTTTTTTTTTACAACATACGTTTCTCTGGTCATGTATAGTAATCATATTAAGAAACGCAAGTAAGCCTACAACATTTTGAATAAAAAATAGTGTAAAGTGACAGTTATTAGACATATACGTAAATTTGATGTAGGTATAACTGCAAGCAATCTGTTTGACGTATCACTGATAGTGTAATGGTGAACGGGAAGGGCTGGGAAGCATAGTGAATTTATAGTAACGGTTCGAAACACCTTAAAAGACAAAATTTTTTCTGTTATATTTTGTTATTTATTCGAATTATTTGGCATTATTTGTGAGTCTATAGTCACTGTGCCTATTATCCACAATGATTCCCTTTGTGTGCATGGAAATTAGCAAGATGGGTATATTACCCATACTAACGGAATGTGGGAATCCCAGTAGCATATCCGTTGTTTCTGCAGTTTGCTACCACCTCCAGTTCGTTCATGGTGGCTCTTCTGTCTTCAGCTATGGCTGTCCTCGGCCAATTGAAAAGTATGAAAGTCACACAACACGGAAGCAGCGCATTTGCTTCAGGAAATACGAAACTGCCAAGATGCCTAAGTGATAGTTTCATACTTTCTGCGATATGATTAGCGCTCTCGCACCTCATTTATGTTTATATGGACAAACTTATACAGTAGACATTCAAGATGATAAAATGTGTAGGTTTATTAGATTACAAAACACAAACTGTTTCACTGTTTCGAAACATCGTATCGAAACATTACATTGTACTGTTCCATTTGTTTCGAAACAGTTACGTGTTTCAATTTGCCCATCTCTATTAAGCAATACACACAATAAAAACCTTTTACCTGACTCCAAGCCACTAAATTGCTATCATGTCTTCGGGAACCAGACTGACTACCAGGTCTACAGCAAATGCCACACTCACCATCACCACTATAGAGTCCCTAGGCAATGCTGTTATTAAATGAACAAAATGCGTGTTTAACTATCAACAGCTTTTTTTTTTATTTAAGAACCAAATACTGACCAGTTTGTCACAAACCATCTTCACAGGTTCTAGCCAAATATACAAAAAAAAATTACATGTAGTATACAGGAAATTTTACAAATTATCTTCCTATGAAGTGCAAAATATACATGAACACTAACAGGATCAGAACAGTGTAAGCCACGACACCACATCTGTCATTACTTAAATAACGGCCAAATCTCGCGTGTAGAACATGTCATGAATTCCAGTATACAACACAGGACTTTTAGAGGCAAACATACTAATAAATGTAAACAGAGCAGTACTGAAAAGAAAATCAGTGTTATAAATATTATAATTGTACAAAATATTGAGAAGTTTGTCAAAGATCTACCAAAAGTATTTCATCATATGGCATAAAAACATCTAGATGACAAGTTTCTTGATTCTAAAAATCTTTGAATGTGTAATGTTTCCTGTGTACTACATGTAGTTTTTTTGTGTGTCTGTATAGAATCTGTCAAGGTGGTCTGTGACTGAAACTGATTGATATTTGTTGTTGTTTTTTTTTTTTTTAAAAAAAGGCTGAGGGTGAAACAAACATTACTTGACGCCTGCTAATAACCACCTTCCAAAAATTTAATACTGTTACTGCAGTTACTGATGGCAAACTGAGAGGCTCCGAGGCGGCACTTCATGCCTAATGGCCACTCCAGAAAGCGATAGCTTCATCCAATAGCATAATAGCAGCGTGTGAAACCCCTGCTTACAACGGGTGGCAAAACAGGCAGAGGGACTGTTCAGTTGGTAGCTATGGCATGAATTCAAAAGTGCCGGAAAGAAAACCAAGCACAACAATTACGTGAAATGATTAAAATAGTTATCCATGTTTCTCTCTTTTTACATACGGATAAAAAGAACCTGTTTGGCAATAAATCAGGTGTTGAAGACAATGGGATGTTAATTTGATGTTTTTCTTAACTTTTGTTGATTTTCATTTATCTAGAACAAACAAACAAACAGTGTATTGCTGGTTAGTGTGTGGCTCATGAATGTATTTGCCCCCTCCTTACCCACCCACATTATGATGAGGAACAGATTATACATTTTGAATTTTTTGAGTGTTTCTTTACACCAATTGAGATGAGCTTGTTTTTGAACTTGCATCAAATTGTGTGGAATGCAGTGGGTACAGATCTCTTACTCAGCTAAATGTTCATGCAAAATGAGATGAGACATCTTCAGACAAAAAATTAACTTTGGGCTACCCTAAGTGAATGCTGTAGCACCATTACATTTCCCAATACGTAGAAAGTAGCGAACCGGCAGTGTCTCAAATTTGCTAAATATGTATGGGAATTGGATGTACATCTTAATATGTAGTATCTGTGGTAATTGTTTCAGGATACAGTTTTCGGTAGTGTTTGCAGCTTTCCCCACTTTGAAGTTACAGACCATGAAATTATAATAAATAAAAAGATCTTGAAAAGTTTTTTACCAGTGTACTTAAAACTTTTTGCACGATACTATTATGAAATATTTGGGTGGACATAGGTTACATATTTATATGGTTCCATAGCTCAGTCGGTACAAACCAAACCATTACAACCGACTTTATTAGTGTATTAAGACTCCTTTCTCTCAGGAATAGGAAAAAGGTATCAAGTTGAAAATTATGTCAAATACTAATGTCTACAGTCCCTTGGCGATGTAAATGTTTTAAGATTCAAAATCAATGCAATCAAAAGCAGTCGCCATTTGTCACATATTTTGATGCTCACAAACTGTCTCATCAAAATGTGTAGACACATGATCTGTATCAGGGCCAGCCACAGCATCCCAAACTTCATGTGTGCAGTGTATGCGGGCCAAGACCTGGCACTGTCACTCAACTTTGCTCAGTCCGTCTCGGAAGTACCCGGAACAGCACAGCAGTTCATTTAGCATTGTGGTGCGGCATTTTCCGATCGGCACAACTCCGCAAGTTCGGCAGAGTCGTGTGTCACTGCTGTTAATCCTTTGCTATTTGTTTGAGGTTTAAAAGATGTTCATAGGTCTGATGGCAGTTTGCGCTAAAAGAGGCATTCTAGTGATCTGTCATCATAACCCATAAAATTGAATGGGAATGGTAGAAGAGAGGGTTGATAATTTTCTGTTCGGATAAGCAACGATATTGCTTATTTGCTACAAAATGACATTATAATACCAGGTAGGAAGAGTTCAAACTCAATGAAAGAGCAAAAAATTAAGATGGTGGCAGACGGGATTCATTGTTCTGTACATCAAGAAGCACTTTGTGCTAAATTTGCAAGCATGGAACACTTGAAGAAACTGGTGATACAAATAGTAAAATTTCTGATTATGTATCCATTATTCTATTTTCAGTTGCAACAGTTTTTAATGGGAATGAATGGAGAGTATAGAGACTTCATAAATTACTACAAAGTGCATTGGTTAAGTCAAGAGCCATGCCTGGAATTATTTATTGATTTAAATTTAACTATTGTCGAATTTATGAAGAAAAAAGGAGTGCAGGAACGAAAATTAGAAAGTCTGTGATGGATTGCAGACTTCACATTTTAGATGGACTTCGGTAACTACATACTACCCGCAGTAAGACATTTCAAGGTAACTTCTTTCTGATTTGATGGGGATTGCTTCCATCCCTGGTGACATACTTCTGCAATCTTGTAGTAATTGTGAAATTCTATTTGTATGTGGCACACGAGTGCACCTAGACAAGCCAATTTTGAGGTGCAAATTGTTTAATATCTTAATGTTTCATGACATATGTGTCAAGTTTGATTTCCAGTTACTTCGTATTTCATTAAAATAAGTTAAGTTGAAAACTTAAAAAGTAAGTGTTTTATTCCTTTATATTTTAGGGAAATTTTAATCATGATGAAAAAATATATACCTCAATATTTCAAATCCCATATACAGCATTAGGTGAAACGAATATCACGAGCTTTGCTATCCCAACAATGAAATTATATAACACACACATTAAAGCCCCTTTCCATGCCAGAAAGCTTCAGGAAATGGGGAATTATAGATTATCTCAAATTGAATGCCTTAAACATAGAAAGCGTGAAAGGCGACGTTAGAATGTGTTTGGAGATAATGCTGCATAGAAACCAAACATGCTCTTGCCTTCCGTCTGGGATCCTGTATAAGATGAGCATGGCAAGCATTTTGCTACATAGCTGCCCGTAGCACAGCTAAGAATTGACAACATCTGTGCATATATTTGGCAACCCTGTGATTGTGCATTTACTTCAGCTTGTGGTCCTGAATTGTTCTGCTAAATTTGTTTGGCATTCTCACGTAATATGAGAGAGTGAGACACAACATTTAATTTTTGTACTGCAGGTGCGCTGTACTTCATATACGCTCTGTGCTAAGCCTATATAAAAGCAATTAGCAACCTCTGTAGATGTTTTTGCTGATACCAGTATTATTAACTCCCTACTGCTCCAGGAGCTACAAAACATGGGCACTTTTATTGGTTTAAATTTAATTGAATGCCATAAATACCCAATTCAATCACTGTTAAGTTTTCTATGAATCCGTACATGGCAAAATGTGCAGTGTACTTCTATTGCTATAGAGCATGCACTGCAAGGTATTCACACAGTTTACCACATACGTTTACCATAACAACATAAACGATGACAGTGAAACACACTACACCACAGTTACTGTGGCGTGATAACATAAGAATTCGCCACGAAAAAATTGCATTAATAATTGCTTCTAAAAGGAAAACAAATGAAATATAAAGCTTTCTATAACATTAAACAACTTAGTGAGATATTCTGACTGGAACAGAAACTGTAAAATTAATTTTGAGCTACAGCACTCCTCATCTTAAAACGCGTTGCTGTTGGACAACTAATGGAAATTGTAGACATTGTTTGTAGAGCATCACGCAACAGCAGTAAAGCATTTAATACTATCCAAAGCAAAGAGTGATAGCTGATGCTTTCAACAAAGGGTGAGAGCACAGTGCAACAGTTTCACCTCATTTCAATTTCTTCTGCAGTTCTTCCCTCATTGTCAAGCAATAGCAGCTGGTCTGTGCCAGAACACCAGTTGTCGACGTACAGAACACGCTCTAAATATATCTCAAAAGTGTTGCCAGTACGTCGCCACTTTTCCATAAATTGTCAAACCCAGTATTTGTTGTTGCACTTTTATATACAGTGAAGTCCAAAATGTACCTAGTCTGACAGTCATACAACACAAATGTTTTTATTCTGAATATGCTGTCAGGATGACAGCGGTTCAAATCCATGTCTGCAATCCAGATTTAGGTTTTCCATGATTTCTCTAAATTGCTCCAAGCAAATGCTGAGATGGTTCCTTTGAAAAGGCACAGTTGATTTCCTTCCCCTTCCCCTTCCCTGACACATTCCGAGCTTGTGCTTCATCTCTAATGTACCTCAACGCCGATGGGATATTAAACCCAATCTTTGTTCCTTCTTCCTTCTGAATCTACTTTCCTTTGATGGAATAAATTGTTTAAAAGATTATTCGACTTCTGAACGAGACTTTCACAAATGCAAACCACCTGACATGAATTAAATGCACTGTGAAACTTCTTGAGATCTTTATTACAGATATTCCTAATTTTAAACAAACTGTCATCTCCAATACTGACAGAAATCTCACAAAAGCCCAGCATTCTCAAAAGTAAAATTCTCAGGACCTGATTTTGCTGAAAATTGGTGTGTTTAGAAGTATCTCTCTGAACCAGTAACTTTAACTTGAGCCATTAGAAGACAAGCAAAGCATAACTAAGTTCTTCAAAACCAGTATTTTTCCACTGTGACAGACAATGCAGAGGTTTTGAAGTACTTTTGTAGGTCAATACATAAAACAGAGTTGTTTCACCTGCAGGTCTTCTGACAGGAGTATCACGAAAAATACAAGAATGCTTGAGTCATTAACCAGCTGACATTTATGCCCTGAAGCACTCATCAAATACATGCTGTAAGGGCTGGAAATAGGTTTGCTTCCAATCAAAAGGGTCACTAAGGCATGCACTTTCCTGAAATGTTTCTCTATCATTTCTTGATTCTTCTGATGTGCAGGGCTTGTGACTGTCATTTCAAGATTCTATTAAAGACTTACCGACATCATAATTAACACTCACTGTCACTCGTAATGAGTTCTAAAGGTTCTCTACAGAGTGATCAACCATTACGATGAGACAAGAATGGACGTACTTAACGTTTGGGCAGAAACACGAAAAATAGTCTATATTTGCATTGAGGGACTACAGCAGCAAACGCAGATGTAGCTGGAACTCTGAAATTCTCTGGCAAGGCATTGCAGAAATTCTGCTTTGCATGTCAACATGTCTAGTGCATGCAGGTACCTGTGGCGGAGTGCACTTGAAGTTATCTGCAACAATGAGAGGGCTGACAGAACAGGGCACCTCAGCACACCAGTAACATGAAGGAAAACTCAGACCATACTTAGATGCATCCACAGCAGTCAAGTCAGTGGTTGGTCAAAAAATTTTGTTTCCTCGGAACCACTTTCAATACTTCGGCATAATAATTACTCCTATTCTGTAGGCATTTTTGTATGCATGGGAAGAGATTGGAACTGTATCTAGAATGTGTAAGGGCTTCTGAGTGAAATGTGCCGGACACAAATGCAGTTTGTTGCTACAAAGCAACATTCTCATCTTAAGAGTGTCATGTGCCACGCCTCTCTCTCTCTCTCTCTCTCTCTCTCTCTCTGTCTGTGTTGCATATTCTGCCTCGTGAGCCCTATCGGTCCACGTGAAATCATATTTCCTTCCCTATCCTTTTCCTCATCCCCTCCCCTTTGCTGCCAGTCCCAATTGCCACCGCTCTCCCCCCCCCCCCCCCGACATCACCCCTTTGCCGCTGCCCCGTCCTCCCCCCCCCCTTTGCCGCTGCCCCGTCCTCCCCCCCCCCTTTGCCGCTGCCCCGTCCTCCCCCCCCCCTTTGCCGCTGCCCCGTCCTCCCCCCCCCCCCTTTGCCGCTGCCCCATCCTCAGCCCCCCCCTTTGCCGCTGCCCCATCCTCAGCCCCCCCCCTTCGCCGCTGCCCCGTCCTCTGCCCCCCCCCCCTTTGCCGCTGCCCAGTCCTCGCGCCCCCCCTCCCCCTCCCTTTGCCGCTGCCCCGTCCTCGGCCCCCCCCTTTGCCGCTGCCCCGTCCTCGGCCCCCCCCTTTGCCGCTGCCCCGTCCTCGGCCCCCCCCCCTTTGCCGCTGCCCCGTCCTCGCGCCCCCCCTCCCCCTCCCTTTGCCGCTGCCCCGTCCTCGCCCCCCCCTCCCCCTCCCTCCCCCTCCCTTTGCCGCTGCCCCGTTCTCGCCCCCGCCTCCCCCTCCCTTTGCCGCTGCCCCGTCCTCGGCCCCCCTCCCCCTCCCGCTGCCCCGTCCTCGGCCCCCCTCCCCTCCCTTTGCCGCTGCTCCGTCCTCGGCCCCCCTCCCCTCCCTTTGCCGCTGCTCCGTCCTCGGCCCCCCTCCCCCTCCCTTTGCCGCTGCCCCGTCCTCGGCCCCCCTCCCCCTCCCTTTGCCGCTGCCCCGTCCTCGGCCCCCCTCCCCCTCCCTTTGCCGCTGCCCCGTCCTCGGCCCCCCTCCCCCTCCCTTTGCCGCTGCCCCGTCCTCGGCCCCCCTCCCCCTCCCTTTGCCGCTGCCCCGTCCTCGGCCCCCCCTCCCCCTCCCTTTGCCGCTGCCCCGTCCTCGGCCCCCCTCCCCCTCCCTTTGCCGCTGCCCCGTCCTCGGCCCCCCTCCCCCTCCCTTTGCCGCTGCCCCGTCCTCGGCCCCCCTCCCCCTCCCTTTGCCGCTGCCCCGTCCTCGGCCCCCCTCCCCCTCCCTTTGCCGCTGCCCCGTCCTCGGCCCCCCTCCCCCTCCCTTTGCCGCTGCCCCGTCCTCGGCCCCCCTCCCCCTCCCTTTGCCGCTGCCCCGTCCTCGGCCCCCCTCCCCCTCCCTTTGCCGCTGCCCCGTCCTCGGCCCCCCTCCCCCTCCCTTTGCCGCTGCCCCGTCCTCGGCCCCCCTCCCCCTCCCTTTGCCGCTGCCCCGTCCTCGGCCCCCCTCCCCCTCCCTTTGCCGCTGCCCCGTCCTCGGCCCCCCTCCCCCTCCCTTTGCCGCTGCCCCGACCTCGGCCCCCCTCCCCTCCCTTTGCCGCTGCCCCGTCCTCGCCCCCCTCCCCCTCCCTTTGCCGCTGCCCCGTCCTCGGCCCCCCTCCCCTCCCTTTGCCGCTGCCCCGTCCTCGGCCCCCCTCCCCCTCCCTTTGCCGCTGCCCCGTCCTCGGTCCCCCTCCCCCTCCCTTTGCCGCTGCCCCGTCCTCGGCCCCCCTCCCCCTCCCTTTGCCGCTGCCCCGACCTCGCCCCCCTCCCCTCCCTTTGCCGCTGCCCCGTCCTCGGCCCCCCTCCCCTCCCTTTGCCGCTGCCCCGTCCTCGGCCCCCCCTCCCCTCCCTTTGCCGCTGCCCCGTCCTCGGCCCCCCTCCCCTCCCTTTGCCGCTGCCCCGTCCTAGGCCCCCCCTCCCCTCCCTTTGCCGCTGCCCCGTCCTAGGCCCCCCCTCCCCTCCCTTTGCCGCTGCCCCGTCCTAGGCCCCCCCCTCCCCTCCCTTTGCCGCTGCCCCGTCCTCGGCCCCCCTCCCCTCCCTTTGCCGCTGCCCCGTCCTCGGCCCCCCTCCCCTCCCTTTGCCGCTGCCCCCGTCCTCGGCCCCCCTCCCCTCCCTTTGCCGCTGCCCCGTCCTCGGCCCCCCTCCCCTCCCTTTGCCGCTGCCCCGTCCTCGGCCCCCCTCCCCTCCCTTTGCCGCTGCCCCGTCCTCGGCCCCCCTCCCCTCCCTTTGCCGCTGCCCCGTCCTCGGCCCCCCTCCCCTCCCTTTGCCGCTGCCCCGTCCTCGGCCCCCCTCCCCTCCCTTTGCCGCTGCCCCGTCCTCGGCCCCCCCTCCCCCCCCCCTTTGCCGCTGCCCCGTCCTCGGCCCCCCCTCCCCCCCCTTTGCCGCTGCCCCGTCCTCGGCCCGCCTCCCCAGCCCTTTGCCGCTGCCCCGTCCTCGGCCCCCCTCCCCTCCCTTTGCCGCTGCCCCGTCCTCGGCCCCCCTCCCCTCCCTTTGCCGCTGCCCCGTCCTCGGCCCCCCTCCCCTCCCTTTGCCGCTGCCCCGTCCTCGGCCCCCCTCCCCTCCCTTTGCCGCTGCCCCGTCCTCGGCCCCCCTCCCCTCCCTTTGCCGCTGCCCCGTCCTCGGCCCCCCTCCCCTCCCTTTGCCGCTGCCCCGTCCTCGGCCCCCCACCCCCTCCCTTTGCCGCTGCCCCGTCCTCGGCCCCCACCCCCTCCCTTTGCCGCTGCCCCGTCCTCGCCACCACCCCCTCCCTTTGCCGCTGCCACGTCTTCGGCCCCCCCCCCCTCCCTTTGCCGCTGCCACGTCTTCGGCCCCCCCCCCTCCCTTTGCCGCTGCCACGTCTTCGGCCCCCCCCCCTCCCTTTGCCGCTGCCACGTCTTCGGCCCCCCCCCCTCCCTTTGCCGCTGCCACGTCTTCGGCCCCCCCCCCCTCCCTTTGCCGCTGCCACGTCTTCGGCCCCCCCCCCCTCCCTTTGCCGCTGCCACGTCTTCGGCCCCCCCCCCCTCCCTTTGCCGCTGCCACGTCTTCGGCCCCCCCCCTCCCTTTGCCGCTGCCACGTCTTCGGCCCCCCCCCCTCCCTTTGCCGCTGCCACGTCTTCGGCCCCCCCCCCCTCCCTTTGCCGCTGCCACGTCTTCGGCCCCCCCCCCCCCTCCCTTTGCCGCTGCCACGTCCTCGGCCCCCCCCCCCCTCACTTTGCCGCTGCCACGTCCTCGGCCCCCCCCCCCCCCCCCCCCCCCCCCGTCACTTTTCCGCTGCCACGTCCTAGGCTCCCCTCCCCCTCCCTTTGCCGCTGCCACGTCCTCCTCCGCCCCCTCCCTTTGCGCCCCCTCCCTTATTGTAAATTTTTTTTTTTTAACAAGATCGCGCTAAGTCACAAGCACTCCTTCTCATCAAAGAATTAAACTTGACCGATGAAAGATTGCATAGTGTAATCTGATTTTTAGTAGTGTGTTGCCATTGTAAAGATTTTTTGTGCGTACTTGTGTATATGCAAACTAAAACCCATTTGAGGCGAAGTAGTTGTTACATGCCATTTATTTTCTCATTGCAGGAGCGGATGAAAATGTGGAACCATGCCCTCTTGAATACAGTAGGTAAGATATGTTTCATATTGCTCTCATTTGTGCCACAATATGAAAATGTACAAGGTATTTATTTGGTTATATTTAAGTGGAAAGTGGTTTATCATGAGGAAAGCTATTTTCGAATTAAGTACTTTCACATTTGCATAAAGTCCATTCCGTTAATGCTTACTAATAGAACATTATCTTTTCAGATCTTCATCGAACGTTAACGTTACGTTGGGTAAGTACCTGTTATATTAAATTATGACACTTGGTTGTTGTGGTACAGTCAGTTACACAGCCTGGAACATGCAAGGAACACACGAAATGTGGTCGCAGGAATTGTCATTTGTCCAGCACCATCTATCATGGCAACACTGCATTTCCCCCTGCAGGTCATTTTATTAATGTTCATCCTCTCTGTGTGTGTGTGTGTGTGTGTGTGTGTGTGTGTGTGTGTGTGTGTGTGTGTGTCACGCCCGCTGCTTCGCTAGTGTAGTCTGTATAGCCTGCAGATATTTTTTTTGTTTTTATGCCATCAAATTTTTATTTTGTTCACAAATACCAGTTTTTAAAATTTTACCTTCAAAGTTGCCTTAATAGTGACATACTTTCCAAAAGCCTTTCATCCCCTAGTTCACCACCTTTAGAGTGGAATTTCGGACAATCACTTCTTTAATTATGCCTACAATATGAGATCCACACCCTCTCCAAAGTTAATGTTTCTATCCTTAGCAGTTTGGGCTGAGCGGTGATGTCAATGAATCAGTCTGACCCAATTTCACCCCCTTAGTGGTTGAATTACAAAAAACAGTGAAACACGTATTTTTTCACTTCCAACTGAGAAGCCAACACCAATTTCCAAAAATTTAGCTGTAAATATGCGTTCACAACGAAATATTTTCATAAAATGTTTCACCTCCTTAAGGGTTGTATTTCCAAAAACAGTGACACGCATGTGTTTTATTTCTAAAAGAGGAGCCAAATACAAATTTTCATACTTAGCTTCAAAAATGCTTGCACAATGAAATATTTCCATAAAATCTTTCGTCCCTATAGTGGGTGAATTCCCAAAAATGATGAAACACTTATATCTTCTTTTATTATTAGTATTTTGAACTGAGAAGCTCATCCAGAACCATTGTTTAATAATGAGTCATACGTGATCAAGTGTTGTCATAGATCAGAACAACACTTGCATTGAGCACTCCTCACTGCTTGTTTTCCGTAGCCTGTCAGAATTTCCAGTGTTTCATATAGCATCCATGTTTCACCTCTGGGCAGGAAGTCAAGAAGCAGAATGCCTTTCCTATGCCAGAACAGTTTTTCGAACTGACACAGTCTGTTTGCTCTGTCTTGACCAAAGATCCACATGCCACCAATGCATCGACTGCTGCATCGTTTCCATGATAAAGTTAGCAACCCACATATCATTGCTGTAATCGTGGTACTGCTGCAGAAATGTTAATGCTGTTCCTAATTTACTAATTTTGTCCTCGGTTGATAGTTTTTTGGCAATCATCGGACCCACACTTTAAACAGCAGGCGACCAGGAACAGTTTCAAGCAATAAAGATCACAATGTCTGTGGAAAATGACTGCTGAGATCCATAATTGTTGAGTGACAGTTCTCCATGATATGTTACATAGCTCCACAAGGTAGACATTGACGAGGGACGGTCAGTGAGAAAAAGTTTTGTAAAGATTTGAAAGAAATTGTGTGTAAAGTTGAGTTTGTTAGAAGCCACTAAGTGCTCTAAAGTCAAAGTACCTGCACACACACACACACACACACACACACACACACACACACACACACACACACACAGTTCTCCATAGTAATACTTGTCTTACTGTGGTGAATCTTTAACATAAGATTATCTCTCTTAATGAGTAGATTATAACAACATTTTAAACTCTGTCATAGCCCTGCGAAATGTTAAAAATTAAAGTTTTGTTGCCCCACAAATCTGTTAGTTGGGCAACCTCCACTGATACTGGGTTCCGGGATAGTTCCTTGGTAACATAGATAATTGTAAAGTAAAGGTGCTAATATACATGTTATGATGTAATAGTAGTCGTGCGGGCTTTGTTTGCATGTTACAGTGAGAATAAATTCAAAACTGTAAAATAAAAAATAAAAGATTGTCTTTAAAAATGAAAATCCTTATACAACAAGAATTAAAGCATCAGAAAGTGCAGAAACTGAGTTTTGTGACTGGCTACAATCAGGACTTCCATGTCACAGCCACTGCTGTTGACATAGTGAATAGTGGAGATGCCATTACATGTGCAGATTGGTACATAATTACTAGACAGAGCTATTGGCAAGCATAGGAAAGATGTGTACAATGATTCTGAATATTGGATACTGAGAGTTGTGCTCAAGGTGGGTTCCAAGAATGCTGACAAAAGAGCACAAGATCAAAAGACATTTAATAGGTATTGTTGGAGCAGTTTACAGCAAATGGAGAGATCACTTTGAACTGGAAAGGGAAAGGCAGGCAGTGGAGTGGCACTACCCATACTCACTGTAAGTGAAGAAATCTGAGGCAGCTTTCTTAGCTGCATTAGTCACAATGACAATCTTTTGGGATAGTAATTGTGTCTATCTCATGGGTGTGTTGCCAAAAGGGTCAACTATTAATTCAGAGGCATATGTAAAGAGACTGAATAAACTCAGGAACTGTTTCCGAAGTGTTCATTCTGACAAGAATCAAAAATAGATCTTGGTCCAACACTACAGCTCACTCTCGTGCACGTTTCAGAATTCATGAATACACAACCAGGAGACCGAGCAAGTTCAATAGCGTCATGAGGCAGTGCAGAGTGATACAGCGGTATTCGGAAGCATTGCTTTATTCTCATAATTTACAGAAGCATAATGTAGGCGCGCCGCCCATATGCTGTTCCTTGAGTCCAGCCGTCTCAGCACTCCTGGACTGCAGACACCACTGCTGCCATCTGCAAGGCCGCTCAGCTGGAAACCAGCTGTGTTCGCCCGGTCATTTTTCGCTGAGGCGTAGCGACTGGCGTCGTTCCGTCCACGATTCCGGAGACTGTTACAGTCCTTGATCCCTGCCGCCCTCCACCCTGTTTGGCCTGCTCTGTCCGACCATGGGACGAAGGTGGTTGTACTGGTCACCCAGGGCCCTCAGGCTGCCGCTGCTCCCAGGACAGGACCAGACTCGAACCTGTGCCCTTCTAAATGCTGTGCTGCAACTTGCCACTAGTGGTGCTTGCTGGATGGCAACACCTGCTGCAGTCTCCAACACTGTTGCAGCATTGCTGTGCCTCCCGCAGCATACGCTTCGCTCAGACCCCAGTATGCCAGGAGGGAAGCGAACGTGGCCCGTCCTGGACCCAAAGCAGACCGCTGTCACTGCCCTCCATCAGGCAGACCGTGCAGTCTCCAAGTACCCGGCTGCCGTTCCGTCCTGCCCTGGTATTGCGTCCCCAGAGGTGGAGTCCAACCCAAACAAGTACATAGAAATAATGAACAGGTTACACAGAATATTTACAACATCGCTGCCAGACTGGCCCCTATTGCGTCCCCAGAGGTGGATTCCAACCCAAACAAGTAAATAGAAATAATGAACAGGTTACACAGAATATTTACAACATCGCTGCCAGACTGGCCCCTATAAGCGTAGACCAGCACAGGTCCGACTAGACTCTCGTCTGACCTGGCACCCACTTGTCTCTATTTTTACTGCTTTTCCCCTCGCTTCCAATGTAGTGTCAGAGAGAGACAGAAACTGGGCAGGGGTAAATTCCCATACATCAGCCATTTACACATCGCCCTCCTGGCTCTGGCCTAGTGCCCCAGCCTCATACATCGCAATAACTTCAAGCAACGCTACAGTTCCCTGCCTCGCTGTTGCTTCACACCAAACACATCGTGCGTGAAATAACGCTGTCACGTGCAACAACGCCATCGCTGCTCCGGCCCTGTTGACTCTGCGTGGCCTACTGACTTCTGACTATTACTACACACTGCCAGTGGCCCCAGACTTCATTGCTCAACTGCACCTTTACTGAATTATAACAAAATTCCTCTTTCCTACGACTAAGATTAATACTAGTGCAGCACACCTCCCTCCTTTCAACAAGATTCGTCGCGAATCGAAATATAACAGTCATGGCTTGTGGCTGCGTAAACATACCTAGTTCACAAACTTATATGCTACAGACTAAAACTAACGAGAACATAGAAACATTAACGCTACCCCTATACACTGTTTACATCTGTCACCCATGTCGTAGGCAACTGATGTGTTGGCACCTCCTTTATTGGTGCACATTTCCACACTCTCCACAAAGCTATACCAAAGAAAAATTGAAAAATGGCACACCCTGTGGCTGAAATGATCTGTCATTATCCTGTTGCTCCAATGCTGTTGTAACATTCGAACGTACTCCAGTACTTCATTAACCGTTATAGATCCTTCCTGTGTGTTAATGAAGGAATGCAACGTTTCCAAAAACTGTGGGTTTAACATGGAGTTTAAATACGTCAGATCCTGCATTGCTAATATCTCGAGAACCCCTTCCCACTACAAGTCACTACACCATCATATGACATCCTCAATCATTCCCAGTAATTCACTCTGCCCCTATAGAATTTTCTGAACCAAAAAAAGAAAAACATAAAATGAAAACATGCCATGCAGTACTATACACACAATAATTTACTCCCCCCAGTGACCATAATGCATACGGAACGTTATGCGTCCGCTGTTGTCTCTCCACCATGACCTCCTCCTTCCGTTCGCTTTGTTTAGCCGCTGAAATTGGCTCACTTCCTTGTAATTGAGGTAATCCGTCCACCATTCCTTTAAAAGGCTTTACTCTACTTACTGGATAACGGATGTTTTTGTTGGCAGCTGCACTTTAACATTTACAGGCGAAGTCATCTCCACAATCTGGTATGGTCCGTGGTACTTCGTCAAGAATTTTTTCATCTTTCCCTTAGGTGTTTATTGTTTCGTGATCAGTACCCATTGACCTACCCTGTACTGTGGTAAAGGTCCCAAAAGCTTATTCTGTTGTTCTTGCCTTTCCAGTGCTTTCGTATTTGCCTTCTGTACCCTCTTCCATACTTCTCATATTGTCCGTGCAAATTTCCTCATTGCGGCCGCTTCAGCTCTCGATTTCGGACGTAGAACGCCAAACAGTGATGGCAGCTTTCTTCCATAGACCACCTCGTACAATGACATTCCGACCCCCAAATGTATTTTAGTGTTACAACTCGATACCACATATGGATGATAAACATCCCAGTTATCATGGTTACCATTCACACAATAACTTAGCATTTTTGAAATTTTCTCATGTACTTGCTCCATTCACCCATTTGTCTGCGGATGAAATGGACTGGTCCGAAATTTTTAATTCTCAATAACTGACACAACTGTGACATAAATGCGGACATGAAGTTCATTACCTGATAAGTAATTATGGTATCAGGCACCCCAAACTTCAATAACCAGTTATTGACTAAAGCTTGTGCTACCGTAATTGCCTGTTGGTCTGGTATTGCGACCATGGCTAGAAACTGCGAAAAGTAACCAATTATAGTTAAAAAGTAACGATTCCCTGCCGGTGTTTTTGTTATATGGTCTGCAGACATGTAGCCCGATAAACTCGAAAGGTTTCAAAACCTCTGGTACCCATTGCAATGGAATTCTTGCGCGCTTCACATCCACTCGCTG